>NW_023339774.1:19410283-19429211 GCF_004916995.1 Morone saxatilis | reverse complement strand
TAACAGTGCATAAAAAAAAAAAAATCCATGCCCGTTCTCGGCTTCCGTACATTAGCTAATGTTTTGCTAACATATGCTAACTTAAGATGTGACTATATGGTGCTTTTATCTTTTAACCATCATCAAAAATGTGGTTGTTTTTTCACACTACCCTAAAAGACAGAGGTTCTGACTGAGGCTTACTCAACTGTTAATGGAGCACGGAGCAAAACAAGGCGGAGCTTAAGAAAGGGTCAGTTGTTGCTGCTAAATTAATTGTGCACATTTTTAGACAAAAATATATATGCATGTATTTATTTTTTTATTAAGCTACTCAGACTATCAGGAATTGCAAGTGGGTGGTGGTGAGTGACCTGTAATTTTTATACGATAACTCCAACCAACCAGCTACCAATAATAATATGATTTATATCAGTGTGTGTTCTGCAAGTTGGCTTTGATGAACATCTAATAATGATTTCTCTCTTTAGTGAATCAACCAGTGGTTGGCAAACTATATATCTCAAACTTAACGTCAGAGAGCTTTTCAATCTTCTGGAACGGCACTGAAGGAGAATTTGATGGTTTTATCCTGGAGATTATTGATTCTGATTGGCTGATGGAGCCAAAGGAATATAACATATCCCACAATGTAAAGTCCCATGACGTCACAGGGCTCAGGCCCAGCACTGACTATGTAGCCTACCTCTATGGGACATACAAAGGATCCCGAACAAGTGCTGTCAGTATTGTTGCATCAACAGGTATTTTGATTTTGTGTATTTGTCATTACAAAGAATAGGGTTATATTTAATATTCTTCAGTTATTATCTGCACTGTAAAGCTAACTCTGGCCTGTATGCATACACTGGACTTTATAAAAAGAGACACATTCATGCTTTCTACTTCCATAAATGAATATATTTCATATTTTTCTCTCCCCTGTAGCGGAAGAGCCTGATTTGTCCAGGCTAGTTGTTTCTAACATTACCTCAGACAGATTTTCTCTGTCATGGCGGACAGGAGAGAAGGCTTTTGATAACTTTATAGTAGAAGTCAGAGAGTCTGCTTTGCCCTCGCAGGCAATGGGGCGCGCTCTGCCAGGAGACGTGCGCTCCACAGTCATGGTCGGGCTCAAAGCGAGCACAAGCTACAACATAAAGCTGTACGCCAGCGCTGGTGGCCAGAACACACAGCCCCTGTTTGGTGTAGCTACAACAGGTATCACATTACATGCATTTTCTGACACTGCATGTACCAACCACATTGTGATTTACCAGCACAACATAACTGAAAAGCCATGTTCTTTTTCTGTTCAGAGGATGTCCCACAGTTGGGGCCCATAACTGCTTCATCTGTGAGTCCGCATAACCTCAGCTTGTCCTGGAGCACTGTGTCAGGCCACTTTGATGGCTTTGTTATCCGGGTCAGTGACCCTGAGCAGCAGTCTGACACACTGGAGTTCAGACTGCCCGGTGAAGCCCGTAACATTACAATCTCTAACCTGATGGATGCCACAGGCTATGATATTGAACTGTACGGTATCTCTCACGGGCGCCACACTCCCTCTTTGTTAGCCCACGCTGTCACAGGTACTACGTATTTTACTCATATCTTAAACTCTTATCATTTTGCAGTTGTGAATGGAAACCATGTGTCTTTTGCAACAAAACATTTACTGAACTAAACTGCTTTTTTGGGGGGGCTTTTTGTCTCCAGATATCGGTTTAACATACCAAAATAACTCAACTGCAACTTGAAACAATATTTTTTTTATCTGCAGGTCTAAAGCCTCAAAGAGCAAATTTGACACGCATCATTAGCTCCTACTGTTTTCACAATCTGGTAGCATTTTTGGTGCTTGAAACCATTTGATTTATTAACCCCAAAGAGGACATGGATGTTGAGTAATTCTGCACTATTTTTTATTTTTATATGTTGTTAGCTTTGACAGATAGCCTAAAATCTGTAGTTTTCATATGTTGTAGATTTTGTTTAATGCCATAAATATTGGTTGCAGTGTCAGCTGGCTAGCAATATTCCAATGAAAGATACACTGTATTATTCTGAAAAGGGCCATTCTGTATATAATTATTAATATGCAAGCATCAGTTTAATGATGTAGCTGGTAAAGGTTGAGCTAATTTTACTGCTGTGTTGCTTAATGTAATAATACATGATCATTTATTTATTGATTTTATTTTGTGTTAATAATCTGAATCTTAAAACTAAAGTTTAGTAAAAAGTCCAATATTTGGTTTTGAAATGTAAAGCAGTAGAAGTTCCTTGTACTTGAAGCAGTAGTTTAGTAGTGAAGTTTGCAGATTGCAACTAACTAACTAACTAACACCCCTCGCGTCCGTATTTGATGACCTGGAAAGAAGAACGGGCAGTGAAGTGCGTAGGAGAAACTGCAGTGGCCACAAAACTCGCAAAAAATGTGAAAGTCTCTACAGCCAGTGTTTTGTTTGTCTGTTCTGGGCTATTGTAGAAACATGGCAGACTCCATGGAAAGCAATCTGAGGTGACTGTAGAACCACTGTAAACACCTCATTCTAAAGTAATTAAAACACAAAGATTCCTATATTCAGATGATTATTCACTAAAACATACCTCCTAAATGTTGCACACTGGACCTTTTAAGTACAGTACTTGAGTAAATTTACTGAGTTACTTTCCACCATTAGATAAAGAGCTGGCATTGACTGGGCTAAAAAGCTAAAGCGTTAAGATGCAGTTCCACTAATGTCCACTAGATGTCTTGGGTTAAGTTGTTTTCAAACTGCTAGTCTTAAAATCTTTTGATGTACGTCTTTTAATCACCTTGAATAGCATCTTTGTTGTATTGTAAGAAATCCCCAGATGTGATGGGTTCGTCGCGCCCTCGTTCATCTCTCCTTTTACCTTTTTGTTTTTGTTTTGTGTGGCTGTCGATATGAGCCACAAATCCAAGCTTCAAATGTCGATTTCATCCTTTTATTGTCTTCTGTAGAAGTATATAAAGCATTATGATGCTTGCCAAATTTGCCTTTTAATGTGTTTTTGGCCTATTTTTTGAGACATTCAGATCAGATTTAATTTTGCCTCTTTAAAATGAATCACCTCATAGAAAAGAACATATCTTATGATTTGCTTTTGCAACAATTGCACACTTGGTTGTTCACTCTTTTCCCCCCTCCCACATGTGTTCCCTCTCAAAAACCAAAAAAACCCCCCCAAAAAATCACACCCACTCCCCTCCAGCTCCTTTGCCTAAAGTGGAAAACTTGACCATTTCCAACATAACCCCCTACGGCTTCCGTGTGTCGTGGGAGGTGAAGCAGCAGCTGCAGCAGGAGGAGTTAACCCCCTCTAGTGGCGGCTTCAGCCATTTTCACATAGTGGTGACAGACTCTGGCTGGCTGCTGGAGCCTCAGGAGTTCACTGTGCCAGGAAACCAAAGTCACCTGGACATCTGGGGCCTCATCACCGGCATAGGCTATGAGGTCACGCTGACCGGGGTGTCAGAGTCAGGGCTTCTCTCTCGGCCTCTCACTACAGTGGCTGTGACAGGTACCACTCATGGTGTACTGCAAGGACCCTCGTCTTACTAAAAAAGTGCAGTTCCTTGTTCTGTTGCAACTACTGTAATAATATGATAATTAAACTTTATGATCCAATTCTGAAGTTTCACCGTCACAACCTGGCAGTTCTATAAATGCCATAATTCTTTAGTGTTCATGATTTTTGTATATAAATCTAAAATAATAGACGTTTCCTTCAGATATCGTGTAACAAAAATTGTAGTATTGATGAGTTTTGGTTAATGCCATGTTTGGATAGTGAGGCTTCAGCTCAGTATTGTAACCTAACCCTAACTCAGATTTATAACACAACCTTTTCCAGAATTATCTCACTTTTTCTTTTGTTTTAAGCGTTTTCTTGGTATGCAGCTTCATCACCGGGAGGAAGAGATGTTGGAGCTCCCGTTTTATTTCTTCTCACCTCCCAAAATATGAGCGAACATTTTTTGTTTGTTTTCATATTTTAAAATGTGTTTTCCTTCCGATTTCTGATGACAGATGCCTGTTGATGTAATACAACTACTGTATCATGTCTATGGACATCTTTTTAAAATTGACTTTCACCGTGCTGATATCTGTTCATCCTGGTTTATAGATCTGGCTAAAAACCACTGAATCAAACAAAATGATCAGAAGTAGGAAAACACTGATAAATCAACAAGACATTTTGAGCATGAAATGTCAGTTGATTTAAAGGGTTAGTTCTGATGGTTTTTTTTGAAGCAAGGTTTTATGAGGTACTTATCCATAGTTGGTGTATACAATAAATACAGTACATGGTGGTTGCCACACCCCCAGTTTGGAGAACCACACAGGAGTATTTTAGCGGCATAAAAACAAGCCCACCCAAAAAACAAGTTGGTGAAGTTGGTCAAAAATCTGCTTGCCCAAAGTTCATTTTTAATTAATTACAAATCTTTTTATTTATTAGCAGTTTTTAAATAAACTGCTGCCATGAAAGTGAGATGCTGTCGGCTCCTGTTAAGGCTGTACAGTAAGAACAACTTTGCACTTAAACCTGCAGATACGTAGTTCGAGTTTTGCCCATATCCTCTAATGCCACCCACAAGAATAATTGAAATACTCACTTGTGCTTCAACTCTGTTGAGAGATGCACAATCAAACTAAAGATCTACAGAGATGAGAAGGAAGCGAGATGGCTCAGTCCTCAAGCTGCTAGATTTACTAATCCGTAGTGGCCTTTTAGTTGCCCCAGGAAAGTAGGAGATCCTTGTGTAAAACGTTTTAGAAATATACCACACACTTTAGTGTTGTAGTGTTTGGATCCAAACTAACATTAGTTGCTGCAGATCGAGGCAGCGGTAAAACCAGCAACTTCCGTTGTCGAAGGAGTCTTTGCAAGAAGAGAGCAAAAAAGCTGCTTCATTTTTTGTCTGACAGCAAAGTAAAGCAGTGAAAATATATTCTAAATATAGCGTATAGCATTAAACAGATTTTTTTTACATGCTGACCCCATCCACTGCAATACATTGCTTAGCTTCCGTGCCGGTGCTCTTGTCTGCTCCTCCAAACACCGACTATGGATAAGAACCTTATACAACCTCACTAAAAAAACTCTAAGCTAACCCTTCAACCTCTTAATCTCGTTTGTTTCATTATCTTTGAATGCACTGAATGCATCAAGGCTGGCCTTGGAGACGCATGGGGACCTCGTCACAACCCGCGTTGGCTGAAATCCGTCCCACAGCTCCGTTACTGAATGTGATACTGTTGACCGACACAAATAAACATGTACAAAAAGGATCTTGTCTGTTTAATTCACCCAAACTTGCGCCTTTGTAGTCCCTGTGCAAACTAACGGACGCCTGAGCATGGCAGACTGGAGGTGGTGGATAAACAGGCCTTTAGGCTGGAATCTAACCCTGTCTACCACCTGGAAACCTTCTTGCCTGACTGCTGACTTCTTCCAAACTGATGTCTTTGGCCATCTCTCAGAAGTTGAGTATTGCTGGGAAAACGTCAAACCTACTGCAACGTTATGTTTCTATTGTCTAACCAGAGGCCGAGCCGGAGGTGGAGCATCTCTTTGTCTCGGACATCACAGCCGACAGTTTTCGTCTGTCATGGACTTCTGATGAAGACATGTTTGACCGATTCGTGATCAAAATAAGAGACAGCAAAAGATTAGCCCACGGTCAAGAGCACAGTGTCCGAGGCGACGAGCGAACCAAGGTTTTAACTGGACTCATGAGTGGCACAGAGTATGAAATCGAGCTTTATGGTGTCACATTGGACCAACGCTCCCAACCTATTACTGGGGTTGCTCAGACAGGTAGATGAAAAACACTGCAATGTGCAAATTTTATACTAACTACTTAACTTTCTGAGTTTTGGTGTGACGCCTGCTGTCGGGGAACTGAACCCACAGCCCCACTAATCATCTTTATTTTCTGGTTTAGGCTTAACTCCATGTCTGACTCTAATGGAAAATTGTCTTTTGGGAAACATCATTTCTGGAGTTTTATTTGGATCCTCCAAGCTCATAGTTTTTTTTTTTTTTTTCTTGCAGTGTTATTGGCCATATTTTCTTCTCTTTAATTCATTTTTTTTTCTCCTGCTTTCCTGTCTGCGCATATCCATTTGCACTTTGCTAGGCCTGAGTACTCCAAGGGGACTGCACTTCTCTGAAGTGACTGACTCCTCCGCTGTAGTTCACTGGTCCATGCCTCGCTCTCCAGTGGACAACTACCGTATCACCTATGTGCCCTTTGAAGGAGGTAAGAGGGAAATCAGGGTTATTGTGTTGCTATAGTTTACTGCTGGTTTTAAATCTGTCTTCAATAATAAACCCGGTCACCTGACACTGCTCAGATCCTCTAAAAAGGACCAAACATTTTGTATAATATGTTTTTATTACAGGATTCATATTTAGTTATTTGTCCTCCCACAGGAAGCCCGATGATGGTGACTGTGGACGGCGGCGTGTTCGAAGCTTTGCTGCCCAACATGATGCCGGGCAGACAGTACCAAGTGACTGTGAGTTCTGTGAAGGGTCTGGAGGAAAGTGACCCCAGCACTGACACTGTAACCACAGGTCAGCTTTCTTCTACTTCTTCTTACATAATAGTACACAGTCCTCCTGGCTCGCATTGACGCCGGAGTCAGTTCGTAGAAAATTTAATCGAAGTCTCTTGACACTGTGTTCCCGTTTGTGTCCTCCAGCTCTGGACAGACCTCAGGGTCTGTCTGCAGTTAATGTCACTGATACCTCAGCCCTGTTGCTGTGGCAACCGTCTGTGGCCACTGTCGACGGCTACGTCATTACTTACAGCGCAGATTCAGGTTCGTTTTGTGTTTACGGTGTTTTCATTTATCTGCATTAGACCTTTAATTTAGACAAGAAGCACAACGAGTTCTGCTTTAAAAGTGATATTTCTATTGGTCGCCCTCCTGCTTTCCTTCCACATAAGTGAGTTTGATTGTGTAGTTTTGATTTATTGATGTGGGTTGTGCCTCGCCTTACAGTGTCCCCCACGGTGGAGCATGTTTCTGGGAACACAGTGGAGTTCGAGATGGGCTCCCTGGTTCCAGGAACACACTACACAGTTGGAGTACATGCTATGAAAGAAGCACAGAAGAGCGACTCTGCTGTCACTGAATTCACCACTGGTGAGCTGCAGCAGAATGTATATTGATTATTGTAGCTACACTTCTTTTAATGAGTGATAAATCTACAGTGAGACGTTGTATTTTCAGACGTGGACCCTCCTCGTGATCTGACAGCTATTAACATTCAAACTGACAGTGCGACTCTCACATGGAAACCCCCGCAGGCTGCTGTCACTGGTTACACGCTCACCTTCTCCTCTGCTGACGGTATAATCAGGGTATGTACAACCTTCACATCACTTCAGCCACTGACAACAATGGTGTTTTTTTTTCTTGTTTAAACCCAAAAAAACCACAAACTGTAAACTCAAAGTTACTGGCGACCATTTTCCAAACACACCATAAGGTTTTGGATTGATTTCATAACTACTAGGCAGCTGTTGTTCTAATTTAAAACCAACAAGAAATTACAATTGTAATGTTTTTTTGTTGGTGCATTCAAGGAAACTCAGACTTTTTGAAGAGCAAGAAACTACCAAATTCACATAATGTTTTATATCGTCCATGTTTTGTTTGTTGTTTTAATTATCTCTCACCATCACTTATCAGGGTTCCCGCATGTCCTGGAATATCTGGAAAACCTGGAAATTTAAAGACTAGTTTTCCAGTCATGGACACCTAAAAAGTGATTTAAAATGACCAAATATCCTGGAAATTGTCAGTTGTATGTGCAACTTTCTAAATGTTTTTTAATAAGCTGTAAAATAAAATAAATTTTACTTTATTTGAACTGTTATTTATAGCATACCACAAAAGCAAGCTAATGTGTCCCATAAACGCTGACCACCAGTGTGAGTGAGTGTTGTTCTTTATTGTCAGAGAAAGGAGGAAAAAGTCCTAGAAAACAATTTCTTATAAGTGGAAACCCTGCTCACGAATGCAACACTTTTCAGGCACCAACTTGTATCTTTATATATTGTTAATAAAATAAAAGCAAAACTGTGCACATTTTGTAGTTAAATCTCCAGTCTGATCTCACTCTTTGTAATTACTTTGTGTTTATATGTGTGTGTGTGTGTCTGTGTGTGGATTCAGGAAGTGGTGCTAAGCCCCACAGCGTCCTCTTATAGCATGCCTCAGCTAACTGGCTCCACAGAGTACAATGTCAGACTTCAGGCCATCGCTGGAGCCCAGAGGAGTCGTCACATCAACACCATCTTCACGACCAGTAAGCATGAAAACACATGCGAGCCCACACCTTTATTTTTTTTAAGCATAAGTGTGTATCGCCTTGAATTAACGAAACTTGCAGGTACTTTTTCTTAGCAGTGAAAGCTTTGGTGATGGGTTACGTAACAGTTAAAGCAAATTCCTTTCGGTTAATCTGATATTCCAGTCAGATCACCTGTGCTTATTTTTCATTCTGTCTGAGCAGCTCCCAATGGAAAAAACGTTCCCTTTCTTTTTCAAAACCTTCTTTTCTTTCCAAGGTCTTCATTCTCACACAATACTGTATACTCTATACCCTTTTTTTTGTATATATATATATATATATATAACAGAAAGGAAGATAAAGCGACTGTGTTGTCTGACGTCTCTCTGAAATGACTGTATGATGTCTTTTTAATATGTGTGCCTCTAGTTGGGCAGTTGTACAGACACCCTAAGGACTGTGCTCAGGCTTTACTGAACGGAGAGACGACCTCTGGTCTGTACACCATCTACGTGGGAGGAGAGGAGAGCCAGCCCATCCAGGTCTACTGTGACATGACCACAGATGGCGGAGGATGGATGGTGAGTAAATCAACCTACTGGAATCCAATTAAAGGGCTGATTTGAAAACCGTAATTCTCATTAAATAGGACATGATCATACTAGTTATTCAGCGGCTGTTTTTCTAATGATAGACACACACCACAGTGACTTTGGTTGGCTTGGTATGATCACTGTGAAGCTGTTGTGACACTCATGAAAGTCAGTCCTCTTCAGGTTTTGCTCAGACGCCAGAATGGAAAGCTGGAATTCTACAGGAACTGGAAGAACTACACCGCTGGCTTCGGTAACATGAATGATGAGTTCTGGCTGGGTAAGAGCACTCGTCTTCTGGTCTTATTTACTTCGCCTCTCACTTTCTTATTCAGCCACCCTTTCTCCCAACTCACACGTATTAAATTATCACAGGTCTTTCCAACCTCCATAAAATCACAAATTCTGGCCATTATGAGCTGCGAGTCGACATGAGGGACAACGGGGAATCGGCCTACGCTCAGTACGACAAGTTTACGATCGCAGAGCCAAGATCCCGTTATAAAGTCTACATAGGAGCGTATAGTGGAACGGCAGGTAGGTTTTACTTTAAAGGATTGGTTCGACATTCACTCTCATGTCTGTATGGTAGCAGCCGGTTAGGTTAGCTTAGCATAAAGACAGGAAATATGTTGAAGCACCCAGCCTGGCTCTGCACAAATGTAACAAAATGCCACCTACCATCTTCTCTTAAAGTGCACTAATTACCACTTTATATCTATTTAATTTGTACAAACGCAGTGTAAAAACAGTACATTGGGGTTTTTTGAGTTACTTTCAAGAGTCTTTGTTTTCACCGTGAGGTTGCCAGGCAGTCAGCGGACACTCCAGGAATTAACTGCTCCCAGCCAAGAAATAGTCTGGCACAGTAAAACCAAACCTTTCTGTTTTACACTTCAGTTTTTTGTGCAGATTAAAAAAACAAGATATAATGTGTTACCTTTTGGCCTGAGGCCGGCTAGCAGTTTCCAATTGTTTTGTTGTCTTTATTTTAAGCTAGGCTTAAAAATCTCCTGGCTGTAGCTGTTATATTAAACACAGTGACATGAAAGTGGTATCAATCAAAGAAAGAAAATATAAAACATATTTCCTAAAATGTTGGGACTAAACTATAAAAAGGTTGAATAAGCTCACGTGTTCACGTGCATAAACTCCTGAGCTGTGCTTTCTGGGCTTCACTGTCGACCTCTTTTCCAGGTGACTCCATGACTTACCACCAGGGCCGACCCTTCTCCACGTATGACAATGATAATGACATCGCTGTCACCAACTGCGCCCTGTCATACAAAGGCGCCTTCTGGTATAAAAACTGCCATCGCGTCAACCTCATGGGGAAATACGGTGACAACAGTCATAGTAAGGTACGTACAGCTTTTACGTATAACGAAGAATCTGATTTTTCCCTCCTTGTCTGTGAGTCGGTGGATGTGTGGTTTCGGGTGACTGATGTGTTAGTTACCTCTCACTGTTAAAGCCTCTCCCCATCATCTGTTTTCTGTTTTTCTTTCCCACAGGGGATCAACTGGTTCCACTGGAAGGGCCACGAACACTCGATTGAATTTGCGGAGATGAAGATTAGGCCAGCCAACTTCAGAAACTTTGAGAGCAGAAAAAAGCGATCATAGACTCGTGAACCCCCTTTTCTCGTCTACACCTCATCTCCCTCGTCGAGTGGTCATGAACTTCTCAAATCATTCTCTAAAATACACACAAAGACAATCAGTCTGATGTGATTCAGTTCTGGCTGTGAGAAGCTAACCATATAATAATAATTACACCAAAGAATCAAAGAATTAGATGGTTTTTCTTTGTGTCCCCATTGTTTGTATGTATGTGTGATTTGATGTGAACAGACATACAATATAAAGTGTTACTGGGATCAAATATCTGTTACCATGTGAGAATTAATTGTACATTTGTTTTGATCCACTGAATCAGTCACATGTCGAAGGCACATAGTTAGAAGGCATCAGGCTCCGCTCACATCCTCTAAAGTTACAGGAAAGTTTAAATTCCTCCATCTTAAACTGAGTTATCGACCAGGATAAATTATGATTATATAAAATGATCTTAATGAGGATATGAACTCTATGAAATGTCACATATATTTACTGTACCAGTCGCATTTGGAGGCCACTCATGCCACTGAATTCATATTTAAATGTCGCTTTACTTATTTTGATAGAAAAATCTGATGCTCTGCAACCTTCAATACAAATAAAAAAAATATTAGTTTGATAAAAGTGTGCAAGAGATCCTTTTTATTTCCACCTCGGCTCCAGCAGATGGCAGTGTTTACTCTCGCACTACTGGCTGGGGATGTGTTAAAGTACCTGTGGTTGTCTGTTACTGTTTAGGAGGCTGTAAATATCAAGAATATTCATTATTAATGGTTTCTCAAAGTCTTATAAAAGCACTAATTCAGCTTCATCTGTTTTAAAAACCCTTTAACGGTAATAAAAAGTCTGACATTTCACTTAGAAAAGTCCTAAATGTTTTTATGTTGTTTCAGGTCAGAACTGTAACAAACACTGTTGCTACTGCAGCCAAAAGCTAACTGACTCATAATGAGTGTCAGTTTTAGCAAAACTTTAAATTACATTATTGTTTTTTTAATTAGTTTATTGTTTTTGCCACTTATCCGGATCCAGGTCTCCTTAATTAATCAGCTATTTTAAGGATTATTGTACATACAAGAACATAAATTTACATTTTTTATTGGTTTTGTGTTATTCTTTGACCCATTTGCTCCTGATAAAGGTATTAAATTTAATTATGTGGCATTAAAAAATAGTTTTTTTTGTTTTGTTTGTTTGTACAGAAATAATAATAATACATGTTTGATATCAGGTTAAAGAAAAACTCAATCTCGGTCCAATTTATCAATCTCAATACTCTTCGTATTGACATTTTAAGCCTTGTATTATGTATATTTATTATAAAAGTCTCAAACTTCTACTATTTCCTGCACCAACATCTCTTCTCCGTTCCAAAGTTTAAGCTTAAATCAGTGTCATCTTCCTTTTTGCAACAGGAGCCCCTTTAAAATCAATCTCTCTCGACAGTTGTCATCAAATCTGTCGTTTAGGTGTTCAAGATCTGGCTCTGACACACTGACAACAAGCGCAGACTTTGGTGTTTTGAAGACTCCGCCAACATCTTAAAATCCTTAAAACCTTTTAAATGAGGGAAAATTCTGATGAAATATGTTCTGCTTTGTGTTGCATTAGCAAGCAAAGTCATTTCAGTCTTTCAACATCAGGCAGGTGACCTGGTGATCGGACCTTGTGTCCTCGGGTCAGATCATTGGTCTAGATCTGAACCCCTCTGGTACTGTTTGTTTGTTTGTTGTGTTGTTTTAATGGGTACACGCTGCATCCGATCCGCCTAGAGAGCAGTCAGACCCCGAACGAACGCCAGTCGTGATCCCAGCAGTAGTTTCTGAGTATCGGTGCTCAGATCAAACTAAATGTTTTCAGAGAAGCCCCGACTCTCTCAGCTGTTGATGGTTTATGTTCTGAACATTTTGTTTGAATACAATGAGGTATGACGAGACACTGGATGGCACAGAGCTGCACAGTTTTTCCACTTAGACATAACTGTTGACCTAGATTTCTACCTATGTGTGAGGCTGAGCTCAGATTTCATCCTGAGATGTTTCTAAATAAGGACTCTTGAGGTCACGAAGCCAAAATGTCTTTGTGATATAGTGCCGAGGTAAAAGCTTTCCAGTGATCCCTTAGTGTTTAGGAAGAAGATTATACAATTATCTGGCCACTTGTGTTTGTCAAAATCAGGACCATATTTCCCATGACCCCGATTACTTCCTCTTGTCACGAGGATAGATAAGAGCCGATAACGTCCCTCGTTGAGAGATATTCTAACTTGGTGAAAGAGTCCCATTACCCATGAGTTTTACACTGCTTGCGAAGTAAAGATGGGCTTTCAAATTCGTTTCTAGAAAGATAACCGAGGAAATGGCTCAGGTTCAGGTTTATAGACTGTAAATATCAACGATTGGATGGATTGCCATCAAATCTTTCAACATTCATGGTCCCGGGAGGATCAATCCCAGTGACTTTACCTTTACTTTTAAATGTGGCACCACTAACATGTTTAAAGTTGTAATTTTTCCAGTCAAATATCTATATGTACAACTTAGTTTTTACAGACATCCATGGTTCCCACGATGTTATGTACTAATCCTGTTGACTTTCCTTCAGCTGAAATTTGTATTTAGTGCTAATCTGCAAATGTTGCCATGCGAACACGCTAAACTAACATAGTAAACATAACCTGCTAAACATCAGCATGTTGATGTTTGATGTTTAATGAGGTGCATTTATTGTATTTCAACCATTATTTGACAACAATATTACAACCTGTCTGGTGTTTATTACTAAATGGTTGATAAGGTCTTCACAGACCTGAATTATGTACGTTAAATAATGTTTTAATTCATTAAGTCCCCAGAGGATGAATCCTACTGACTGACTTGACGTTGACATTTATAGTTTTGAGTGAAGAGTCTTAATTATAGGAAGGGTTGCTATTTAATTTGATCTCCGTCATCAGGTTTAGGTTTAAATTTAAATTTATGCCCAAATACCTGCAAAATTAGCAAATATTACCATGCTGACAAGCTAAGCTAAGATGGTGAACTTTATCATTGTTAGCATGCTGACGTTAGCCTTTAGCTCAAAGCTGTGCCTATAAACACACCCTCATAAAACTGCTGGCATGGCTGCAGCCTTTTGCACAACATATATACTAACATTAAAACATGGATTTAACACTCATGAGCTCAATTTGATGCTTAGAAACATAAAGAAGTTGCAGTTTTTAAGAAATTTAAGTCATTAAATTCAGTGAATTTGGGAGTTTTGAGTGTATTTAAACACCAGAAAGTATTAAAAAATAAAAAATCTCCAAACTGCAGTAACCTCCTGTAACCAGCTACTATACATACCTTCTATAGGGGGAGGTGGAAGCATTCAGCCCAGGTAAGGCTGCAGTGTAACAGCAACCTGTCTCTCTACATGTGAACCAAAATTAGCTAACAGTTCCCAGAACTGTCATGGTGTTGCTACACATTGTGATACTCGAAGTATTTGTACAGTGTTATATCATTGTTTGCTTAAGAGCAGCCAGCTCTCTCCTGCTGATACAACCTAAAACCAAGTCTGCCTTTTTTTCACAGTTTCTCCTCCAGTTAAATTAGCTTTTTTATTATATAATGTTTCCTCTATTATTATTAGTATTATTAGTATTATTACTGTTTTTCCCAACATGTTACCACACAGAAAAGGTTTTTTTGAATTGTGTCTGGGTGTGAAATATATTCTTGAAGTACAGAGCTTTTACTTCATTAGGGTCAAATAGGAGCCGAAAAATAAAGATTTGATTTCCGTACGTGCCAGTTGAGCAAAGGTTACTCTGTTGCCTAAGAAAAAACCTGTTTGCATTAGTCACGCCATGCGGCCCCGCTGAAACACGCTGGACTGCCATTAATCATGTTTTTCAAGGAAACTTTTTCCCAAGAGTCTGTGCTATATTTGAATTGGCTCTGCTCTCGGTGCAGAGTCCCTGGCAGTGTGTGAACATGTATCTAAATCATCTGCCACGGCGCTGTCAGGGCGCTCCACACTGCTTTCCACTCCACCATTAGACATATGTAATTGAAAGAAAAAAATAGGTAATTTCACGCTCTGTGTGATTGTTCTATGTGCTGAGGGAATTCCTGGTGCATGTGTTGTAAATTGAAGATGACTGTGGCATTAAAGAACATGCTTTAATTTTTGGGATTTTAACATTTAAAGGCCTAGAGATATAATTTAAATTGACCGGGTTGGAGTTATTTTTCCTCAATCATCCCTGGTATCCCAAGTATTTAAGCTGCTGAGAGACATTGCATACCTCGCCTGAGCGTGCGTGGGGGGGGGACTTCTCAAACTAACTTTAAACAGTAGACAATGCGGTACACTATACCAAACAGCACAGGATGTTGATTAATGCTGCTATATATAATAATGTGCTGCATTCAGGCTGCATTCAGGCTGCAGTGCTGCAGAGGAGAAACCTCACTGTACAGATAGTTGTGGGCAAAATGGATCACGGATTAATAAACTGTAATTACTGACAGCATTATTTTTATGTGTTGTCATGGTTACTGATCTGTATATGTATGTATATAAGCCTGTAAATGCTGCATTTTTATGAGCATTTTATAATTTTGTGACTTTTACACTATTTAACTACATATCCAACCTCTTATTAATGTAACTGAGCAAGTTGATTGAATTGAATCATTGATATATTTCAGTGTAACTTGTATTTATTATTTATAATTTTAGGCATATTGTGTTAGCTTTATGCTACTATAACTGCTTAAATGACTGACATCAAGCACAAATTAAATTTGGAAGCACAATAATAAGTTCATGTCCTCTGAGTTTTGCTGAGTCGGCGTACTCCATTTCTGCCTCTGCATGATCTGATTGATCGCTTGGCACAGACAGATAATCTGCGCCATCAGTTGCTTCAGGCACGTCTCTGTCATCAGAACCCTCCAGTTTCAAAGGCGGTGAACCCCCGACACCGACACATTACTGTAATATCACACTATTAGGAACAATTCCTATTCCTCCCGTCATCTAGGTTCATTTATAGAGTCAACAAACATGAAGAAAAACAGGAGAACACAACACGTTACCTGCACAGAAAACTACAGTTTGCAGGGGTGGGGGGTCATTATCCTTACTTCTTCCAGTGAAGATGGTATTGTATGAAGCTAATGCATCCATTGGTAGCAATCATGTCATGCTAGCATGTTGGGAAGGGAGGCTAAATAACGTTCCAAAGTTAGGCTAAATTTTGGCGATGGAAAAACTGGCATGTCAATTTTCAACAGGAATCCTTTGACCTCTGACCTCAAGATCTCTGAATAAAAAATGCAGTTCTATCTTAATATTTCTGCATACTGGAGTCCATAAACAGTCTGGGAATTGACAGAAATCTGAGACACATACTTGATGCCAACACTGTATAAGTAAAAACCACAAATGTCCTCATGGCGGCATTAAAGGAAAAGTCAGAGAATCACCAAAGTTATCAGGATTCATCCTCTGGGGAACATGATTGTCTGTACAATGTGTCCACATGAATGTCCAGTTGTTGTTGAGATATTTCAGTCTGGACCAAAGTGACATTTCTATCTCTAGAACCCTTTACTGTACATTACTCTAGTCTCTAAAGACCCTTCAACTTTAAAGTTTTTAAGCTATTTTAACACCAGACAGTGTGTGTACTTTTGCCTCCTCTGTTAATCAATAGAAATATTACATTCTTAACTCTAGTAGAAGTACAGATTTGTGTAAATAAATAGCTTGGTAAAAGTAGAAGTATATATTTTTTTCAGCTTTCTATGCCTTTATTTGATAGGACAGCTGGAGACAGACAGGAAAGGGGGGCAGAGAGAGGGGATGACACGCAGCAAAGTGCCACAGGCCGGATTCGAACCCTGGACCGCTGCAGCAAGTACTCAGCCTTGGTACATGGGTCGCCAGCTCTACCCACTGATCTAACCGGGCTCCCCTGATTTAACTTCTTTGCGTAAAATGTACTTAAAGTACAGAGTAAAAAGTACTCTCTTGGTTTCTCTGAAGGACATTTCTGCCAGCTGTTTCTGTAGAAAGCTGAAACTTCAAACATGGTCTCCTTTTTTTGTCTGTTTCATCTTGTTACGTCTTGATGTTAGGAAGGCATGCAATAATACAAAGACTAATAATAATTCCTCTCAAATGCATTAAAACTAGAGTAACGAGCCTGTTTTGAAAGTGTAAGCAGTAGAAAGTAATAAATATAATAAATACTTAAGTAAAGTACAGATAAATCAATCAAAATGTGTGCTTAGCCACGTATTACCTCTGTTGATTAATGGTTAAAACATTAGCATGATACTGTAGAGTCACATGTATGACATGAAGGATTGTGGAAAATTATCCCGCTTATAATCATTAATCATTGTGATCATCTCCTGACATCTGTGGGCTTTAAACAATGGACACAGCCATCCAACGTGTCATCAAAATAAAAGTGTGTAAAAGAGATGGGGGGGCTCTAATACACTCGGTGTCAGTGACCCTCCCGCGTATGTACCAACATGCATCGGGTGGTTTTTATAACCTATCAAGATGGTGAGTGATCTCCTCTAATGGATCCCTATTTCATAGATTAACAACAGAGCTCATTTAGTTAATCACAGAGGATTGAATCAAATTTATAGATTTGATGCTATTGTCCATTTCAGAAAAAGCAGAGCAATAACATGAAAGCCCCCCCCCCCAGGCCAGATGTCTGACCTCTGATTAAAAGCCAAGAAAGCAGAGCTGACAGCCTTTTTAAACTGAATAATTTTTTTAAAAGGACACCCCCCCCATGTTAGTTTTTGATCTCAAAATACTTTTGCTCTCTTCTTTTAGCTCCAATGAAGCAGTCTTTGTTTTAATCTTCGCATCGATGCACATTCCTTCCTTCGCTTTACATCGAGAGCATTAAGGCCAAATACATTTCATTAGGTCGCCCGCAGATGTACGTCAAGTTGGACCTGAGCCTAAGAGGATTGTGCTTGGAGCATGCATGTTGAACCTCGCATACGACTGGCTCAAGCTGGCTTCATCGCAGTCCCACACACACTGCTGGAGATCACAACCCCGATGTCTTTGCCTCGTAAAGTTGCCATCTGGACTTTTTGGGTTCAAAGCTCTTTAAAGCAAATTCTAACAAATTCCATCAGCGTATATATTTGCAAATGTATATAGTACAAGTCTTTAATAGTCTATAGAATTGCAATTGTAGGAGTAATCCTGATTTAAAAAGCTTCTTTTCTAACTAAAAAGGTGTACTTTGCTTTATTGCATCCTGCTTTATGTGTTTATCAGTTACTTCCTTAAATTAATAGTTTGACATTTCGCAAAATGTGCTTATTTGCTTTTGCCGAGGGTTAGCAAACATCACTTTCATGTCTGTACGGTGAATATGAAGCTACAGGCAGTAAGCTTAGCTTAGCATAAAACCTGGAAACAGGGGGAAACTGCTAGCCTGGTTCTTTTCAAAGGTCATATCTTATGTTTGTGTCACTGGTTTGACCAATAAATTGTCCAGCATATAACCCCCAATATGAACGCAACTTTGAGTTTTGACACTTCAGATATTGTACATAACAAACAAGATATAACCTTTGGAAAGACTCAGGCTAGCTGTTTTCCCTGTTTCCAGTCTTCATGCTAAGCTAAGGTAACTTGCTTCTAGCTGTAGCTTAGTATTTACTGTACAGACATGAGAGTGCTGTTCTTATCTTGTAAAATCTCTGCATGAAAGCAAAGAAGCATATTTCCCCCAATTTTTTTTTGTTCGTAACAGTAGCAAGAACTAGTAATCCAAACAAGTAATGTACTGTAGAGAGCACCGTTTGGTGGTATAACACTTTACAGGTGTCCCCTATAAATATACAACAGTGTATTCCTGGCTGTAGTAACGCACTACTAATAAATACATCCTGTAGATCTCAAGGGCTCGCACTGTACGTGGATACTCAGCAATACACCCACCAAGTGTGAAGTCAACCTGATGAACGGTTCTTGAGATAGGACAGAGATTCTTTCCTTGGTGCTACAGCGCCATCTATTGGCCAAATGGCCCCAAACTTGTCATGGTCGCTCTAACATCATATCTACATACGTCCACCAAATGTGGTTGCAATAGCACAAAGTGTTCAGGAGATACGATACAATAAGCTGTGCTTACAGCCTTTGAGTAAACCTTGAGAGCGAGATAGAGAAAAATAAAATGTGTGAAATATAAGAAATATCTGAAAAAACTACATTTCCCGGCTTTATGCAGAATTTTTTGGTACCAAATCTAAAGACGATTGCTAAAGACTGAAATTTATAGGAAAAGCAGCGAAAAAAACTGATTTAGACAAAATTAAAAATTCAATCAACATATTTTTG
>NW_023339774.1:19409962-19410267 GCF_004916995.1 Morone saxatilis | reverse complement strand
GTTTCGTTTCTCGCAGCAAAAGTTACAAACCAAAACATAAAGTCTGTTGTTATAGCGCCACCATCAGGCCAAATCCACCCCCTCCGGTCCTCAGCAACACACCCCACCCAAGTGTGAGGTCCTCTGGATGAGCAGTTGTTGATTCCTCCTCTATAGTTCAATAATCCCTCACTCTCCATCACTCTGTGTATGTTTATTCATTTGTTTCATTTGTTTGTTTATACATTCATGAAAAACATTTTCAAATCAACTCTGAAAATCCTTTTTTATGATATCCGGCGTACCTGCTCACACATCCCCCCCCC
>NW_023339774.1:19407890-19409862 GCF_004916995.1 Morone saxatilis | reverse complement strand
TAAGATAACAAAAACAAAACTTCTTTTAATCAGGTGATTATACACTAATGAAAACATACCTATGAATGTTATATTCTATTTCTGGCAACAGATCCTCCTAAAAGTTTCACACTGGACCTTTTAAAGAAGAAGCTACAGAGCTGTTCAGGCAAAGAGTTCAGCTGAGGGGTAGATTCCTTTATATTAGATTAAAAACCTAATTGGGGTTACAGAGGAACTGTAGAGGAAAGAGCACAAATAAAAAGAACATCAGGTTTTGATTCATTTAGGAGCAGAAAATTCTGCGAAGTCCAGCTGTTACGTGTTGGAAAGACAGCTGAGGTGTCAGGCTGCAGGGTCGCTTCCAGTGTCACCAGAAACCCGATTTCACACATCAGTCTGTTAACTCGAGAAGTACTGCTGCAAATGTGATGAAAAGCCGTCTGTGGCTCCAAAAGGGTCAAACATAGGACTCAAATCAAGAAGGAAATGAAAACAGAAAGATATCCAGAGTCTGCAGAAAGCATTAAACCCTCACTATGATGAGGGCAGTTCCAGGGATACAGAAGGAATGAAAGAACATATTTTTTTCATTAAATAAATAAATTTATTAGGATTGGCTTTGTCTCAGAAAGAAGCTTTGACATAGACCTAAAGTAGTTTAAAACCAAAGGGTCAAAGGTTCAGCAGAGGCTTGTCTGATGAAAAACAGATTTTTAAAACCTGAGTCTGGAGAGCAGGATGAAGATAAAGAACAAAAGAATTAAGTTGTAGTGAATCCTAATGTCATTTTGTTATGAGGTGCTCAAAGCAATAAATATCGGTGAGCAGAGATTGAACTGAAGGCTAATAGTCAGCTGACACGCCTTCAGTCTTTCAGCACCGTGTTCAACATATTTCCTCTTTGAAACTTGCACAAACCACCAAAGCTATCTTAATCCGGCCTCGGAGGAGGGCCGGCTCTGTGGCTAACATGTCTTGTTCAAGGGCACCATTATGGGAGGAGAAAATAGCTTTTCTCTTTCACCACCAGATCTGTGACAGTTTACAGCGCACTGACAGTTTCCATCACCTTGACTGAGCGCGTCATGTGCTCAAAGTGTGAGAGAAATTCATCATTCTGTCGGAGCAGAGATACAGGCGCTATCTCTGCTCCGACAGCATATTGAGATATACAACTGAGGCGCTCTTTGCTTACTTTAAAGGTGCAGTGTGTAATATATAGAAATGGAATATAATAAGCAAATATATGTTTCCATTAGTGTATAATCACCTGAATATAGGAATTGTTATATTTCTGTTGCCTGAACAGTGGTTGACTAAACTGCTGACATCTAAACTAAATTACACATTTTAAGGATATTTATATTATAATGCATAACAATATCAGTAAACTCAGTAACTGCAGGAAGTTTGTGTAAAACAAGCGATTTCAATGAATTTTGAGCTGAATTTATGGAAGTTTTCTGGATATTTTTATATAATTTTCTGTCTGTATTATGTTTGTATTTATTTTTTTATCAATCATACAGACTTAATAGTGGTTTCCTTCTCCCTAACAGCTCTTTGGTCGGTATAACTGCATACTTTTTTAATGCAGGATGATGAGATAGCAACCCCCCCATGAAACTTTAGCGACCCCTAGTGTTGGGAACCGCTGCCTTAGATTGAGCCGTTGTTATCCGCATAGTAATGTGGGGTTTGGGTGGTTTATATATTTTATTCCTGGATTAATGCGACAGTTACGTCTCATCTAATCAGGGTTGGGAGGGTTACTTTAAAAATGTATTCTGATACGGTTACTAATTACCTGTTAAACAATGTTGTCTGTAACTTAAAACCAGCACATTGACTCAACTGTTCCATGCTTTGGCATTAAATGTGGCACAGATATTTATGGTTCCCAGAGGATGCAGACATTGGTGATCCGCTCCATGTAGCATCAGGAGCAGGTCTCTGGCTGCTGATATTTCACAGCCGTGGTCGGCACCAC
>NW_023339774.1:19396750-19407852 GCF_004916995.1 Morone saxatilis | reverse complement strand
AAGGATCAATGAGTCAGGCAGACTGGACTAACCTATAGAAGCAAACAACCCCTCTGCCCCTGAACTCTCAGCTACAAAGGGGATGAAGATGGCAGGTTAACAAAGGGATCTCTCTCTCAACCCCCCCTCCCTTAAATTGTCCACCGATTGAAAATAATTCACTCTTATTGCCCTCGAGCGCAACTTTGATGAGAGGAACAAGCTCTAACAAGTGAGGGGAGGGGTGGGGTGGGGGGGACTATAATAAAAATACCCACAGACTCATTATTTTCTTACTGTAAAGTGAAATCTTTAAGGTTCTGTTTTTCTCGCTGTTTGTGTCGAGACCTGACAGACTCAATCAAACCGGTGATGGCGTCAGAATTAACGGCCTGGCCTGCTCTCAACCGAGCTGATGTCATTGCAGCTGGGTGGACCCCTTCCCTCGTTAATTATTTAAAGACCCATATCACACATTAGCAATTAGATAATCGCCCCCGAGCATTATCTTTGAACATAGTCCAGAGACAGCGTTATAGATTTACACTCCACTTTGTCTGGAAACTGTTGGGGGTGTCAAAGCCCCGGAAAACCTTTGCTTCAAATCATCTTAGCTAATAGCTAGGTACTCATGACTGAATAAGCTACGCTAAAAAAAAAAAAAAGAAATCTGTGGACTTTGTGGGTGTGGTTTGGTCAGATTTGCTTTAAAGTGTTGCAAGATCCCTGATCCGACTGAGCCCGGCCCTCAAGTCCAATAGTCCAGTCGTCTTTGTAAATCTGCAGGCGCAATCTCTCTCTCTTTCTCTCTCTCTATATATAGATATCTGTGTTACAGTTGACTTATCTCGCCATGTCGACATCAGATCCGCTCCAAAATGTATTGGGTTCTTCCTGGGCCGCTGCTGAACTCTCCCTCAAAAATTCATGAAAATTGGGCCTGAAGTTTCTTCGTAATCCTAAAAATTGCCACTAAAAACCTCCTTTTCTGAGGTAAAAATCCAGATATGTCTCATGGGAAATAGAAATAAAACTGTTCTAATTTAGTAGAAAATTGCGTGTTAATGAAGGTTCACATTGTTGATAGTAAGAAGCAAATAGAGAAAATACGTTTTCAGGGCTTTTAAGAAAACATTTATTGTTGTGTTGTAGGTCTTTAATGCTGCCCTTTAGGACTACTGTAGAGGTAAACCTGTGGACCCTGCCACAATCAGTCCATAGTATTTCAACACAGGGCAAATTTAAAATGTTGATACACAAGTAATGTAGTAAAAAAGTAGTGAGATTGTTTTGTCTTATTTCTATTTGGGGGGTTAATCATACTGTAAGTAACAGTTCAGATAATTTGGGGGTTTTGTTAGATGTAAACAGGAAGTATAATGTTGTCGTGGAGTCCTGGTGTTTGCTACGGGCTACAGCTTGAGCCGGGTATGTTTAGCCAATATATTTCTTTACATTTTGGCAAATAAGCAGCATTAAAGTGTGCCGAATTATCTATAAGTAGTTCCTGTTTGTAAGGTAACCTACTGTAGTACAGACAACTGTCACTGCATGACTTTGACACTGAAGGAAACCTAAAAACGTAATGATTCTCAGGCAAGTTCTCATCATCATTTCTAACCAGAGAGTTATGACCAAAGTGATGTACAGAACAGGAAGGAACTAATGAGCTCTAACAAACTTCCCCAGAGTAACTAATCAACTCCTTGAGAGTAATTTATTTCAGTTTTTTTTTTTTAAAGAACTGTTTCGCTGACTGAGGTTTTTGACCTTTTCTACTCAAGTTCAAGGAACTGCAGTCACCTCTATCACCACTTAAAATCATTGCAATGTCTTCATATCTGCCAGACACCACATATTGCTCCGGCAAGAGTCGCTTAGTCAGGTTTAATGGCCCAGATTATTGATTAACAGTCTCAGTATTTACTGTGTTGCACACTCGCGCACTGCAGGGCGGCCCACAGGGTGCGATGCACTCAGCAGCATGTGACTGAGGCACTAAACTCGTCTTATTTCACTGGAGACATCCTCTAAGTGTGGAGGTTGTTTACAGTGTGACTGATCACTGTTTCTCCTCAGTGGTCGGGCGTTCGTGCAGCAGCGCACCTGCAGGCTTCCCGGTGTGACCACATGTTGGACACCGGGCCAGTCGATAGGAGTGTCTGAGTCTGCTCTGTTGTGTATTTTTGGAACAGTTGACTGCGGACAGATATAATTGCCTTCAGTCGAAGCTTTACTTAAAGATTACATGGTCCTATTCTAAGAAGCAGATTTATCTTTTGAGTTAAACACAGAACGTGTTTGCTCTTTGTTTCCAGATTTTTGGGTGTTTCTTGTTTTGTGACTCTTGTGAGTCATCAAGATAACTCAGTGAACCTGCTTCCTGGAAGCTTCAATTTCCAAACAGATTTGAGAGACTTAAATTTGATATTATCAACAATGAAAACTTTGTCGGTTTCCTTGAAAGATCCACATAAAGGTGACGAGATGGAAAAGGAGAGAATGAGGGAAATTGTTCTGCTTGTGCTGATGTAAAAATATGACTAAATATTTCCAACCAAGCTTATTATAGTTAACCAAAAGTAAACACAAAAACCTAAAATAGGTGTGAATAAAAATAAGAAATGTTAGAAATGTTAGTATGTACTAAAAAAACTACTAAAATAAAATAAATTTGTACAGGAAGTGAGAAATCAGTGGTTCCCAAACACTTATGGTGGGGTTGCGAGGCCTTCTTGATTTTAATGTGTGCCAGAAAACTTAAAAAATAAACACAGTAGGCCTGAATCTCAGCATTTGTTTCACTTCTGTGAAGAAAAGTCATTTGTCTAATAGAACAATAGTGAAGCATTGAACAAAAAGGAAAACTTTTTATACTTTTATTTTGAAAGGACAGAAGATAGAGACTCAAACCCATAGCCTCAACCTTTGTACACGGGACGTGATGAGCTACCAGGGCACCCCAAAACTAAAGATTTTTAATAATAACTGTGTCAGAAAAAGAAGAATATGGTGTCTTAATGCTGAAACACTTTAACAAAAAGACCTCATTCAGGAGGCAGATCACGACAGGCTTGTTAATACTTTGTAAGCCGACGATTTGACGGACTTTGCTCCAGAATTACTTCCCTGAGATCTCTTTCTGAGAGGTGCTCATCAATGCTTCAGATATATCTGTTAACTATTAACAGAGTGCTGTGCAATGCCAGAGCCTCTGCTCCCCTCTATCAGGGTTTTCTAAGATAAGCCGTCTGAACCCGTTGCCTTATCTTTAAACCTCATCCTTAACTGCTCTGTAACCGGTGTGGCTGCATTACAGTCTGACCTAAAAGAGGAAGAATTCTTCTTCTTAAAGGAGCAGAGGCAGAAAATAAACTGTAGACTGTAGCTGCTTCAAACAAGTGGGCTTATATAAGCTAAAGTACTGCGTGATTTTCATGTATGATTTGCTTTATAATACCTCAACTCGCTGTGTCTGCCCTCGTGTAAACTCTGAGCCCTTTTTTTTGCTAAATCCAGATTATGACCATTAGTCACAGTAGTAGGCGCTCCATTAACGTCGCCACCCGTGATGGACTAAAGTAGCCTTAGAGCAATAACGGCACATAAACGGGGCAAAGAAAATGCCAATTACGCTACCTCATGATTTTAAAATAGTCACAGTCATCTTTGACCAGAAACGAGTCAGAGCAGATGTGGTTTTACTCGTGACGTTGAGCACTTTTACACACTTTGTATTGCTTCATTTAGTCAGTGGAAAGTATTGCAAAAGGTATATTCACTTCTACGGTCTATAAAGAAACAACCTTAATCTGAAATATAACCAGTTACTGCAGGTATGCAATGAATATTGGAGTAAAAAAAGTACAATATTTCCATCTGAACTGGAGGAGAGAAGAAATAGGAAACATTAATTTAAAGTACTTAAAGCAGAAACAAGGAACTTATGAGTTTGTGTTGATTATGGCGCCCCCTGTGGACAGAAGCGGTACTGTTTCCACCGCTCAGTTTCATTGAGTTCAAGGGGAATTCGACCCAGTGGAAGAATAACTTTATGGAAAATCGTCTTGTTGATGGTGTTGTTTGTTTATGTCGCTCATATAGCAGCATTAAACTGAGTAATAACCAGTTTAAATGCAACTATTATCAATTAGCAGCATTTTTTAAGCTTTAATCTGTTGGAATTAAGCTAACAGGTTACTGTCATGTGTTCTGCCATTATTATGAGAGCCAATAGTATCATTCATGTAAGTTATTGCAGTAATATTTTATAGATTTATGTCCGACTACACGTCAGTAAGAAGAGCTTTTTTTTACACACTAAGTGAAAAACATTCAATCGTATGCAGACACCTCATACAGACACATATTCAGCTCTTTTTACTGAGCACATATCAGTGCTTTAAAAGTGCTAATTAATTCACCACCACTCTCAGGAATACGTTGAATTTCCTTGAGATCGCAGCGTTTTGAGTGTAACTGTTACACTTGTGTGAACTGTGGTTTCCTCGATGCTTTCAAGTGTCACACTATAGTTTCTATATTTTTAATAAAACTGTTAAAATGTATTGTTATGTCTGAGGTTTGGAGTTTGCAGATGCTGTTTTGGTAAGAATTATTTTATTATTTGGTTTAATTAGCACAACTGATGATTCATTTTAATTTTAAATGCAACAATGTGATGTTCTGCTATATTCTCTAATGAATTGTCTAGTTTTAGTTACTCTTTGCTTTGAGGTAACTTTCCGGCAGTACAGATTAGATTAGATTATTTATTAATACTTAGAGTTTAACATAAATATATAAATAAATAGTTTGAATAGTTTATACAAGCTAAAGGAGACGACATTATACATTTTATATAGTACAAATTATCACAAAACACTAATAAATAAGAAATTCACTTACGTTTGCTAATAATTTATGACAATAATTACAGTTGCAGACATTATTAGCAAAATATTAAATGTATATTAAAAGAATCAAAGCTCTAATGTTACTTATTTCTCATATTTAAATGTTGCTGGTTGAGATTAAGGTCATTTATATAATTATTAATAGTTTAATCCCTCACAATGAACACACAGAACATTACCTCCTGAACATTACCTCCTGGTAATGTTCTGTGTGTTATTGATCGTATCTATAGCTGATTAAATAAAAGCATGTGTTACCTTTCCACTGCAGTCAAACACCAGAGGAACTGCGGTGGATTAAATCTGGTGAAACATTTCCAAGCTCACATTGTGTTCTAGTTTGGTTGCACATCTGGTATGAAAGTCACGTCCTCTTGAGTTTGTTCCTTTCAAACATCAAAAGACGTTTCGCAACATGACGTGCGGCGGTGAATATCTGTAAAACTCCAGTATGCTGGTAGCAGACATTAAACTGATGTAAGAGGCCATAAGAGCTGCTGGTTTTTGTAGTTTTATAGGTTTAAGGCACAGTATTAAGGCACAGTGCTGCTGTGAGCTAAAGGCTAATATAAGCATGATAATGTAATAGCAACAACAATGCTAACATGCTAGCATAACGTTTACCGTGTTCACCGTCTTAGTTTAGAGTCTAGTTGCTAATTAGCACTAGTTTTTTGGACAAACTGACATTTTTCAACCAGTGAGGTTGTGGCCATCGATCGATTAGTCGAAATTAATCAGCAACTATTTTGGTAACAAAAGTTTTCAAACACATTTTCCAGCTTCTCAAATATGAGGATTTGATGTCTTTCTCTCATATATGGCAGTAAACAATAATGAACACGTCACTTTGACGATTAAAACTTTTTTCGACTAAAATCATTAGATTTCATTAACTGGAGGGAACATGAATGTCAAAATATAAAATAGTCTGGTAAGTGCACGTCTAAAAATCAAATTTTCTTCAATAATAAGACTAAAACAAGACTTTATTTCTTAAAAAGAAGTGTTTTATTTCCTTTTTAACAAAGCCCAATACAGATTTGAAGCAAAACTGGGGAAACACTGCTAAATCTCAATCCAATCATGTCAGGGGACACCCACAAAAAGATGAGTTTCAAATAAAATAAAAAAGAGAGACACCTAAAATAATCATACAACCCAGAACTGGGGCCAAAGAAAATAATGGTGCATGTTGTCCAAGAAAAAATTGACAATAAGAAACAAAACAGTTCATGCCAGCAGCTGTTGGGGAGGTAAATAAAAATCAGACTTGTAGTAGAAATAAATGTCAGATATGACAGATCTTAAAACTTAGAATAAATGATATTTTACTATCAATATGCTAAAAAATTAAAATCCTGCGTGAGTAATCTGGTCAAATACATCTAAAATAAAACATTTTTACACGTGTGCGTCAACAGTAGCTTCCTTAAGCTGTGAAACAGTTTTGCCTTAAAGTTCGGGACTGAGAATAAAACAAGAAAATGCCTAAAAATGTTCTTTTTTTTTGCATTTTCTCTCAAAAAACAGATGATAAATGCATTGTTTTATTCTTTTGACAGGAAGTGACACAAGTGGAGGCTTTTAAGTTGTGCCACAAATTGAGAGAATTAAGAGTCAAATTTGACAAAAATGCAATAATCAAAATGGGTTAACGTCTTTTTTTTTGTTACAACTAATTTGTTACACAAAGATATACAATATAATAATTTGACAGCTGTGCTGACCTTGAATACATTTCGTTTTTGGGGGTGGGGGCTGGAATAAAAGTACCACATCTAAAAAGAATTTAACGGCAGGTAGATCTAGGATTGTAAAATACATTTATTATTATTAATGGCAGACATTTTTTTTTCATTCATCATTTGAGCGATCTAAAATGTATTAATTGGTTAACGAGGCGGACAAATTTGGTAGCGCCTCGACACGTTTTAGGAGCATCTTACCGATAGTACCGGTTCACCGGGTTTACAACATGTACCAATCACTCTTTTTTAAATCGTGGACTTGTAGAAGTTAGAATAAAGATGAGGGGGGAAAAGAATAAAATGTATTCTGAGCTGTGGCTAAATATTTGTGTGAAGGATTCAACTGGCACATGTTGTCCTTTTTGTGAAATATGAAATTACGGACAGATCTGAAATGAGCTGATCCACCTATGTAAACACAGTGATTTTCTGATACAGAAAAATACTACATGGACAATGTATATTGATCTTTTAATAACAATATCCATCGGTTGAAAACAACAGTCTGCTTTTCTTTTTTTAATATATTCTCATGTGGGAACATATATATATAATTTTATAACAAAATAAATCTATACTGTTGGTTTATTTTATCCGTGGTGATGGTTCGATAAGGGGTCGTACAATCCCATCATCCCATTCTCTGAGTGCTCGAAACTGCATGTAGGCTTAACTCTGTAAGAAATAGTACTTGTGACTGAAGCAGCTCAAATACTCAAAAAGGCTCTGCCTGAGAAGAACATTAGTTTGAAGCAAAAAAAACAAACAAAAAGACTAATAAAATACTCATCTTTTCCATCTTTATACCAGTCGTTAAAGTAATTTATAATAAAGTGTATGTTGCTATTATTATTATAATCTTTTTTTTTTAAATCATAAGCAGTTTTTTCTTTACTGTATCTTGGCATTTTGACACAAAATATCCTTGTGGATATTTACACAGGAAAAGATACTTTTCAAGCAATAAAAACAAAGCTTATATTGTGGGTTGCAAAAGAATAAAAACAACAATTCTGAAGAAATAATGGAGAGAAAGAATTGCATAGCAGATCAGAAATATAACTAAAACAAGGAACTGATCCTTTTTGGTATGGTGCACTTTTGATTCATGACTTTTGCACATTTTTCACATATGTACATGAAATAGTCCATTCATAGTTTCACCTGCCCACAGTAAAAGATCAAGTTTACTTCTGCGCTATAATGCTTGACAGTAAGAAGGCAGGACGCAGACGTCTTTCGTCCTTTTCTGCTCTTCTGATAAAAGTCCATAGGAGTCTTTTCAAAACAAAAAAAAAGAAAATTAAACTTTGTTTAAAAAGTGCCATTTTGCTACATTTATCAGCCGACCGACGGTCTGCTACTGAACAGTTAACACAAGCGAATGTGTTACACAGCTTTACCTCCCCCCTCTCCCGCCCGCCCAACGTTTCACACAGTTTCCTGATTCTATGAGTTTTGGTCACATGGACAATCACACACACACACACACACTCACTAACATACATACACAGAAACACTTGTGCAGAAACACACACACAAACACACATAGATGACGTGAAAGGAAAAAAAACAAACAAAAGTGGAAAAACAAAGTTGTGGCCGGCGGGTACAGTTTCCATTTGAAGAGTTTATCTGCTGCGATTAGACATTCCCGGCTGGTAAAGCTTTGAAAAAGAACAAGCACCATTAAGGAAAAGGCCTCAAAATGTCCTCTGCTGGGGGAGAAGTTAAGCAGTTTCCCGCTTGATTCTGTGCTCCCGCACAAAGCAAAAAGAAAGAACTCTACATTCAGACTCGCCTCAGGCTCGTGGGTCAGGCAAAGTCACTGAAATGTTTCAGGCTTTATTGCGTCTTTGTCCTCCGATTTTCAAGTCTGAGTTAGGCAAACAGAGTCTCCAACTCCCAATGAGGCCTTTTTCTCTCGTGTCCATGTGTGGATAACATCTGGGGGGGGTCCTCACCGTCTCTGCTGGGCATAGACCGGGTACGCTAGCGTCACATTCAGAGAGTCATTGTGCTGGACCAAAGACGTGTGCTGGTAGTGAAGTACGAGTTCTTTTAGTGAGCTGTACAGGTTGTACGGCTCGGCGAAGCCATAACCTGAGGGGGTCTTGTTGATGACGCAGTGCTTCACCTCGCCGTCCACGCTGCAAAAAGAGGAAGAGGAGGAGGACAATGGTCACAGTCTGTTCTGTGTCTGCAGGCTATAAAAGTGCTCTTTCTAACCACTTCAATCTTTATAGAGTAACACTCGCTAGTTTAAAATAGTCAGACGCACATATGTACATTAAAAGAGGTTTCACTTTTTGTTCCTCCTTTTTATACAAAGTTAGTTTCTAATGCACTTTCAGTGTCGTTTGTGCTAATCTGAGGCTAAAGGCTTCAGCAGTCTGTTAGACACAAACCGATTCAATTAGGAGGATATCCGCTTTATTTATCAGACTCAAAGACTGCTGAAGCCTCATTTACCTGCAGATAAACTATATGTAATTTTGCTTATATTAGCAGAAAGACAAAAAATAGGATGACATCTCTTAATGTCCAGTACAAACAGTTGAAATGATTACAACTGTTTTAAGAAACCAGGTAAAATACGTACACAACGCTGCAGGCGTAGCATCCCGCTTTGCTGCTGTCTCGAACCAGGAATGTTCCGTCTCTCTTTCCTTGGAGGAGAGCCTCCGCCTGTAGTCGGTTGATGTTGCCCAGTTTCCAGGACCGTTCGTCGTGATGAGGAAGGTCTTCGTCGTCCTCCACCATAGAATATTGACTGGAGGGAACAAAGCGAGTTAAAAAAATGTAAAAGTATTTACACTTGTTTTTGGTTCATTTGTTGAAATAAAAATGGACACTCACTCTTCTGTGTTCTCGTTCTTGATTCCGAGCCACTCATTGAGTTTCTTCTGTCTGACTCCCTTCTGGGTCAACCACCTAATGAGAGAGAGACAGCACGAGGATATTAGAAACCAGGGCAGACCCATTTTTGATTTTCTCTCCGGAGAGAAGCTTCAGAAGAGTTCTGTACTTACATGAGATACTGGTCTCTGGTCTTGCGGAGCTGGATTAGGTCTGGTTTGATGCTGTTCATCCTCTTGTCAATCTCTCTGTAGTCTGCCGCCTGTTTCTTCAGATCTTCCTCCAGCCGCCGCTTGCTGTCGATGATTTCACTAATCCGGGACTTTAATTTCTCATAGTTGCCCATGATCCTGAAAGCAACAGTGAACAAATATTCTGTGAGTTTTGAACATAATTTGACTTTTACTCTCTGGTACGGTCATTTCTTTTACACTAACATTGTCAAATGTGGCGTATTCTCACCTCTGGATCTCCTTGTCGTTGCCTTCTCTCCTGAATTTCTCGATATACTCCTTGCTGTATCGCTCTTGCGTTTGGCATTGCTCCTCAAATATCTTTATGGTTTCATTAAAAGCCTCGATGGCCGTCCTTTTCATTTGGATTTCCTGGAAGCAGAGGCACAGTTTTAGCGTATGTCGTACAAATATTGCAGTAAAATTCTCGTTTCGCTGGCGGGTCGACTCTGGTCGGTACTCACTTGTGACGTTCTGGTGTATTCTTCATACAAGCGGTCGTACTCTTTGTTTTTCTCCTGGTACTGCTGGTGGTACTCGCAGAGCTTCCTCCCCACAGCGTCAATGTTGTCTTCTTTCACCACCTGATCCTGAGAAAAGATTCACAGCCAAGACAGTGAGTTGCAGTTACGTTGCTTGAACGTAAGCGTCGTAAGGTAAGCGTGCTGGTCTAGACCGAGCTGACGTCTCACCTGCTGGTGTTTGGAGACCGGATACAGCAGCTTGACGTCTAGCTTGGGGTTGTACTGCGCCAGTGACTCGTTCCGATAGTGGTTGATGAGCTCGACGACGGAGCTGAAGGTCAGTGGGTCCGAGAAGCCGTACTTCCCATCCCGATGGAATATCTTAATGAGCTTGTTGTTTCCTCCTTTCCTGTAGATGAAAAACACAAAAAAGGCAACGAAACCGGTTAAACTTACTGCTAAAAAAATAAATAAAAGATGGTCAATAAGAGGATTTCAAACAGGAAGGAGAAAGGAGCTCACCTCAGAGTCAGAGTGTAGTCTCCGTGCATCTTCGTAGAGGCATCTCGCACCAAAAACGTACCATCCGCAGTGTCCCTCAGTTTCTCATTGACCTCCTCTCTTGAGATGTCTCCCCAGTACCATTCGGCGTCTTGTAGAGCCATGTTGTTGTTCATACCGTTGTTAGTCACAGATGTGGGCTTCGGTGGCTTTGGAGGTAGAGCTGTGGGAACAAGGAGTGAATACAGAATGTGAATTGGATCCAACTCACATTTACGTTCTCAGCTTTTTAATGAAATTGCTGATTTTCTTCTTTAAAAGCTGCAGAAAATACAACTGAATACCAACATTTGAGCAACACTGTTGTTGCAGATGCTGGACATCACACACACACACACA
>NW_023339774.1:19394596-19396650 GCF_004916995.1 Morone saxatilis | reverse complement strand
CCCACCCCCCCCCCCCTTGATTAAATGAGGCTGGAAAAATGCTGCCCCTCTCCGACAGAGAGGCGGTAACAGCGAGGCAGTGGGAGGGGAAATGAAGCATGAGTCAGGGAGAATGAATTTCATTCAAGAAAAGGGAGATATCTATAAATATTCCTGGCTGCAGATACAACAGTACGGCCTTTTATTTTCATACAGAAAAAAAAAGAAGATTCCCATCATGACCACTGTTACGCCACCAGGACTGTGATTTCTTTCAACATCAGAGCAGGAAAACAAAAGGTTAAAAATACATGTAGCACACTATAAATGCAAATACCCAGATTCCCCTTGAGCAATTAAATCCAGCTTTTAAAAGATAGATAATCAACACTGACTTTGTACTTCTACAATCTGATCAATAAATCTCCTTTTGCAGCTTTAAGGAAACACTATAAAGTCAGATTTGCATTGCGTCTGCTGTTATTTTCATGTGATAAACAAGTGATGGAGAGCATTTTAACTGCTGCTGTGGACCTAAACATCTTAAATGTGCAGTGGTAGCTCACACGCTGACTCTAGCTGAAGGCTATTTTTAACCCACAAATCTGCACTGTCTTTGTTCACTCCCTCTGCATTAACAGCCTTTCTGCTACACCGGACCTCGCACCTCCATTGAGACCGCCGCCACTGGCTCCCGGTTGCCAGACAACTACAGTTGTGACATTGCAGAAAACGCAGAGGTTTCCAATCTGTGCAAAACGCTGCCTACCGGTTTAACCACAGCTTATGGTTTCCCGCTGCACTTCTCGGCACAAATGCCTTCCTATCGCTTTAGATTTCATATGCAGATTTCTAGAAATGTCTTCTTCTTACAGCCACAATCATGCACAATCCAGTCTAAACTGCTTAGCAACAGCCTATAGACTCATTTCTACCTAAAGACAGCTTGCATTATCTGACTAACTGCAACTAAAGAACTAACTAAACAGGCAAAATAAGCTGTTTTTTTTAATCTTACCTAAACATCCCTTTGAAAAAATCCATTAAAGGCAGCCTGCTCAGTAACGTGTTACATCACTTACCACAGCCAATCACACGGGGGGGTCTGTCACCAACCACTCCTGCATCTTTCATTTCCTGAGAGCGATGAGGTCATTCTTAAAGCCCACTACCTTTTACCTCCCTGCTTTAAATCTTGCCAATGGCGCAGCTAAAACTGAAATGACTCATTATTCTCTCTGCAGCATCCGGCGTTAGCGTGCATCCATCTTAAACACAAATGTGCAGCATCTCTCCACTAGCAGAGGGAGGGGAGAAAAAAAAGGACCTGCAGCCTGTTTCCATGCTTTCCCTCTGTCATCCTCTCTCCCTGTCTCTCTCTCCTCTGTCTGTGCTGAGCTCAGCCGCTCGCTCTCCTGCAGGTTGCTCAACCCTTCCTCCCTGCGTGTGTCGTGCGGAGGTTTAGTCCGGCCCACTTCTGGCACTCAGACAAAGCCAGCTCTGCTGCAGCAGCACGTACGCAGCTAAATTATAATGCCTGTCCCGGTCAGCGGCACCCAGAGCTCCAAAATACGCCTGTAATCCCACAGCGTGACACTCGGCATGACAGAGATAGCTCCTTGATTTCCTGAGTGAAATTAAAATAGACCCGGTTCTCAGTAAAGTATAAGGGTTTCGAGTGGGATGCAGACTTCGTCCTTCTAGGTTCAAACTGAGGAACTCACTTACATCACTACAAACTATGAATCAGTGTGCTGGAAAAAAAATAAATCATGTCAGAGACTGTGACCTAAATGAACAAGTCTGTGGCTCTTTCTTTAAGAGTTGTGGTCATAGTATATACAAATCATTATCTGTAGGGTTTTAAATCCTTGATTCAATATAAACATGTCCCGTTCGACTGTGGCCACACACACTGATTTGTTGGAGATGTTAAAGGCCTCTTTGAATAGTCCAAATCTTCACTAAGATTCACCAGCTTGCCTCAGAGCAAAGCAAATATATGTGCACTCTGTAAGAATCTTTCATAACTGTACAGCAGCCGCGGCGAGCATAACCGCTCACTGACAGCTACG
>NW_023339774.1:19394046-19394543 GCF_004916995.1 Morone saxatilis | reverse complement strand
TTTATTTCGTTGTGATCTTTTCTTAAGCTGTGGTATTTGTGTCTTATTCTACCCAAGCGACCCTTTTCGTTGTAGCCTGAAGGCAGCAGCAGTAGTACCAACACACTGTCCCACTTTTGTGTGACACTTAAAAAAAAAAAAAAAGCTGCAGAACATCAAACTTACGTTGCAAGTTGTGCATGTTTTGGTGAGTCAACAAACTCTTCTTTGTGGCTTCTCTTTTATTCCCAAAAGGTAAATTAAATCCAACAAAGTTACTTTCAAGTCCTCCAGCAAAACTCCATTTCATAGTTTAGGCAGCTGAGAAGCTGGATGTGGCTTTCTTTCCTTCGTTGTCTTTCTTTCTTTCTTTCTTTCTTAATTCTTAAAAAAAAGGTTGCGGCTTTATGTGCTTCTTAATGAAATCCAGGTAATCCGCTCGACGTGAGGCAGGTGCAACATGCGACTGTCTAGCTGACTGTTCAGTTCCTGCTGTGCGTGTGGTAAAGTCTCCCAAC
>NW_023339774.1:19391137-19393946 GCF_004916995.1 Morone saxatilis | reverse complement strand
GAGGGGAGGGGAGGGGAGAGAGAGTGGCCCTAGAAACTGGAAGCAGCCCTCAGTTAACAAGAAGTGCTCTGTGGAGCAGGCCGACTTTCCAGCCAACCAAATCTAAGTGGGCCTTTTGTCGCTTACTTAAAATAGGCACGCAGTAACTGGGAGAAGGCACACACGCACATCCACCAACCACGCACAAAACACAACATCTCAACAGGAAAACAAAATGTTACAATCTTCTGTACATTTATGTTTTACAAAAGTTCCGCTATTCTTCTTTTCCCTTTTGTTGTTGCTTGTTACTCTCTTTATGGATAACAAGGTTGGACTGAAAACCAGGTTTTTGGCACAACCTTTGAAACTTTTGCTGTATTGATTTGAGCTGGGTCATTGTGTTTATGTGTTGTGTTGTGTGTGGTGTTGTGTGGTGTGCCTGTGTGTGTGTATAAAAAAAGAACTAAAAAGTGTTTCAGGAGTTTGTGTCTTGCCCCCGCCCTTCAGTCCATCCATCCAACCCCACTGCCAAAGTGCTCCCGCAGGTGCAAATGACTGACAGCTGAGAGTGGCCCATGCACAGGAACATTATAAATAGCCCTAACAGGTAATAAAATGTTTAAACAGCCACAGCCAGTCCAGGGCCTCTGGGCCAGCCAACGACAGTGCTTTTAACTAACACCGTAAAAACATAACTGCCACGCAATGCACTGCACTCACACACCACCAGACTATGCAGACCACCACCGGTACTGGCCATGAAAATGAACTTCTGTTCGACATGTAACCCACTAATGATATCACACATGAAGAACATTTCTCTCCTGAGAAGAAAACCTGAATGTCAAACAAGATTTTATCAATTTTCTTGCCTTCAAGCCTACACAATCATAAATGGAAATTCACTAGTAATCATGTTCATCATGCTCGGTTTCAAAAAACCGTGCTCTCAGCTAAATTAAGAAGCAATGCAGACACCAAAATCAACAGTAATTTGTACCATTTTATTAACTGTAAAAACAGAATGTAAATATTAATCTCTGAGAATCTTTTGCAGGAGGACTGACATCCTCTGCAGCTGCAGATCTCAATCAAACTGTGCCTGTTTCACTGTTGTATAACAAAGATAATCAGAAACTGTGTTACAGTTAAACCACTTGACCAGTGCACGATTAAATACTCTTAACTTGCTTTAGCCATGTTGGTAATTACCTCCAGTTTACCGTATAGCCCTCTACAACTGCAGAAGTTGCAAGTCTCAACACCTTTCTTCAAGCTATTAATAGTTCGGGTCTCGGGGGGTTCAGTTCATGTCCTGCACAACCAACAGACTTTAATGTTCTGCAACCAGCAACAAATGCTGCACAAAACAGCAGCAATGCAATGCTAAAAAGTCTTCCATGTCTTTGTTAAATATGAAAAATAATATCCTACCATTCTGTACTGTACCAATAAAAAAAACAGCATTTTAAAGCTTTGTGTATGATGAAAAAAAAAAAAAAAAAAGTAACTACCTGGAGCTGCCTGACTTTCACTCCATTCACTGGTCACCAGAACCTCGATGATCTTGATGTGAGCATCCAAGCTGGGTTCGCAACTGTGGAGGGAGAGAAAACGAAGGAAGCAAGTTAAATAAAGTCTGTGTTTTATAGCCCAGGTGACCGGTCTCTGCTGCTCTGGTTGCTCTGTGCTGGTTTCAATCTGATGGTAATTCAGGCTTAGCTACTTTAATTGCACAGCTGGTAAGTAGAAAAGCTCCAACCTATATCCGAGTACAGCTGAAACCCATGAGTGCCTGACAGACTGAGCTCTGACAGTGTGTGATTGTGTGTGTGTGTGTGTGTGTGGGCTTGCCTGAATGTGTCTGCAAGTGTGCATGTTTGAGAGCCTCCGTGTTGCATGACTGAGCCTGCACACTTGTTTGTCTGTTGCCCGAGTGTCTATCTTTGTGAAGAGTATGCAGCAGCGAGCCATGATCCGGCTGCTCTGGCACCCACCTGGTGGCCTGTTGTCTGAAAAACACAGGGCTGAAGATCTCGCCCAGGGCTCTGGCGCTGAGCAGGTTCTTGGAGCAGTTTTGGCACACTCTAGCGAAATGCCTTAGCAGACAGTGGAGAGTTAGCCAGTATTGGGGGGGAAGGCTCGGGGTGCTGGCGATGCAACGTAGCAGCTGGGCACATTCCTCAGGATTTGCCACCTCTGTAGAAACGGAAGAAAACGAGCAGAAAGGTCAGCGAGACCGATGTGAAAAATGAATCCTTCCTCAGCTCGAGAGCAGCATGAAATGAAAGATGTTTCTTTAAAACAATGAGATGGAAAAAAGGCGTCATCTGCAGTTAGGTTTTGAAACCACAGAGAGATTGTGGTTGACAATGAGCGTAAGGTACACTGGCAGGTGATTGGCTGCTCAGAGATGCTAGAGATAAACTTTCAGGCTTGTTTTAGTTCCTATTAACCACAGATATCCTGTTTCTGGCCTTGTGACAGCAAGAGAATGCAGCGCTACAGAACAGTGCGTGGTGTGATAATTCTGTCTGCGCTTGCAACCGAGAGAGCAAGACAGACAGGGAAGACAGACAGTTGACTAGAATGTGAGAAAATACACCAATTGTATGCTTTATGGGTAGTGTAAGAAAATGCACATAAAAACTTTAAAAAAAAAAAAAAAAAAAAATACAAGAGTGTTCTTTGTGGGGCAAAGGGTACTTGACAACGTTTTGTGGTTTTGTGTTCAAAGTACTGAATGTTCAATCAGGGTTTGCATTACGTCAGCGCTTCTGCTTTGGACTAACTGTGCAAATGAGCACTGAATCTGTGCTGGGGGGGG
>NW_023339774.1:19381062-19391037 GCF_004916995.1 Morone saxatilis | reverse complement strand
GGGGGGGGGGGGGGGGTATGTGCGCTCTCACCTTTGGCAGTGTGAACCATCTGAGGATATATTGCCGTGGGGATGATCGGCTGGGGGAGATCCTGCAGGTACCTGCGCAGACCGTCACACAGGATCGGAAGCTCAAATTGATCCAGGTCTGCTGAGGAGGGATCTGAAAGCGCAAGGAAGACATGGGGTTTAAATACTAAAAAAAACTCTTTCCTGCACAGTGAAATCTTTAATTAGAGGCACATGCACAATCTGCAAAATGTATACCACACAGTATAGCATTCACAAAACCACAGGCCTTTCTGTTCTTCTTCACATAGTGTACACATGCAAATCACCTCACACATGTACCTCATCATCACAACCAACGTCAGTCGGTTTTTTTCTCTATTTAAGACTTCCTCTTTTCTTAATTTGCCTCCCTCATTCAACTATTAGAAACATACAGGCTTGATATAAAGTGGTGATTTAAAAAAAACCTACTTACCACAATCAAAATACTGTCTGACTTCGAGTCCACCACCAGCAGTAAATGTTCGATATAAAGTGGGGTTGTCCAGACCTGCAAAACCATAACACATACCATTCAGTTCATGTGTGTAAAAGGTCACAGCCAAATGTGGACAGTCAAATCGAAAACTCAAGTGTGCGTTAAGATGAGCTTCCTCTGTTAAGGCTCACCTTTCCTCTCAATAGCCTCCAGCAGTCTGACAAGCACTGGTGGAGTCGTCTCTGGAAGGGAAAACTGCTCCGTCAAGTCCAGCAGACTGAAGCCTTAAGAGATAAGAACAGATTGTCAACCGGGGTGATTTTTTAAAAAGATTAAAACTTGCTTCCTACTAATGCTTCACTGGGTCAATGCTTTGGTCTTGTGATGCTTTTTCTGACACATGATGAATAAGTTACTAATCTTACAAAAAAAAAAAAATTAATTAATGTTAAAGACCAGTTAGAAGACCCCTAGGACTGCAATTTAAGACCATTTTTGCATCCACAGTGGCAAAAGAATGTCAAGGAATATCAGTATTGGTTGCATGTCGGCACGATCGATATAAATTCTGCCCAAAAAAACAAAAATAGTCAAATAAGATTATTGGACTATTTTTGTGTAAAATATTAGAAAATATCAGTTTCCTAAAGCTCACATTGTTTGTTTTTGCTAACCAACCTAAAAAACATCCAGTTAATTATCACAAGACAAAGAAAAGTCCTAACCATTGACAAGCTGGAACTACGCAATAATTTGTACTACTTTAAAAATGACTTTAATTATTTCTCATCATTGCCAATTATCCTTATTTTGATCATTTCATTTGTTTTAAAGTTCTAACAGGCAGTTTCCACTACAAAGCGGTATGAGTACAGTAAACTTCAAAGCATTCGTTGGATGAATGACTAAGAATACCGATGAGAGGATAAACTAAATTCCATTTTACTGCCTCAACAGAAATGCAAGCAATGCAAGAGGAAATACTGATTCTGTCTCCATACCTAAGAACAATTTTTCTTAAAACCATATCTTTTCTCTGCATCTTCCATAGAGTGAAAATACAGAAGTGCTTTTGTCTGAATGGCAACACAGTCTTGACAGAGAATATATTGTCTCAACCTTCTGGCTGTTTTGATAACAACAGCTCTTAAGGGGATTTCAGGGGATTTTGCCCATTTCCTTCTGGTGACAATGAAAAGGGTTTATTTTGTACACAATTTAGGTATATTCCAAGTCATGTCAGCAAATTCTCCAGAAATGTGGCCAAAAAAATAGCAAGTAAATGTGTCCAATACAGAAATTAAATGGTCTACTAGTCATCAGACGTTCAATGTGACATTAAACGGCTGCAATTCACCTGAAGCACTCACTTACAAGCCACCTCAGAACTTCAAAAAATAAGCAGGTACGAGACCAAAGGGCTGCCTTCAAAAGTAAAAGGTGAGTATTTACAACAGAGCGGAGGTGCTGAGCTCTGAAGTTTGGGTTTTGGTGGACCGAGGAACTAAAGCAAATACCCTGTGATATGAGGTAAGCCAGGTCTGACTTTTTTCCTCTCCTTTAGAAGTTCGCATCCAGGTGTGGACATGAAAGGACGAAGGGGTTGGCGAGGATTTTGTTTGGATTTGCGAAGGCGTATTTTGAAAAAAACGCGTTTCTGAAAGGCTCAACTGTTCCAACCAGCGAGTCTGCAGTTTCAAAATGCTGAGAAACCATGAATGGACGCCTTTCTAAGTGACCATATTTTTCTTTCTTTCTACCCTTAAAAATTATTACAGTTTTTTTTAAATCTGGCATTAAAGCGGGCATCTACTGGTCCCCATTGATGCATGCACGCTACTCATTACCAATGAACTACCCTCCTTCCACTAAAGAGCGTTCAATCAGGCAAATAATGAACCACTTCATCCAAATCCACATCCTCTTTGGCTAGCGGAGCACACGCTCACACACACACACAGGCTGGCATGTTGCGTGTGAAGGACCTGGCTTAACCACAGAACACACAAAACTCCGTGTAGGACACTGGTCATCTGGAAGACATTATTGGAACTGCAAAGCGGGAGGGGGGTTTTCTCAGAAGCAGTGAACTCTGAGATGGAACACCAGAGTTTCCCTAAATAGAGATTGGAGACACGCAGTGCTGCCATCCCACACCTTGGAAGTGTAACCTTTCTCCCAGACAAGATATACAACACGGCTGCCATTCTACGGCCAACCTTTTTCTGAGAAACTCAACTCACAACCTGGGTTTAACCTGAGTTAAATTTAAAACACATCCACCCTAACTCCTACTGTTCATATCTATGAGAATTACCCAGTGTAGACTAGTTTTATTAAAGATAATATTTCTGACAAGTCTTCAAAAAGATGGGTTAAATGTTTATATGTTAAAGCTTTTAAAAACACATCTGCCTTGAATTTCTCCAGTAGCTACCTTGATAAACCCGCTATACCAAGAAGACTCGTCAAAACGCGATCCAAAAAGGTTTGTGTTTATTTACCCGTCAATGCATTTGGCCCATGAGTGACACCGGACAGTCTGGAGATAGAGTTGCTTCTCAGTACTGTCGACGATGTGATAGTTTCAGCACCAATGGAAATGTATCCAGTGGCAGACAAAATATGGCAGAAATGTTTGGAGCTATCAGTGATGATGTCTGAGATTCCCTGGCATGAGATCAAACCATCAACATGCCCCCAGCTGGCCGCAGCTCGTAACCATGGAAACACACATTAAACACACATAAATTAAAAGCCTTTAGATTTGAGCAATTATAATAATGGTGGTAAAAAAAAAACCTAGCTTTAATTGCTGCCGAGCAATCAGATGTAGCTGATTTATCCATATCTTACATACTTGTTCACAAATGGCACATGAGATGTATACAATTACTGGGGTTGTGCATTAGCAAGAATCAGACGATACAGGGATTACGATTCAATATACTGTCATACTGTAAGCAATCGAGATCTTGTTTCGGTCATAAAACTGTCATAGTATAAAAAACACACCATGAAAATAAATAAAAAAATACTTATGTAAACCATAACGGTGGGATCTGCATTTGTTTTTGTTTTGTTAAAGATAATTTTTTGGGGCTTTTTAATAGTCTGTATTAGATAATAGAAGCTGAAAACAAACGACAGTAAAGCGAGGACAGAGAATCAAACCCAGGCCACTATGGTGAGGATTCTGTACATGGGGTCTCACGTTCTAACCAAAAAAAAGCTACCGCAGTCCCAACATTGCAGCCCTCAGTTCACATTTACGACACTGCTATCTAGCGGTCGGGGGGGGTAAAACGCAATCAATATAGCATACAAACACAAACAAATACTGCGATACTCAAATGTAATAATATTTTATTATCTGCATCATTTGCAAAATGTGTGAACCAGTCAGGGGTAATCAATGCTAGAAACACACTTAAAAAAAATCAACCCTCTCTGTATGACTGCAGTGTTACAACAATAAACAACCACAATGTACTCTACTCAAGAACAAGCTGAGGGCACACACACAACACACACACACACACACACACACACACACACACATTTTCAATGGAAGTTGGTTTCTGTGGCAACTTGGGAATGGAGAGCAAGGAGACAGGGGCCCCTTGGACGTGCCTCTGCAAGTCTACATGTTTGGCAGACCTTCTCATGATATCCCAAAAGGCCTCAGCCAGTCAGCAGTCAGTTAGTCAACCGCAGGTCGAGGAAGTCAATGCAGCTGCCACTGGTGCTGCTGTGGTGTGTGTGTGTTGGGGGGGCGGGCAGGGGGACAATCTCTCCGGCTGAAACGGTATGTCTGAACCAAACAAACTGCAGACTGTGGGCAGGACAGGGCTGGGGCACACTAAAGATAGCACACACTTTGGATAAATTTAGAGGGGCCTGCTCAAGTAACCAGCATTTTCAGGTTATATACCGTTTCTTCTCGTCTGAAAAAAGGGTCTAGCCGAGGCACGGCCAGTAAAAATTAATAACCCACGGGGAGCACATCACACCACACTGCACGCGAGAGCACATTATAGAGCAGTAAGTGCCTTATAATACAAAATACATTACATATTATAACATGTAACACTAAAGGTATAAAAGTGGATTGTCTGAAGAGTGCAGCTGATAAAACGTCACCTAATGCATTAATTAGACCTTCAAAAATGCCAAACATACAGAATAAAACAGATTTTTTCCCCAAGTGAAGCTCTAACATGCTTTAACATGCTATTATAAGTCAATGAATGATACAGCTTGGAGCTGAAGTCAGTAAAGAATAAGGGTAGGCAATGTCTCCTCCTGCAGGGTGGAAGGTGTAGTGCACAAGCTAAGCAACAGCCAATGAGGAGCCTGTTGCTACAGCCTGACAATTAACCCTATAAACTGCAAACCAAAATCACAAAAAATACAGTTTCATCCTGTGCAATTAACTGTACACAAGTGTCAGCTACAGCATTTAAAGATGATTAAACCATTTCTCAACCTGAATCTTATTCTTTATTCTCCTTCATTTTGCCACATTAATGCAAATGAAGATGTCCTCTAGTAAAGTCTGATGTTCAGTTCAATTTTGATTTGTAGGGTCAGATCTATGCAGCTGAAGATAACCACTCTAACCCCAAACCACACAAAAAAATATTTCCTTTCCTGCAAAATATCTGTCACGTTGCAACGAGACAGACATATATATACATTCATACAACAGTCAATGTTATGTGAAGTCAAACTCACTTCAAACTTAGAAATAAAGCATGTGAAAAGGTTTTCAGGGTCTAATATTTCTGATAATAACTGTAAAATAATTGCTGTATTCTGCTAAATAAACATAGAAACAAAATTGGCCTATATGTGAGCAGGTTGTTCTAAAGGAGATTTCATCTTGCACCTTGTATTGCTAGCATGATAACAGAAGTGATTTAAAAGAAAAGTTTAAAGCTGTAAGTGCAGTGTGAGCTCTGTGCTGAAGGGGTGTGCTGTAACTGCTCTTTTGTACCAGTGCATGCACATTGAGAGGTACCAGAAGGCTCTTTAGTCAAGTAATTGCTTCTATTTTTTGATAGCGCCGAACGTCATTATGTCCTAAACTACTGGGACAATAAGTTACCGGTTGAAATTAAGTTTAAAAAAAAAAAAAAAAGGCTTGTTCAAATTATTATGTAACACCACAGCACGAGGCCTTCAAACAGTACCTTCATACACCTCGTCTGCCTCCCTGTCAAATACATCACATATTTGAAATGCCTCTTCTGTTCCCCTTGGCCTTGCTTGTCTTTAATCTCACCTCTGTCTTATTGCATGTAAGTCTCTCTCTCTCTCTCTCTCTCTCTCTCTCTCTCTCTCCTTCTTAATCCTGCTTGCAGACATGCTCTGACTCTAGTAAAGAAGATTTGCCAATTCAGAATTCAGTCTCTGCACACAATCAAGAAATGGAACAGTTATGCACGATTTCATGCACACACTTCCATAAAAGTCTGACATGATTCATACACTAATACAGTTTTGGAGAAGAAAAACATGAATTATGGAGTTTATTGAGCTCTGAATTTTACTTAACTTCTCGTTTCTTTCACATCACTGAATAGCAACACATTTTAAATATGAGCATTATTACAGCAGTTGAGGATGTATCACTATTTTACTGTTTTACACAGAAAGACCTAATTGAGTTAGTTAGCTAGTTACATTTTAACCCAGGTTACATGGTGGTCTAAATATAATATCAAACTTTGTTTTTCTTTGTCGGTTAGTTTTTGTAGAGAACTGGTCAGAGGAAGAATTGCAGGTGGAGCTGAAACAATTATTTGATTTATCAAATTTGATTTTATTTAAATAATCGAGTTAAGTCAAAAAAGTTATTTTTCAAGCAAAAAAAGGGAGGATTTGCTCATTTTCATTTTCTTTGCCTCACATGTTTGTAGCTACATATCTTTGGGTTTATTCCGCGAAAAACAAGCTATTTAAAGACGACACATTGAGGTTCCGGGATATTCTGATAGGCATTTTCCATTTTTCTGACATTAATTGATAATGAAAATAATCATTAGTTAGAACATCACAACCCATGACATCTATAATCAAGGAAAGAAATTCCTCTCCACAAGCTTTTTCTAGGATTATAAAGAGAAGGTTGAGTTAGCTGGAAACTTGCCAACACAGAGTCAACCACAGAAAAACTAATGAGAAACTACCCATATTCTAATTCTGTCCTTGGGGAAACAAATATGGGGATGACATTTAATAAACACTCCTCTGTGGCGTGGTCCGACGATGGAAACTATGACATGCCAAAATATGTTTAAATCCAGCTTGAGTCTGACGTTCGCAGGCAGAGGATTTACCACTGACACTGCTCAACCCCGATTAATGCAGGCAACATTAGAAACCAACATTAAGCAGCTTTTAACATTGTAGAACTTCTACAACTAATAATAATTTACCAATTCAAAAAGTCAAAATAAACCTCCATTTGAAATTAGCCTCCCACCAGCGGCATGTACTGCTGATAACAATGACAGTGTAAAACAGCAATCGCTGGGGTCCTATTCAGCGTGCAACCATTTATTGTCCGGTTGCATTGTGCACCAAGTTACTGCAATCAGCACTTAGCACAATACTGATTCATCACAAAGCTACAAATCAGTCTACCATGCAGTCTGTGTGCACCCCTCCACCAAAGAAGCGCCAACACATTCCTGGCCCCAGCTGCCTTTAGCCCCCCACAGATGAACACTACATCAGAGCAAACTATCACGTTATCAAAACTTCTGCTGGGTTCGTTCCGCCGCTGGCTTGGGTGGATTTACTGATTACACTTTTTTTCCGGAGGAGGGGTAGGGGAAGAAAAGTGAAATATGTGCCAATCTAGAAACAAAAAGTAAAGCTTGCTACATGCACAATTTAAGAGAGGAGTGAATTATGGTCTGTAGAAAAATTGACAGTAGTGACAGAAAGGGTGTTCAATACAGCAGATGTCAGCCTGAGTACTAAAGAGGCCCAGAGAAGGAGAGCTACATTATCTCAATCTCCAGCTATGCAGAGCTCTCTCCCTGCAACTGTCTCATTTGTACAGCCTGCCCTGTCCTTCCAGTAGCCTCTCTTTTTAAAAAAGGTCTCTTTTATACAACCCACATGTTCCTTGTAGTTAGTTCACTGCACAAATGAGAAGTCCATTGACATTTTTAGTATCTACTAGTGCTGAAAAAGGCAGGTTTGTTTACATAAAACAATATGCATACTGTGATTATTTGAAACTATCAACTGCAGTGTTTCCTTTAGAGAAATTAAAGTAATGTAATGCAATGTTAGTTACATGAACACTGAAAGCATAATGATAAGCCTCAGACGTGCAAGAAGGAGATGCCCTATGGCATCAAATATTTCCTTAAAACAAGACGGAGCATGTAGGTCCAACCTTGTGAGAGCATGCAAGAGTAACAACCAGTTGTTCGCACTCTTATCTCCAACATTTTTGGAGGAATGTTCACTCAGACTGCCTGTTAGAAGATATAAAGAGCAATTACACAAACACACACAAACGAAACAGGGAACATTTAACCGTGTAGAGCCATCGCCTTAGCAGTGTTAATATCCGACACGGTAATTGACAGCTGGTTATAATGTTTGTGACGCGATAATGATTCATTGATCAACACATGGTGTGCATCAACTACTCTGGGAAACTTTTTGAGGAATTGAGAAAATTACAGTGCGTGAGGATGAAGTACACCTTGAAAAGTCTTCCTTGTTGCTTTATTTAAACAAACAAAAAAAAGCATGTTTTGCATCAGTATGACAATTATGAAACTCACAGCTTAAAACCAATTCTGCATTTCTGTATGAAAATGAAAAAAAGGAGCTTTAAGCTGAAGTTAGTGAGGCTTCGTTCGTTCGAGTTTCAAGTTCCTTTTGCTTGGCGGGCCCAGACACATGTATATTCTCTCAACTGAGAGGCCCAGAAAAGGAGCAACACTTTAAGGTTTAAAAAAAAGAAAGAAAAAAAAAAAGAAAAAAGGCTGAGAGCTGGAATGAGGCGGAACAGTTTCCCAGCCTAGCCCTCTTCTCTTTCTCCCTTACCCTCTCCACATCTGCTGCACTCATGTAAACCCCTGTGGCTCAGAGAGGGGAGGCCCCCTTTTCCAAGCCTCCATTCTCCACCTCTTCTCCCCCTACCAGAGCTGACTGTAGGAACTATCAAAACATAAAAAAAAAAAAAAAGGATGAGGGGGAGGAGGAAAGGGAGTGAGATCCCTTGGTGGTGGGCAATAAATCACAAACACTCTGGGAGCAACAAGAGCCCTGCCTCCATCACGGAGGCCCTCTTCAAAGCCCCCTTGAGCAAGCAGAGTCCCTCCCAAGGCCCCTACCCTGTACCCTGTACCCTGCTTCAGCCCCCTCAAGCCCCCAGCTCCGCTCCAGTCCTGATCCTTTCGCACACTATCCCTTGCACCAACCCTTTAGCGAGCACAGGGGCTCTCTCTCCCTTACCCACAACCTCAGGGCCCCTTCCCTCCCCCCTCTTTTCTCTCTCACAGCACCAGGACACAGAGACTTTTCTTCTCCCGGTGCTACATTCACACTCGCTCCAGGCTCAGCACTGCCACTCAACCACAACACAGCCATTCAACACATGCCCCCCCCCCCATACAGCTCCTCGCTCACCCTGCAAAAACCACAGCAAAGAATTTCACAATCGTACCACAAAGGGCAGAAACTAGAAACCTGGCAGCTACAGCTGCTCTTTAGGTGAGCAGAAAGCTTTAAGGGGACATTCACAGAAGCCACAGTGTCTTTAAAAAGATGCAAGTTTTAATTGAAGTTCATAGTTGTGGCCCAAGCAGTAACACTGATTCAGAAGGGAATTTTTTTATAAGCAACCATCTTGAAGATTCGCAGAACTTGAAGGAAATGGGGAAACATGCTAAATACAGCTTACATTACAGTCTTCTTCTTAAATAAAACACTTTTAGAAAGTTATCTTATTAAAGAGTCCAACTTTTTGCTTGTCTGCCATCTTACTCAAAATAAAATAAAAATCGATTTAATCTCCTTGTGTCTCCCACAGAGATTGATCATGTATGTCCAAAGTAAGTAACCTAATAGCTCTAATGTTGTGTTATCTACACACTGTATGTATATGTATGTCAAAATGAGGGATATTGAGCTAAGCTTAACCAAGAACCGGAAGATGCATCTAAAAAAGTCCTGTGCACCGAGGGATTTTGCTAAGTTAGTCATAACCCTATCATGAACAAAGGAGCTAGTCAAGCTGCTTCCCCACAGGCGTCCAGAGGGAGAAATGTGCCTTAATCATCAGTATATAGAGTGATCTAATCAACCTTCTCCACACTGATGGGGGAATTATATTCCTGTAAGATGTGGCTTTGTGGAGAAACACAGATGATATCCACTGGTAAACATATGGCTGGCACAAGATGCTCTGGTGTACAATAACCTGGAAGCACGCCAGTGTCATTGTCCTC
>NW_023339774.1:19375676-19381037 GCF_004916995.1 Morone saxatilis | reverse complement strand
CAAAACACGCCGCCCCAATGTGCTCAAACCCACGCGAGGGGCAAAGGGTGCAGGCCGTACTGGCCGGGCGCGTCGGCAGGCGGCTATTTCCCCGCGGGGGGGCCAGCTCTGGGGGCGCAGTGCCTTTTTCCCAAGGTCGGGCGGAAAAACCCCTCTGCACGACGGAAGGAACTTGTTGAACCCACCGAAAAACTTCACCGGACAAAACATTTCCCAAAACCCAAAACTTGATCCCTCAGTCTTTCTTGTCAAAGCGGGGTTAATTTTTTCCTCAACCCCCTTTGGGGCCCACCGTGGGAGAAGATGATCCATGGCTCAGCCTGCAAGCGCAGACGGCCCAAGCCCACGGGGACCGGGCCAAGATCCGGCGCTTGTGGCAAAGGAAGACGAAACCGCCACCCCCGTCCCAACAGAACCAACAGGGGGGGAAACCTGCAGCTGCGCCCAGGGTCTGAACAAAGAACACCAACAACAACCAAACCTCAGTTCCAGGATCTTCCAAGAGTTTAAACTTTCCAAAAAGCCAGGAACGTGGACCGGTCAGTGGACAAAGAAACACTAAAACAACACCAAAACCCCACCTCTTTTCCCTCCTCCCTTCTTGTGTAAAAACCAAAAAACAAAAAAACCAACCAAAACAAACATAAGGATATTTACCAAAAATCTCACCCGGATTTTAATGACCGGCACCCAAAGAAACTGGCTTTAAACGTTTGTGATAAATAATGAGAAATCATGTTACTGTAAGGATGGCGTGAAGGAAAATCCGTAGTTAAAACGGGCCCTGCGGAGCTTAAGGACCCGGAGTCAACTTCTTTTGGGCTGCGCAAGCCCTCGTCGTGCTCGAACTCTCACAAGCACACAGACACACACGAACCCACAAGACACACACAGACCACACAGCAGCGACGAGACACACCAGACACACCACACCGACCCACAACCACAGTGAATTAGTAAAAGTGGTGACAGTAAACTCGTAAAAATACCAGTTAAGTTGTGAAAACTACGCTGGTTACGGTAAGTTAGTGCAAAAACTTGTGCTAGCTAGAAAAGCGACACACCTTTCACGTCTGGTTGACCCCAGCCTTGCAGTGCAGCCAAGTGTTTGAGTCTGTTCCAAACTTTTTCCAGGATATTTGGTCATTTTAATAATATTGCCCAGGTGTTTCTGGTGAGTGGAAACTGCGTCCCAGGTTTCCAGGGACGCGGTGGGAACGCTGACGTTGCAGCATTCTTCTCTTGTTTATGTTTAGGAAGAGATGCATCAGACCGTTGGATACATCAGGGGCTCAGGACTCATGTTTACGCGTACAGTGAGAGGACGAATATTTTCTACTGGGGGGTCGTGTTTTTACTATGAATCGACCTTCTGGCTTTCTGTCCAAAACATGGGTCTGACAGCAGAAGAAGAGGAAGAGGAACAAGGGACCTCACCGGCTGGTCGGACAGCTGCCGTATCGAGACCTCCTCCGCTTTCAGAACTGCGATTCACACACCGGGACTGTCCCAGAGCCTGCAGCAACACAAACACTCACAGCATTAACAACACACACACAAAGCAAACACACATGCTCAATCATATAAAGATAACAACTGGCGAAAATCAACGGACAGGGATAACAAACAACCTCATCTTTTACAGAGTTCTAAGTTATTTTAAAGTTCTGTGGAAGATCTCCCAGATGCACTTATATGTGTGGGTGTGTGTGTGTGGTGGTGTGTGGGTACCTTTCTGGTCTCTATGGCCTCCCATCATGTCTTGCTGAGGAGGGGAGGGCCCGGGAGTCGGGGGTCCAAAACTGATCCGGGGATCGGTCCGGCAAGCATGAAGCCTGAAGACAAAAACCACGATTGAAAACGATCCGGTCAAACACCAGTTTCTGTGGCTCAAGTTGTGAAGAAACTGCAGGCTGGATATGAATTATTCAATCATGTCGGTTGCAGTAAAAACCACTGGAAATTATGATTGATTAATGTCAGTGTGACTCGTTTACAAGGGACTTTGATTGATCGGTTCTGGTTATTACACCGCATCTTGTTGAACTAAGAGATGAACATAGAAAGACTGACTGTACGTGTATTGATAAATGTTTCTGATCTATTTCTTATTTCACGGTACAATTACTCAATTGAAAGGGGAGGAAACTGTTGGAAGACCTGGAGCAGCTGGAGAACTGTTTACTTTGCAAACTCACCTGCACAACTGGACTACAATGAGTTAAATATGTCCAACGGAAGAAGCTTGGTTGTAATGTTAATAGTGTCAGATGAGACGCCTACTGTCTCACAGAGAAAACAGCTTTGGGTGGGTTTCTCTTTTCTCCTTTTTACCTGTTCGGCCTTTGATGAGTTTTACATCTGCTGGCATATCTCGGTGCCATTCAATTATCTGACTTCAATCAGTTCAATGTAAAACAATAAAGGTCTGAAGGATCTTTCCTCTGACTTGATCTCCATTAATGTTTTGCCCCCTCAGAGTCAAACAACTTCATCTAATAAATTGAGGAATTTAGTCTGTGAAACAACTTTTCAACTAATATCGAAAGGGTGAACGCTGCCAGGAAAGCAAGAGAGGATTCTGTATGTCTGAAACACACAGGTACATACAGCAAACCAAGAGCACTTTGGCTGCCAACACGAACACACACACAACACACACACACACACACACACACACACAGTTCTCCTGTTTCCTCTGAAGGCTGGTTTGGCAGCAAGATACACGAGCTGAGAATCGGTTTCAGTCAGCAAACCCACAACCCCTGACTAACACCAACGCTCTGTGTTGGTGGTGTCGTGTTGTGTGTGTGTGTTTGAGGTTTACTATAATTGCGTTTTTTCCGTTTGTGGTGAACATGCCTTGATTTCACTTAAATTGCAAACAGCTTGTTGCTTATGTGTGTGTGGTGTGTGTGTTATTCGTGCATAAACACGCTGCCCGCAGGCAGGAAGCAGCTGAAGGCAACACAAGGTAATGCTGAGTCCACTGAGCAGTTTTTCAGGTTGAAAAACTGAAAGTTATTTCAATAAAGAAAGAATCTGGGAGAACAACAGAAAAAGAATGACCACAGTAATGAGGTCCGTTAAGTTTAGTATGAATCCATTATTGAGGTTCATTCTGTCCACCAGATCTACGGTTGAGGACGGATTAATCTTGATTGTCCAAAATCTTAAAAAGTTATACAACATTACTGTTCTCTATTATAGCCACGAAAGGAGTCAGCCGATGGCTGGTCTTCACTCTCATCTAACAGAGACCGCTTAACTTGGAGCTTCATTCTGTTTCTGTTCACCTTTAATGGAAGTTACGGTGATCTGAAGGGGTAAAATGAAGTGTTTGCTGTCTCTTCTGGAGTCTGGTTGGAAGAGTGATAGTTGCATACTTACGCTGGTTTCGTGGTTAAACTAAAGGTCGTATCTCTGTAGGATCCTTTTCATAAATGACACTGACAATAACAACCTGAGTCTGTTAGTGGAACAAACAACAACTGTTAGTGGAACAAACAACAACTACTGTTAGTGGACGCACTTTGACAAACTCTGCTAACAGACTTAAGATCATGTGATTCATCTGGTTTTAATTGGAAAACACAGCTGCCTGTAATCATTAATAATGTATGTTGTGACTCCAGCGGAAGCAAATATAACAAATAAAATAGGACCTAAACTGGAACCTTGTGGTACGTCACAAGAGACAGCATCAATCCTAACTCTGTCTGACAGATAAGAAACAAACCACTTGAAGATTGGTCATTAGATATTACACATTAGTTTAGCCATCAGTTTTTTAACTACAAAGTAAAATGTAGTTTTAAATATTCCCCTTTAGGTCTGATCACATGTTGAGCTATCAGCTGGATTGATCTTTATCGTACTCACCCTCGGACTCGGAGTCGGTCCTCACTGATGCAGCAGAGGGCGGTCTGGGTGGGCGGGGCTTCGGAGTGGGAGGTGACATCCTCTTTCTGCCAATAAACTCCACATACGTCCCCGGGAAGTCGCCCTTTTCCTGTCGGCCAGAGACAGACGAGTGTGAGGCGCAGAGACGAGCACGAAGCGCAGGTAGATTTTAGGTTTGCTGGGAAACATAAACGAGTTGGGCCGTGTTCACGTGTTCCTTTATGTGTACCGACCGGCCGAGACTAATGTGACCCTCACTGTCCACCGTACCGTATTGTGACGTCAGTGGATCAAACTAAAGCAGCTCACTACTATTCAGTACTTTCTACACAATGACTGTTCATAGCCGTAAGAAAAACTGTGTTACCTGTTAAGAGAGACAAAGAGAAAGAGCCTATTTTTGTCAAATAATGCAGATTCACATTCAGTTTTATGGCTGGCACATTTTCTCAGTTTAGCTGCCATTTGCTGATGAGTTAAAAAGTGAATTTCGGTCCCTGCGTAGAGATGTCTGATGATGTGTAAAACAAACAGGACGTAGTGTATATTGGTCTCTATTCCTTCATTATTTGTTATCTTTAAAGTTTGTTCAGGATACGTTTTTGTTACAAAATTAAAAAAAATCGACCAATACATGCTTGTCAGATTAAAATAAGAGTATTGATCGGGCTGTAAACATTGACAACATCTGGACTCTCAGCTGAGGATACGACAGAGAATGTCACATTTGATTTATTATTTAATTTGCACTGAAACCATCTGCTGTTCAGTGGATTAATAACTGAGAAACAATAATTCTTTCCAGTTTTGATAAATCAGTCGTTTACGTCATTTGTAAAGTAAAATAACCAAACAACAGCAGCTCTTCTTCGTTTAGTAACTGAATATTTCAGGGCTGCGTGAGGGCGATGACATCTAACAGTTACAATGAGAGTAAAGTTTGACACTGAAGTGATAACATCAGAGTGAACACCAGCAGTGTGAGGGGGAGGTGAACTGATTCTTCCTAAAGCTGCTTTCTGTCCATTGTCAGTACGCTTTGAAGACTTTACTGAAGCATCCAACGTTACCTCAAACATTCTCTCAGCTCGACTGCAACGGTTTAAATGTCACCACAGAGATCAGTCTGAGGTTGTTGATCAGTGAACAGTGTGTTTCCTCTCAGCAGGTAAATGGAAACTTTTAGCAGCTCGTAGGTGTGAAGCAGCGTTGCTCGTTCAGCTGTTTGTGTAACAGAAACTCAGCGGGGACGACTCAAAGTGGCGGCAGCAGAATTCAAAAGAATTTCACGTTTTAAAGTCAAGATTTAAATCTCTAACGTGGAACATTTAAATCAATCTATAATCATTAAACAGTATATAAACTTTAGAGCTATGTTCTGTATGTAGTTGTCATATCCCCTTTGTGCCTGCGTCAGCGTTGTGGTTGTCTGCCAGAAGCTGTCACACACTGACTGTT
>NW_023339774.1:19350383-19375651 GCF_004916995.1 Morone saxatilis | reverse complement strand
ACTGTTGACTCCAGTCTGAAGCGCCACACTGTTACCATCCACTGTTCTCACGATCTTGTGCTTTTTAACTTCTAATTTGAACCGGATGGAAGGATTTTAGTCAGCAGCTTTATCACGGCGTGTACTGGATCTTAAACAAAAACACTTTGATTCTTATTTTCAGGTGATTAAACACGAATAAAAACCTATTAGTATTATATTCCATTTCTGACAATAGATGCTCCTAACTGTTAAACTGGACCTTTAACACAGTGCACAGACTGCAGAAGAACTGTGCCGTGGTACCTGCGTGGTCTCATTGAAGCCCGGCAGCCAGCCGATCTCCGAGGGTCGTTCTTCGGCTCCGCTGCTGCAGCCGAGCCCCAGCAGCGCCCCTTTACTGACCAGCAGCATATCCCCCACATGCAGATCAATGTCCTCCTCCCTCTCCTTCTTGTAGTCATAAAGCGCCCTGTACTGATATCCTTCAGCACTCATATTGATCGCTGTGTGTCGAGGTGTTCTTTTTAAGTTGATCTTTAAATCAACAAAGTTACTTTTCAGGTTTCTATGTTTGTGTGTTTAGTCCAGGTACACATTTGCTAGTTCAAATGGTTGTAGGTTGTCTACGTCCAACTAAACAGCCAAAAAGTATCTAGCTCGTCTTCATTCTTTCACAGTTCCTGTCTTTACTGAATGATTTCCAGTTCTCTTGGTGTGTTGCCTCACAGTATGTACCCATCAAGAAATGACCTGCAGCTGTGATCTTGAGAATGCTATCCAGACCTGTAAGATGAGAAGGGAGGCCATTTGCAACACATTGCATAAGACAATTACAGTGTACATCACATCCAACGCTCGGATGTGAACTAAACTCACAACATAAGATCATATAAAACATATCTACCACTGACTGACGCTTATTTTAAAGCATATTATTACTTCATACTACCTTTATAACTCTACTATACCACATGCTAAATTGGTGGAGGATTATATTTGCTTTGAAGAAGACACAATTGCAATGTTTTAACATTTTAATCATTTGATAGTCTATAGTCCTAGCACTACTATTTCTCTCTCTTATTCTTATTAACTGGGACAGGGCTGCACAATAGGGTAAAAAGATATTATTTTGAGAGATACTGCAATATGAGTCACGATTAGTGTGGGAATGAGCATCACAATTTTCATTTAACTGGGGAAAAAGCTATTAAAATCATGATAATGTGTTTTTTTTCCTGGGCTGTGCACCAAACAAACATGTTGTTTTGTATGTGGAGAACAATAATTGTAGACCAGGGAATATCTTCAGCACCACAGTACTTTATTATAATACTGTTGTGCAGCACATTTTACCTTATTGAAACAAAAGAAAAGCTTCTGTAGCTTGGATATGGCAATTTTGATCATATTTAGATTATGCAGCCCTAAACTGTCACACTATCACAAAAGTGCAGAATTTACTGTTTTTGATGATACATTTAAGACTTTCTGGCACACTAACATAGGTTGACTTCAGTGGTGTTGATCCAGTATGTGGCTGCATCATCCTTATCAGTGACAGCTTAAAATTCACAACACTGTTAAATAACTAAATATAAAACGTATTGGCATGTTAGCGTTTGCACAAACTTGTTGGCAGCAAACTTGTGCATTTGGGGGAGAGAAAATAAAAAGTTTGCATGCTTTTAAAAACTACCACACTGATATTTCTACACAGTGTGGTAGTAATGTCGGAGGCAGCAGAATAGTGAAGCTACATAAAGTTTAACTGAAACCAGCAGGAGAAGATAAGTACCTAACAATACGCTTTCTTAAAAGTATCACTTAAAACGTGTGCTAGTTAAAGTTAGCATTGCTCGGACAGTAACATACCGAGTTTGTGTAGATCCACAGGCGAGAATCCGACGAGTCTTCCACTTCGGTAAACTTCCGAGTCGCGGCGGGTATTATCGAGTCAACGCAACCCCGAACCGATCCTGCCCCGGCGCGGTTAACAACAAAAACCTCCGTTTGCGTTTAAATCCAGGTTTACCGAGTTGTACAAAATGTTACAACCACACAGTTTCGTCCACATAACGGCACGGTTGTCCCCCCCCCCGAGTCCTGAACAAACGCTCCCTTCAACGACGCCTCTGCGGGCCAGCGAAAGGAGGGCCGGACAAACAGCTCGGCCGCGGATTGGTCGGCTACTTCTTCGGTCAATCATTACGTCACGCAGTCCGACCAATCAGATTCTCGCTAGTGGCGGACACTCCCTCCCCAATGTAACTCTTGCACGCAACATGAAACACCTTATGGAAATTATATAACTTCTGCACGCAATCTTAATGGTAACCAGGTTTTTGGGGCTTTTTTATTATTATTTATTATTATCAGCATGTGTTTTTATACGTGGTTATTTTCACAGCATTATCATTCAAAGGAGGACAAAGTAAAGATATCACTTTACACTATGTGTGACACAAGCCCTCCAGAGGATATCTGAAGCACATAAACTACTGTGGGATATTCCCAACTTCTTTGTTTTTCTAATTCAATACGATAAGCTGTAACTGGTAGATTAAATTCTGTGTAAAATAGACAAAGAACAAAGCAGGAAATTAAACATATTCTCTGTAAAAGCCAGGACAGCACCTAACTAAGATCCAGGTTATTTATCCAGTCCACAGTTCTCTTCTCATAAACCATTACATGTATCTAGTGTGGAAGGTCCCAAAATCTTACAGAGTCACCATCTGAAGCACATGACTGTGAATGTGGGTGGCCTAATTATGGCAGGGAAAGAGGTTCTGGCTTGCAGAAAATCCCCTCACGTATAAACCCTACTGTCCCAGGCTGTGCTAAAAAGAGGCTGTAAGCAGCTTTGTACAGGAGTAGGCCCCTTTGAGTGTTCAGCAGTCATGTAGGCATCAGTAGCCACCACCGCAGAGAAAAGAGGAAGGAGTGTAGAAAACAGGAGAATTGGTGGTGTTGAAATTAATAGTTAGTAGGAACTTCAAACTGTGGCTGCGGCGTGTTGGGAAACTTAGACAAAATGCAACGTTGACGTCTTTCTTTCAGTCATAAAAGTGAAAAATTTTGCAATTTTCATCTGCTACCGCAACCGCTGACATTTCTTTCTGTAACTCCACTTATGCATTGATAGATTTAGTGTCTCTGCCTCTCAAATGCCAGAGCAAACTGTGTCCAGTAGATACCCACTTACTATTACAGCCAGGGTTTATATTTCTGCTGTAGGTGATGGAAATTAATATTTGAACCACCAGCCCATATAATCCCCCCTCTCTGCCAGCACCACACCTCGCTGCCCCCCCTCCTGATTAAATAGTCAAGCTCTAGTGACCCATCTGCTGCCCTGCAGATACCCAAAACTACACCTCTGGAAGGATCTCTCCCTGTAAAACATTTAATGGATTGGACTTTGTTCACACTTTCTAACAGACATAAAACAATCCTAGTTAAAATAAACTTGTTTGGCTTGTCTGCACAAGACTATTGCAAAAACAAGCATGTTGTCAAGTTTCAGTCAGAAAGTTATTCATTAAGTGTTTTTTTTTAAGGCAAGTCTTAATTTAGCATCTGTGTTTCAGTGAAGTCATGAATATAAATTGGAAGCAACTTTATGGATTTACTTACACATAAAGGCCTCTCAGGGGTTTATAATGTGGCATTTTCCATTAATAGTATTCCCATGACTGCTGTTTGTGCTTACAATTACTTATCTCTGTGCTGCACATCCAGTACATTTTGAAATAGTTGGACCCATTGTTTATGTTCTATTTTTATTCAGAACTTGTTTGCATGTTTTATGCAAAGCTAAGAAGTTTTCAATGCAAACTAAACACACATCCATCTGTGACGTACCGCTCTCTTACTGTACCACATTCTGAATGCTGGGTACTTGGCCGCTGGGTTTGTTTATGCGTATATTTTGTGGTCATAATGTGCTCTATAGCACAAACTGTGTGGAGGAAATGTGTACTTAAGCCAGTTATATACTGTAAGTGTACAAGGAAGGCACTTTCTGCTTAAAAGCTCTTACTCCCTCGACATTAAAGGTCCAATCAGTCAAATTTTTCCCCCATCATATAAAATACAGGGGGCTTGTCATCTGATCATAACTGAAAATGTAGTGCTGGTCTTGTTCTAAGCTGGAGGTTTACTGATTTATCTGAGTAAAAACTGACTTTAAGACAGAGATATACTTGCTTTTTAACCATGTTGTGTTAATTTTGGAAACACCTCAAGGACCAAATGAATGCAGATTAAGCAAAGCAGCTGTTATGCAAAAGCTAACACGTAGTTAAAAGCAAGTATCTCTGGCCTAAAAGGAATATTTCAACATTTTGAGAAATATGGTTGTTCACTTTCGTCACCACACACAACATCTGTCTTCTAAGCCAGCAGCCGGTTAGCTTAGCTTAGACTGGAAGTAGAGGGGAACAGCTAGCCTGACACTGCCGTTTTTGTAGAGATTTAACAACAAGATATAATAACCTGCTAAATAGTGAACTTTAAAGGTGCTGCTCATTATGCTAAGCTAAGCTAACCAGCTGCTGACTGTGGCTTCACATTTAGCGGACAGATATATAAATCCTCTCAAATAACTGTTGGCAAGAAAGAGAATAAAATGTGACTCATGTCGCTTGTTTCTAGTGCACTACAGCCTCAGAAGTCCCAATCATTTTCTTTTTAGAGAACTCTTCTTGAGCTGCTTTAGTAGGTTACTTAAATGATTCACTAGATAAGCACTTTTAGTTGGCATACATTGAACAGTACTTGAGTTCCACCATACTGCGAGACCTCTTCAGCTTTTATCATGGTAATTTTCAAAGTGCTCTCAGACCACCTACTATGATACAGCATTCCAAAACAGTCTGAAATAGGTCAACAACATCATAATGCCAAAATGTTATTACACATATATTGAAGATCTAGCCTAAAAGTTAAATGATTTGACCGAAGTACAAATGTCACAGAATTACACGAATATAGAAAATGAATGTGAGCACTATTCCTTCATTATGGACAAGCATGCATAAAAGTGTCAAGATTATGTCAGTTTATATTAATTTCTCCACTTCTCAGAAAAAAACACTGTAAGTTCTTTCAAGGATAAGAAAGTGTGTAACCCAAAAGGGTTATTTCCTCTCTTCCAGGATCTGTCAAAATGTTTTTGCTGTGGGGGAGAGGAGTGCTGTATGGGCTGTCAGACGCTGAATTAAAGCTGCAGGTACCTTGCAGAGGCTTCCTTTCATGTTATAGCAATGGGACATACTTTTTTAAAGAACTCATTCTGCGTGGATTGGGCCCCTTAAACCATTAATCTATGCAGTGTTTTCAGGGTTTTAATAATGGCTAACTTTAGTGTGTAGGGCTCTCAGGCTCCCAGCTTTTTATCTCCCCCTCTCTATTCACTGATTCTTTTTTTGTGAGCAAGCTGAGAATTCTCACATGGGTAACCCCATAATGCTCACCAATATAAGATGAACTTGTGAAATGCTTCACCCACCAACGCCTATTTAAACAAAACGAAAGAGAGAGAGAAAAAAAAGGGGAAAACTGATACTTCCTCCTTATGCTTTGGTTCTCTATCGCCACAGGAATACTCTTTCTCTAACTACAAACTGCAGTGGCACATTTGCTTTCGCTAGTTTTTTATTATATTTTGAAGTGCCTATTGTCCAGTGAAAAGAATATAATGAAAACATTCTCAATGCCATCTTGGAATTAACATTAAAAAATAAAGTAATGACGTATTTCCATCAGCATGCATTAAATGTGTGCTATTTACACATTAATGAGAGTTGTTCACATGCTCTTACAGCTAAACAATTACACACTTCTTTAAAATCAACTCAAACAGTATGAAGGTGGGATCTGGTTTCAGTGTCACAGTTATGTAACATTGAAATTCTTTTATTTTTGTACGTAAAAAAAACAAAAAAACATGACTATCAAAGTGTAATTTATATTGTCTGGAATTAATCTACATTAGTGCAACATTTGATGATTTTCTGCTGCTAATTTCACATCCTGCAATTCAAAAACTCCTCCTCAAATTCTTTTACACAAGGCACATACTTGCTTGTGCACTTGTCAGTAACGGCATTCCTCTGGTATGAAAGAACGCTCCTCTCTACTCAACCAGCAAGTCATCAGATGCAGCAGACAATGACTTTCTTCACTGGACTTGTCCATAAATCATTTATTTTCAATATTAGCCACAGTTCAAATGTTTTCTGGCCTTCATGCTTTAAAGAACATACAGACATATTATGGCTTTTAAATACAACATGAGATGCATGTACCTTTGAATTAGGAAGTAGATTATTCAAATGACGTGACTGTTATGTGAGATTAGCACAAAAGTGGAAAGCGCTAACAATAAGGAGTATTTCAGTATATTTCATGTCTTTATGATGTCACTGTTATTAGCAACTGGAAAATCTGTATTTCCTCATTTTAAAACGTACATATACTGCTGTATATTCTGAATACTGGTGCTGAGGATGTGTACATTGAGCTTTTACGGCGAACAATACATTAATGAGCCGTAAAAAACCCAAAACAATAAGCTGAAAGGTGTTAAAACGCTCTGTGGAGCTGAGTGACACTTCCGAGTCGCATCATAACCTGAGATAAATAGGAAAGAGGGACAGAGAGAGAGGGGATGACACGAAGCAAAGGGCCTCGATTGGCAATTCTAATAATAATAATGAGTAACACCTTTCACAATACACATAGTCATTTGATCCACTGTTAAGATAAAAATATTGATTATAACCCCAACAAACCAAACAATAAAAAAAGATTGAACATTGTTCAACAAAATCCAGCACTTTGAACATTTTGAAGGTACATTATAAGATCAGAATTGGTGAAAAACATATCAGACATATTGCAGCATGGTGAGTCAAACATTAGTCTGCATGGTTGTCATTACAAAACTTCCACTTTATGCTCTTATCTGATGCAACTGTATCCTGTACCCTGGTAGCATAAAGCTGATGGTGTATTTCTGCATGTATGTCTTTAGATGTGAGTAGGTTTGTGCGTTACGGCTACTTGTGCGCCGCTGACCCCGTTACATTAAAGGTCTAACTAGTGGAACATTAGAGATGTAGTACGTGTGATAATGTCCCACTGAAGATGTACAGATGTGACAGTAATGAAGTTAAATACTGTATGACAGCCTCACTGCACAGTAAATGTGCTATAATCCAACTCCAAAGGCTGACAGACTGCAGTAATGTGTTATTGTGTAGAACATTTTTTAATGTGAGCAAGCTTAAAGGGTTGGTGGTCTTTGGATTTTACAGAAATGTAAATAAAAGGAAAATGACATGAGACTGGTGTCTATCTTAAATCATCCTATTTGAAAATAAAGGTGATTCTCCAATTGTTGATCTGTTACTTTTAGGATTGCACAATAATAATAACGATTAAATTAATGGTAGATAATGAGAAATGTATATCACTATATATTATTCCAGTAATAAAATTAAAGCTGATAAGTCATCGGTCTGTAATAATGACAATTTATTTTGAATTCTAATGCAAAATGTTTCTTTGTTTTTGTTTGTAACAATAGAGATGTCAGTTAGATTTTGTTATGTCAAAGCTGTTAAATCATCCATCTTTGTTCACTAAATCTTAGCCTGTTACCTCATTGATATCAGCTATAAATAGCAGGTACTTATCTGTTTAAGAAAATCCAGATTGTGCATTCCTAATTTCTTTAATACATATAGAGCTCTTAAATAGTCAGTATTGATGTAAAAAGAAGCTGCTGCAAACTGAAAAGAGAAAAGATGAAAACAGGAGGTTTGTATTCTGCCACATGTCAGCTGAACACTGCTCCAAGAATCCAGGAACTTCTGCCTTGCATTAACAAGACGTCTTGGCACAAAGCACCGCAAGGTGATTAATGAATAATGTTGGCAAGCTGTAGTGGAGACTTCTGGGAAATCATTGACACAGATACAAACCTGAGTTGTCATCTAAAGTGAATGTTTGGACAGTCTGTTTTTCATTCTTCTTTTTGCAGGGAAGCCTTCTGTTTAGAGGTATCACTATTTAACCAAAAGATTAATTGTTTAGTCCATCATTTAGCTGATCATCTTACAGTGTTTTAGATGCAGAGACACTCTTACAATGTATTTACTATTCATATAGAGCCACCTTTAAAACATCAAGACTTCCTATTGCAGTGCCATTGAACTTCTCTTTTTATTCATACACACACTTCCTCTTCTCTCAGTTTTTGCCCCTCCAACTGATCTTCTCTTCCCTCATTAACGCTTGCCTGTCTGGAACGCTTGTTAGTCTACGTCTCCCGCCTCTTTACTGCATGCTGTGGGAGCAAGGAGGCGGCGACATGTCACATAAACAAAGGAGGGAAAAATGGGCCACATCATGTGGAGGTACAGCACAGAAAGTCACAGTGTCTGCTAACAGCGCACTGGAGGCCCCCCGTTTGATGTGCGCGCAGAGAGAACAGTGACCTAGTTCGGCACTGACATGTTTATGGCTGATGAGCACAGGCCAGTGATTTCGCTAGCAGAGATTGCACCCTTGCTCCAGGGCCCTGTCATTTGGAGCACTTGGGCTTGAAACCATTCCAACAGACGAGACACGATTCTTGTTGGGTGGAACCTGAACGCTCCTCCTTCTTGCCAGCCCTTGTGTGTTCTCTTGCTTTCTATGTCTTTATCTCGCTTACATTTTTAGCCATGTTACCCAGCATGACTCTGGGGATGGCAATGCCTGGTCTGTCTATCAGTTCAGTCCCTTTAGTGCAGACCGAAATAGCTGAAAAACTACAAGCTGGATTTCCATGAAATTGCTAATTCGTGGTCTCCGGAGGATAAATGCTTGCGTAGATATCCGTGGTGCTGACTTTAGTGATCCCCTGATGTTCCCTCTAATGTCACCAGCAGGTCAAAATTTTCCCTTATCCAGTAAAATATCTCAATTTATACTCTATAATTTGGTACAGTCTGTCATCGTTCCCAGTTGATGTATCTTACTGACTTTGGTGATTCGCTGACTTTCCTCTAGCGTCACCAGCAGGTGGAGAATCTTATATTACTATTGAATGGATTAGTATGAAACTTGGCACAGACAATTCACGCCCCCGACAGAATGGATTGCAATAACTTTGATGATCTCTTTACTTTTCATCCAGCACCATCATCATGTCAAATGTGTCCATCAAATACCTGCAAAACTAAAGACATTCCATCATCCTCAGCTGCACTTCATGTTTACCTACAGTTATTAGCAAATTATTAGCATTGCTAACACACAAGGATCAGTGTGTAGGATTTAGTGGCATCTCGCAGTGAAGTTGCAGATTGCAACCAACTGAATAACTACACAGCCTTTCAAGCGTGTAGAAGAAATTACAGTGGCTGTTACACACTGGACCTTTAACTAAGATAGTGAATAAGGTAAACATTATACCTGCTTCATTTACCTCTAGGTTCCCTAATTACTGCCTCACTGAGCCGCTAGCGTGACTGTAGCCCCTTAGTGTCGTTGATGCTATCAGTCTCTCCCAATGTCCATAATATTATCCACATTGTGAGGTAATAGACCTTAGATTTATTTTACAAACTTTTATTAACATTTATTTTATTTTTGAAATGTACTTTTTCACATTTTTATCTGTAAGTTAGTAAGTCCTCCTTTTTAATCGCTGTATGCAGTTTCTTCCTAAGTGCCTGTACAGGGAAGGCCTCTCCTGGGTTGAATTATTTATTTAACCCCCAACACGTGAGCCAAATGCACTGGGCTGTCTTCTGTACAGCACTTGACCAGTAAACCCTGCAACCTTTCAGTGACAAATTTTCTTTCTCTTGTCAAAATATATATCTTCTTTTTGTATTACACTGCAGGAAATAGTGACATCAATTGCCCTATCGGCCATTATTTTAAAATTATAGTTAATACTCATTTCACAAGTTCACGGGTTCAAGAGCAATAATGAGTCCTTACTCTTATGACTGTTATTTCAGGGTGTCCAAGGCCATGTGTGAGTTGCCACAGGGCCTGCATGACAGCCAGAGTGTATTCATTTTTCAGATTAAAGCCTCTTATGAAGAGGCCTGTTCTATAATTACAGGCAACTCCACAGCCACTCTTTGTGAGATTCATGTTACCAGGGCAACAGGCAAATTAAATATGTCTCTGAGGGGTGTAAACATACCCTTGCTCTATATGTGTAATCTTGTTTGATGTGCTTGCCACAACGCTCTCCCTGTGAGGGAGGAAATAATTCACAGAGATTGGATGGGTAAAGGGCAGAGGAGAGCGAGCCCACTGTGTTACCCTGTCATACCATCAGTCAGAGAACTGGAGAGACGTTTTTTCCCAGTATGAGCTTTTTCTTTTTGACATTAATAATACAGTTACAAAACCAGAGTGGATGATAATTTCATATGGTTGACTTGGCCTCAAGATCAATTTCCACTGCAGTTCTCTCTGTTCAGTAGGGATTTATTTGGCCAGCAACGGCAGGGTTGTAATCTGTTCACTGTCATAAAGAAAATGGCCAACACAATGAACCCTCATGGTCAAGACTATTAGGCTAAGACCATTTTATTTCTAGTGGCGTGCCTCTTGGGATGAAGATGTCGGCCAGTCCTCCACTTTGGTCCGGACATAAATATCTTAACAACTATTGGATGGATATTCATGATGACCAGAGGTTGAGGCCTACTGACTTTGATGATCGCCTTACTTTTTCTCTACCGTGAGCATGAGGTTGAGGTGTTTTTAGTGAAATGTTGGTCGGTTCAGGCTAAAATATCTCAGTTTTGAAGCCCCTGGTTCCATAAGCAAAAGTCCCATTAATTCTTCCCATATACTACGCTAAATGACACACAACTGAAGCTTTTCTACATCCTGGATCAGCATAAAAGTCTCCCAGTTGAATTATCAGTACACAAGATTAAGAAACATCCAATCACACATCTTAAAGTTATGTTATGTGTGCCGCTAACAGCGTGTGAAAGTTACAGATTATGGTGTCGAGCAAACACAATTTTAGTTAAAAATCAAATCGCTTTTAAATTCTGGGTGAATTCAGCAACTATGGCCATCCGAGGCTCATGGGAAGTATTTGGACCCCATCCGCCCTGCCAAAATCTGATTTCTCAAACTGGTGGCCATAAAACCTACGGGACTGTTACATTATCTGGCCATTGTTTCTAAATAATTCAATATCTACTTGATGGATTGTCACTGAATTTTGTGAAGACATTGTGGTTCCTAGACGATCTGAATGACTTTGGTGATCACCTGACTGACCATGAGGTGAAATATCTTGACAAGTATTGGACAGATTGCCATTAAATTCGGATACAGACATTATTGTCGCCCTCAGTGTGAATTGTAATAACTTTGGTGATCCCTTAACTTTTCCTCTAGCGCCATCATCAGGTCAAAATGGTCAAATATTGTCCTGTATTTTGGTTAACAACCAAATAAACTCATGCACTTGTGTTTAGTGCTAATTAGCTAATGTTAGCTCACTAAGATAATGAACAAGGTATTATCCTTACCTGCTAAATAGCACTTTAGCATTGCTATTGTAAGTGTGTTAGCATGCTGACCTTCAGCTCAAAGCACCGCTGTGCCAAAGTACAGTCTCACGTCTTCTTTTCACAACTCCTCTATAAATATCTTTTACTAGCTATATATAGCTACATTTAATAGCCATATTAGGTTCTGCAACTGCATTTTAGCCTTGGGAAAGTGCTAAAAGCATGACATTGCTGCAAAATTTAGGGGGAATCTGACCTCTTAGATTTGCTCCAGCAGATTACTGTGCAATTAAGAAGAATATGTAGTTGCAGCAAAAGCACAAGGTTAAGATGTGGATGACATGTGCTGCATCTAATATTTCATAGGTAAGAACACCAGTCCTAATTAGCTTTGCTATAGATAGCCCCAGGATGTCCTCAGTTCTCAGCACAGACTACACACTGTTCTGTTCTTCACTCTACACCAACACCAATGATCCGTTCAATTATTTCTCACCTGCATTTCAAATTCGTCATCCCTACACAGCGAAGGTTTCAAAGTGTCAATTTGAATTACATAAGAGGGCTATAAGATCTGGCTGCAAATTGAATTTCCTGGTAGATACTCATTTATCCCTGTCACCGGTCCGCTGTTACATTTTCAGATTGTACGATACATTGTTGGAAAGACTCAGTGATCCAGCCTTATTGATTCTGCAGCTTTCCAGAGTGAGTAAATGTGTTCTGTGAATATTTAACTTCCAAAATTATAATGAACCATAAAATCAATGTGTGCTGGTCTAATATTGTCTACTACTAAAAGGAATATTACATTTGCCAGGAAAATGTAAGAGTAACACTTCACGTAACAGAAAACACACACACACCATACATCTGTTTTAGAGGAAGAATAATGCTGACAAGAGGAATTAAGAATGGGCAGATCTCTCCAGAGCACAATCAACCATTGTCAATATTGAGAAACACTCCTTTATTACTCATAATAAATACTAATTTCACCTTATACTTTACAGAGTTTATTTAGAGTTTATTCAGATATGTTGTTGTGACACAATATGACATTCTGTGCTTTTGGTGAATGTGGTTGGTAGGATTTCATGTTGCTGCTTGAGCTGAAAGTTCCTGGAAAAAACCCTAAACAGATATGCTGCGGGGGAGATTCCTGCATGTGGGAACAAGTGCTGTGTTATGGTTTGAGTCCAAGGTCAGAGCTAACATTAGTATCTCTCAAAAAGCAATAGCCATTATATTTGTTGTTTTTAATGTGATTAAAGGAATATAACCTCTTTTGCTATATAATCCCTACATTTTATGACACAAGAAAGCAAAAAAGGGGGCTTTCGCTGTGCCTGCTAATATACATTTGCTCCAACAGCAGATGGCAAGAGATTCAAAACACCTTGAGAAGATGGCAGAAGGAAGAGCAACTGAAAAGAGAAGCGATCCTTTGAATGCAGCACTGAAAGAGAGGGTCTGGGCTCTAGAGACCAGTTAAAACAACAATTTGAGCAATGACCTGCAACTTTCATCTGGACTACACATCCAGTTCCCACCACAAGCTTAGGTATCAGTGTGCTGCACATGATGGAGAAGGCACTGCATTGTGTATAAGGGCCGACCATCTGGCATCATAAAAAAAGGGAACAGAGAGGCCCCATGTAGTGTCCATCACACAAGACAAGCACAAGCTACACTGAATAGTGGTTGTCTAGATTGACTTGTGGGTTTGTTTCAACAGCAATTAAATATGAAGCCACTAGGTTAGCTTACCTTAGCATAAAGACTGTAAATGGAGGGAAACAGTTGGCCTGGATCTGTCCAAAGGTAAAAAACATCAACCTTCCAACACCTCTTTTATAGGGGGGTAACGGGCCAGACTATTTCTCGTATGGAATCGGTGACTTCCTAGAGGCTTACTGAGAGGCTACTAGGCAACACCCAAACTTATATACCTAGCCATTAAGCATATAGTGCTGAAACAAGCAGTGGACTCATCAGTTCGTTTACTACTACTTAACAATTTTACTAAATGTTGTTCATCATGACAAAATGCTCTAGTTCCAGCTTCTTAACTGTGGGCAGACATGGCTTTCCTCTGTTGTACATAACTGTAAACTGAATATCTTTGGGTTTTAGACACAAACAATGTGAAGACATCACCTTGGTACCTTGGAAACTGTGAGTTTACCTTTCTTTTAAATCATTAATAAAAATAATAGTTAGTTATAATCACATTATGTCATCAATCAAACACTCTCTAAACTAAAATAAATGGACTGAATATCTAATACTAGACAGCTCACTCATGCAGGTCAGGACAGGTCTACATGACTAAAGGCTCAGACTGTGTGTGCAAACAGAATAGACCCATAAAATTGGATTGAGCATTGTTTGACATATAATATTAATTCAGCAGTGTAGTTCTCTGCCAGGGCATGACTGACATTTATGAACATCGTTCTGGGGCATTTTATCACTCTAGGAAGTGATATAAAAAATATTGCCGCTCACTCTCCGCCCTGCCAGTCTGATTGTGACACCAATCTTACACCTCTGCAGTTAGAGTTTAGATCTCTGAGAACTGCTGCGGGGCAAGAAATGTGAAAATGATGTACTGTATGTCTTAATCCCTACCAAATAATGAGAAACAAGTATGTGTAAAATTGAATGCAAGCCAATATAACCGCCCCGCCTTAAATTCTGCCTTTACAAAGATAATAATGTTCAGTTTTGATTGGACGTAGTCCGCCATGTTGATCGCCTTTTATGTTATTCTTCTCCATCTGCAGAAGAGGTTGATGACAGTGGTGAGATAAAACCAAAAATTTGAAGTTGTGGTCCAGGTCGAAAGTAAAACAGTGAGCCGAAGTAGCTAAACTGCTCCACAAAGGAGAGATAAGCTGCAGAGTCGATCATTTCAGGTTCGCAATTGTCACTCCAGGCTACACCTTTCCTCTACCACATAGTAATTTTTATCTATAGAGGAGATAAAAAACTTTAATCCATTGGTGTTGGTAAGATTGTTCAGTTGCATCAGTAAACTAGAGGTGTGCACTGAGTAGAGTGCAGATGTCTGCCATGTGTTCCTGGGGCATGTGAGTGGGGAACACCAAGAGTGCAGCATGTATGCATGAGAGTATAGTGCAGTCAGGCTATATGGAGACAAACGTCAGATAATTCCAAAACAGCAGCTATGTAAAATGTCAATTTCAAAGTGAAAAAGTCAATAAAAGAATCACTAACGTAAGGGCCACATACATTGTCCCGAGCAGAAACCAGATTCCAAACTGAAGCAGTTGTTGATCACTTGTGAGAAGTCAGCCGTCGATGGCAGTATAAAACAGGGCAGTCAACAACATAGGTTTTTCAAAAAAATGTGTATCACCACAACTGCGAGAGGTCCTTAAACATACAGATGGAGTAGAGATATATTTGCACCATTGCAAAGAAATACAGACACTGAAACTCACACACATCCTTGGAGGCTTCCACACTCCATGCTTGGCAACTTCTTGCCTCGATATTAGTTATAACCTGATTTTTGTGGGTAGTTTGGGAGAAACACTGTCTTTATTTAACCATATGTTCATTATTAAGGTTTGTAGTTTGTTGTTGAACTAGACTACAGTATATTGAGAGGTGTTTCTAATATACAACAACCACTAACTATGATCCTAACATAGCTCCTTAAGGGTAGACTATGTGTATTAGAATTCATTAGATTGTATATGAAAAAAGAAAGACCATTTTAATTGACCAGGATACACCAGATTTCTCTTTTCTTCTTGCATTCGTTGGTATTTAACAGCAAATACTTTAACAGCAACAAAACAAAAGTGTACATTTAAATTTGGCTAAATAAGGAATATACTTTCCCAATGTTCAAGTCAGCCATTCTTTTTTCTCCGAACCCTGGCCTTTATTTGGCTGAATTTATTTACTTGTATTAAAAAAAGATTGAAATCCCAAAAGTTGTGATTTCCTGGACTCACTGAGGCCGTTTCAAGTTGTTTACGAACACATTTGTTTTTTTGTGCTTGAAGAGACCCATGGTAATGGTAATGCCTTTGATTTGGTCCCCTCTGGGGACAGTAGCGTATCTGATTCAGAGTAGCGAGGGTATGTTAGAGGGTTCCAGTCCCTGTTTAGAATCAGACATCCTGTCTGTTCAACCCTCTCCCTGCCAAACTCATTAAGAAACTCCCTTCTAATATTAGGGCCTCCTCATCTCAAAATAAATTCCTCTCTCCTCTGGAACTGTGCCCTTTGTTATTTGATTTCAATAAAACATTCAGTACAATATTCAATATACTTTTGAACTTTCAAAAGTGAATGTTAGTGTTTGTTGTGTCCATTCAGAACAGCTATAAACACGTTTGCCATCTGACGTGGTCACAGTTGTACAATCTACTTCATCAATCTAGCATAACCTGGCTATTAGAACTGTGAATACATTTTCACTTCCCAATATCAGAATAGATCCCTACGGGGGCCCCAAAGCAATGGACCCACAGAGAACATCCGCCTCTGCAGTTCCCCTCAGCTCTGCAGAGCGTTTCAGTGTCTTTCTGCTTGTTGTTTGGTTCACTCTCACTGCTCTTATTAGTGTAATTTCCAGATGCAGCAGGCAGCTTTTTTTTTAACAAAAAAGCTCTAAAAACACACAGTACACTACCTGCTCAGCAGACAAACCAAGTTAGCGATTAGCTGGTGCACACAGTGGAGCATTTAGGAGCTAAAGAGACAGATATTTCCCTCGAGAGTTGGTGGAGAGTAAAACAGAGATAAATATAAATATGTGAATATAGGGCTTATATTCATCAGATTACACAAGTCCAAATAGATGATGTGCTAATTTGCTAACTTAAAAGTCCTGTGTGTAGCCTTTAGGAGCATCTATTAATGTAAGAAATGTAATATAATATCCATAGGTATGTATTCATTAGTGTATAATTACCTGAAAATAAGAACTGCTGTTTAGAATGAGCCTTTTTTATCTACAGAGGGAGCGGATCCTCTTCCCGTAGTCCGACATGTTGAACGCTGTTTCATGTTTGTCTTCTCCATCTGCAAAAGAGGTTGATGACAGTGGTGAGCGTGAACCAAAACAGTGAAGTTGCGGGCCGAGACGAAACCAAAACAGTGAGCCAAAGAAGCTAAACTGCTCCACAGAGTTGGCGATTTCTGGTTCAAAATTGCCACAGACGGCACCTTTCCTCTTACACATACTGATTTAAATTGTGAATCACTTACAGTCAACATACAGTCATAAATGTGCTCAAGAATGATCAGGCTGATGGGTTGAGTAATATGTTAGATTAGAGACAGACACACACATGCCTGGCAGAGATCAAAATCTTGGGTTTAATCAAACATTTAATCATTTAGCTCTTGTATCAAAGACATATTTGTCTCTGAAACTCACATAGCTCTTTGGAGCCTCTCACACTCTATCTTTGTTCTGCAACTTACAATATTACAATATTAGTTATAACCTGCTTTCTGTTGGGTAGTTTGGGAGAAATTTCTCAACTTTGCCAGATTGTTTGCCTGTCTCTGGTAAGTCTTGTGAGAATAGTTTGAGTTAAAGAGTTACATAAATGAATAACTGTGACCCTGGATGGAGCTGAACTGCAAAATCAAGAGCATAAAATCTTGACAGACACCCTTTGTTGTTACACACTGAAACAGACTTGTTGCTTGCTACTGGATAATTTGAATGTAGGTCAGTATAAAGCCAATATAACCAGTTAACTGTTTCTGATGTCATACAGTAATCTGTGTAAAATGGTTAAATATCCTTTCTTTACAGCCTTGTCTTAAGACAGACTGCCTGTATGCCACAGGAAATGTTATTAGCGAGGAAATCAGTGCAATGCTAAATGAAACCTTCCATGTAACATCTGATTACCATAGTTCTGAATGACTTTGGTTTAAAGCCTAAATCAATCAATACATTTTCACTGTGCCGTTTCTCAGATAATGCAAGGCTGTGCGGTGTTTGTATCCATGCTTTGCCAAATATCTACGGATTGAAAGCATTACAAAAAGGAACATGTGCTCTGGAGGCTAAGCTTACTTCGTTTGATTACCTGATCCTTGATTGAACCCTAAAATGGGTAATGTGAGTGGGAGGCTTTTCGGTACAGCTCCTCTGGGAACATTGGACCATGTTCTTGTCAACAAGTAGCAGCATGAGTCATCCATTAAAGAGAAGTGCTTCCTGTGATCTGAGGGAGAGTCTAAAATAGACTGTCATTACAGATGTTAGCTTCATTCAAGGCTTTTAATGCAAGCTTTTGAAATAAATGCTTCAGTGCCAGCTCAGATGGTAAAACCCTAGCACCACCTAAACATACATATCTGCCATCTATTAGTTTTCTTTTTCTAAAAGAACAATGGTTATAATGTCCCTGCATGCAGTTTGTGTATTTTGAGGATGTCTCAGTGTCCAGATATAACACTCATCAAGCTTAGAATCAAAGGGCTGAAATTTGTTTTAAGAGAAGGCAAATAAACCTCTGGCCTCTGCTCCTGCAGTACATCTGTCCCATATGAAATCACCACATTTTCTGCTCTCCAATAATAGCTCAGTTGCATTAAATATTTAGATATGCTTCCAGCAAATTTGGGTTATACAGCGTTTTAAAGCGTGACCTTCAAATTGTTTCGTTCCTGGTGTCACATGCTAATTTCCCATAATGCTTAGTCATCAGTTCACCATCCAATGGTCCTCATGAGGGATAGTAAAAGTAACTTCTTGTTTAGTGGATGGAACAGAAACAGCATCATGTAATCTATTGTTTGTTATTTGTTGGTTTATTTAGTGCTTTGTTAAAACATGTTTGTATACGAGCCGGAGTTAGCCAAGAGGCTATTTTTTATCTGTAGTCCCTGGACAGATGTTACAAAGTCACCCTAAAAACAGAATATAAGATTGAGGTTACAAAGTTATTAAGATCATTTATAATCACGCAGAACTATATTCAAAAGAAATGAGAACATTAAAGGTAATAGAAATATCATTCTGAACACTCTTATACTATATCAGGTACTAATGCAAAAGCACATACAAAACAATTAATATTAGCAGTAATAGAGATTAAATAAGACAACATTACTGCATTTTCTGACACTACTTAAAACATGCAAAGCAGAAGCACAGACATAAAAAGCATGCACAGTATACATCAAAACCACAAGAAAAGAAGTGCATTCAGGCACACGAGAGAACAATCTGCACTAAAAACTGTGTTAATTTCACCTTTTGTTGAGAATATCAAACATGTATTATTGCCGCTTTCATAGGCATGGTTTGCTGCCCTGGTTTGTCTCATTTTGCTTTGCAGGACTTGAGCATCCACCTCGTGGTCCAGCATTGCTTTTTCAGGTTGTGTCCGGTTGAATTATTGAGCTATTGACCCCCACCAACCACCAGACGCTTCCTTGGAGGACTGCTGCAATATGTGGCACCAGTGTCCTTATTACTTACTAGAATAAGGTTCTCTCCTATTGAATGAATGGATGAAACATGGGGCTCCGTGTGATTCTCCATTGGTGATTCTTTAAGCACGGTGGCTGCAGTGTGTTCCCAGGACTGTGCTGCACATTTGAACACATATTCCTCACAAAGATCTTTGTACCTTTGTCTGTCACACTGAGCCACATGTAATGAGAGAGTGAACACGTCTCCACCAAGCTGATTATTGCACAAGCCTATAATCTGTGAACATCTGCAGCTTACTGTATCTGTCGCCACTGGTCCCCTCAGTGTGAGAAGTCTGCCATTAGCAGATTTGTATACTCTCGCTTTAGAGAATTACCTCAATTTGGACTCAAACATGGTCTTGCTCAATTTCAGAATACAGAAGTGGTCAAACAGAAAGCCGTATTAATCTGAACTCCGAATAACCTGTGCTATTGTGTCTTGGATGCAAGAATAATGCTTAGCGTACAAGAACTTGAATTATAACACACTGTCAATGTCCACTGCATCATTCCACAAATATATATTGCACTTTTTACTCCACTGTAATTTATCTGACAGCTGTACAAGTTACTTTACAGATTAAACTTTTAAATACAAAACATTTGATTACTTTATCAATCCCCTCCAGGATTTCAAAGCCTTAAATGTCCTTCATGGGAGCTTCTCTAAAAAAAAAACAAAAGGAAGTTGCAGGAAAAAGTGAAAACTTGTGATTATAATCAATAAACTAGAAAATTCCTAAAGTAATTTTGAGTGTGCCTGACTCTAACCCTTATATTAATGCCATGTCATCCTGTGTAGCACGCTGTGTGCGTGTGTGTATGTTCACAGTCAGCTTTGGTTGTCGTGGCAACCAGAGGCCACAGCAGTTAAAACTCCTGAGAGAGACAGAAAATCTCAAAATGAACCCCCTCGAACCATTGGCCAGGAACGACTGACCAAAAAACAACCAAAATGAAAACCGAAAAGACCAGTGAGCATCGTCATCTTGTTGACCATATGGACTGCCGAGTTTCAGTGAGCTAAAGTTTAAAAATGATGGGGCCGTGAGGGTGTTTGCTGGCGCATCTGTGCGTTTCACACCAAAACTATTTGTCTGACAAGCTTCAGCGTGTTTATCACTGCGACCCAAACGGATTTTACTACGTTTCTATTCTATAAATTATTTCTGTACAAAGTGACATTTGTGGCCTTGAGAGCAGTTTACAATGTAAATTTTTGAACCATTTTTCTCTCTCTCCTAAACACTTCATTTTTGGCCTGGTTTTTTGGCAAATTTATCAAGCAAACTGTTTGGGCGAAACGCTTTAGAAAAAGTGCACTAATGTCCCCACCGAGACGCACATTTAGGTACCTTTATGTGTATGTGCGACCAAAACTGCAGGAGGAGTAGTCGACCGAAAAACGTACGGAAGAATAATAATAAGCACAGGGAATAATAGTAGTGTGCTTTCCAGGCACACTAATAATCCGACACAACCAAACCTCCGCCAGGTTGGATAGAATGTGTGATTATGCAATTACGCCACAATATATAATACAAACACCTGCTCAACACAAATGTGACGGTAAACCATATAAAGGTGTTTCATTTGCTGTATTTTTCTACAAGTTTCTATTCAACAGTGGCTCATTGTTGTCTTGATTCTACATCCCCTGTTTGCAGCTGTAAGCTACGTGTTCCTGTAACCGTTAAGACTGTGCCAAGCTGGCAGACCAAGTGAGGCAAATCCAGTCTATCCCAGTTATACAGTGGAGCGCTTTACTGCACTTACTGAAGTAAGTGCATTACCCATTAATCAGTGCCTGGCGCTACTTGTTAGTGCATGACCTTCCCTCATATTCATGCCAAGGTAAGTGCTTCGTGCAAATTAGCTCTAATTTCCTCATCGCAGTGAATTCTGTTATTCATATGCAAAGTAGTGTTTACTGTTTTCTGGTTTCTCTCTCCAGCAAGCAGCAAACATTAGCATAAATGCTGCTGTAAAGCAAACATGTATGAATAAGTTTAAGTTTCTTACTGAAACACAATGTAAGTGTCCTTGAGCGGCAACCTCCGTGGCTGGCAAACATGGAAAGTAACAAAAACTGCAGTTCCTCTAACGGCCACTTGAGGCTGGCTCTCCATGAAGCCTCATATTAAAATGCCCAACTTTACAGCAGAAATATGTTTACAGCCTGGTACAAAACACGGTTTCTGTCTCTATAGCTACATTTCCCGTTCATGACGACTGTAGGGGGGTGAATTTTTATACAGCTCACCCATTAAAATGATATTAAGGCTTACAGTTATAGCACAGTTATAGCTATGCTACCAGCAAGAAAACCTGAGATACTGAAACAACCAGCAGCCACCTTCATGTTAGCACAAAGTTCTGTCTGCAACAATAAAGAAATAGTTCGTCATTTTGGGAAATACTCTTTGCTTTGTTCCCCTAGAATTAGATAGAAGACTCACACCACTCTCATATCTGTATGAGACAATTAGCTTAGCTTAGCGTAGAGACTGTAAACAGTAAGAAACACCTAGCCTAGCTCTGTCCAAAGATAAAAAAAGCTGCCTTTCTGTAAGGACCAATAAAGATCACCAGTTCACACATTATATCTCATCTGTTGAATAAAAAAATCTGAAATGTAAAAAAAGACGGATAAAATGTTACTTAATCAGATTAAGAGTTGCTGGTAAAAATCCTTTTTAACCTTTAGACATAGCCACGCTAGCTGTTCCCCCCATTTTCCAGCTTTTATTCTAAACTAAGCTGTTTATCTGCTGGCTGTAGATACGATAGTCTTTTTATCTAAATCTCTTATTTTTTACTCTTAAGGTACGTTTTAAATTTACATGCACATATTTCTGTTCTCTATAAAGTATCTCTGTCACACAGCAACTGAACTAAGATTATAACACATTTTAGTCTGGTTGCATAGAGTGTAGTACTCTGCAGTAAACATCATGTATATCAGGTCACCCCTGTGCTTCTTATTCTCAATGTTTCTTATAATTGTAGAAGATAAAATCAGAAATCACTTTGGTTTGAGTGTGTTTTGGCTACAAAACTATCATTACCCATACTGACAAACTAGTTCCCATCCTTTTGCATACAGTATAGTAGCACTAACCTCACCTGAAACCTACTTCTTTAAATGCTCCTTGTCCAGCAGACCCCTCTAATAATTTATTGTGCCTGCTTTATGGCATCAGTTGTGTTCTCATTTTTCCGCTCACAGTCTAAAGACATCCAGGGAAACTTTTTAAACAGCAAAAAAAGTTGTCTTAATGTGGATCATATTACAATCCAGTAACCTTTAGGCAACCCCTGAACAGTTTCATGAAGGATTTTGGAAACCACCTGGGGCAAAATGTCTTTTTTGATTCTAGTTATGTGGGACAACCTCAATCCTGCACTTATGTTAATCCATCCGTTGCAGTACCATGCAGTTGGTGCCTGTGACACAGGACTGAACCAGAGCAGATTTGCAGTGATCTACAAACCCGGATGGCATACACAGACTCTGAGCCAGGGCCTCTTACGCAAGTTCAGCCAGCTGTGGCTGTTTTGGGCTCTGCATGTAGGGAATGTGTTTACATAACGCTCATTTGGGCTTTTTTCAGGTCTTAAAGAAAGTTGAAAGCATGCAGTTTAGGATTATTTATATTTATTAACTTTTTTTCACTATAAGTCTGTTTTTGAGGCATGAAGAACTTTTGAAATCTCACTGTACTTATAACACAGAGCCTTTATCCTACGCTAAATTAAGAGTATACTCACTTCTCCAGGCACCGCTGCACCACTGACCCCATGTGTTTATTATTGTAACCATGATCACGAAGCTCCCTGTTGTATCGTTTTCATGGACAAACAGCTTATTTTGTGGACTTTGTTGGGCAATGCATTCTGGTTCTTGTAGGATGTTCCCCTTTAGAGTGATAGGGATTACTGCACCCGTACAGGGTCTGGGCTCATGTAGTCGTACTTACAACTCTGACGCTGCTCCCGATACAAATTTACAGCAAGCATGGCATAACCTCTCGTTAGTGGAGCAGGTAGGCGCAGAAGAAGTCAGCAGTTTGGAGATATTTTAAGCACCTTTTACAACATTAGCAACATTTAATTGGTTAAAGTCATAAAGTGAGGAACATCTGATGAAATTAAAACAAGTTTTCAAAGTCATTGTTAGAACTGTAAGGGAATTATTCAGTACTCATAGCAGTGCTCGGTATCGGCAAGTATGTGGTCTGAAAAAAAGCTATCGATGCATCCCTAGTCACAGGGCACAAAATAAATTGATAATCAATCAAATAAATACAACTTTCCACTACGTAGAGGGCCATGTTTAAAGAAATGGCCACTCTTAAAGCAATGAAATTACATTTATTGTGTAAGCAGAATTGTAATGTTGTAACTTGTTCAGTTGGGCTGTTCAAACTATAACAATGCAGGTGGAGTTTTGTATGTAAAATCTTAATCAGCTTAATTTGTATTTGAAGTCCACAAATACAAATACTCAAGTGACATACAAGTAGCTCAAAATTGTAATGTACATTATCTGGTTAATTTTGTCAATGCTGATGTAAAGTCTAACCTACAATAGACAGCACAGGTCCACCAACCTCTCCGGTGTGGTACTACTACTACTCGTCTCTCAGAGTTTCAGGTACTGCTTTCATTTGACTGTAATGCGTCTCTCCCAGCATGGGCCAGAATGGTGGCTCAGACTCCAGTCCCGTTTTCCTGAGGGCATAGAATCAGCGCCTGATCTGTGCTAAGCCCTGGAACTTAAATCCCTCTCAGACGCTCATTAGTGGCCCGGTGTGGGACCACACCAGCGTTATGTCACTCTCCTGAGCCCAGAACCCAGCCTTGGTGTCTGACAGAGGGATCTTCTCCTCCTCCCCCATCCTCTTCATCCTCTTTCATTTCTTCTTTAACCACTGTCTCTCAGCCTCTGACACCTTTTGACCTCTCACACTGGTCATCCCCTCCACGTGTCCCTATAAATATGACAACAAAAGGACATACCTGAGAGAGAAGAGGGACAATAATTCAGCTGTATATTGAGTGGCCTTCTTTACTCACAATGAGAAGCAATTTTATGTTCACCTTGTACATTGCTACCACATAAATACAGCTCCTGAAAGCCTATTCAACATGAAAATATACATTTATATTAGCCTGTATCTCTTTTCGCATTTATTCTGAATTAAAAGATCTTTCTAGCATACAGTTCTGGATACATACTGAGAAAAGTACACTTTTATTGCAAATATATGACTGCATTATGGCATTTTAAGCCCCTCTTATTGCTTATTATTATTATTAGAAATGCAACAAAGAGCCCCCTCAAGCCACATTGAGGTCATTTAAAGTTTGGAGATGCTTGGCCCGAAAAACTTGGAAAACAACTGAGCTAGAAATATGACTGGGCGACCAATTGTGAAATTTGTATTTTGCTATACATTCATACCGTTATACTAACTTCTTATCCTTGAGAGGGTCATTGGGCAATGGGGAGGGGGGGGGGACTGGAAGCAATTCCAGCATTGACACTGGCCCCGAAGGAGGCACCACGGAAGGGGTTGCCAAGGTCAATCACCAGGCTGACACAAAGGGGCGGACAAGCATTCATGATACACACTCCCTATGGGCAATTCAGTGTCGCCGATTAACCTAACCTGCATGTCCTTCACACAGGGAGGCCCCTCCAGGTTGGAACCCAGAGGTGACCGTATTTCCATATTTCTCTCTGCAATTTCAACTCATTGTAGTGATTTGTTACCCAACGGCATGTTTAAAATTATTGCCTCTCTTCTTGCCATTTCAAATGATGTTCTGACACTGTATTTGAAGGCAAAGTTCCACTATGATGAATGACTAACAGAAATAAGGCAGCAAGTGATGATTGACAGATTGACAGAAGTATAACTGTTTGTTATCTGAGAGCCATATGTTCGCCAAGTCTTATGTTTTTTGCTTTACTGATTGTTTATAAAGGCTGAGCAAAGAAAACTACTGTATATGTGATTCCCATTTGAAAGTGAAATATGGTATTCCCGGGGGAAGGATATGAGTCATTTTGTCAAGTTGACAAAGTGTCGAGTTCATTCTTGACCAAGAGAATAGTAGTTTGGCAAAATAACTGTAAAGCTGCAATAATAAATACTACAGTTAACAATGGATTCATGTGTAAGGGGGAAGGTGTCGCTTGTAGTGGTGAACCCACAGAAATCACAAACTCTGCAC
>NW_023339774.1:19348609-19350362 GCF_004916995.1 Morone saxatilis | reverse complement strand
CTTCCTCTCACCTCAATGGAGCATCATTGTTTTGGTTTCAGCTGTCATCGACCTGCTTTTGCAGACTGCGGCAGACATCTTGCAAAAGGGGGCCCGCAGCCATAAGCTAATGCTATTGGCATGGAAAAGTTTGGCATGACTTACCCGAATCTTCAGTTGAACTATCTGTGGTCAGGTTGCATTGTGCGTAATGTAGGCGCCAAGTTTTAACAAGGAAGAAGAATGCGAGGAATAAAAAAGAAGATACCTCTGCTGCATTGATTTTGATCTTTTTAAAAACTGTCCATCATGAATCTGGTAACGTTACAGAAGTGCAATGCTAAAGAAATGTAGACTTCTTTTAAGACTTTTAAGAGTTTTGGGAATGACTAACAATAACAATAAAAAAGTAAAGTTAGCTTAATGTGTTTGAATGGATTTCACAGAGCTCTGACACTGTGGCGTTAGACGCTTCCAAACGCAACAGCGCGGGTCATTTGGATTTATGTGTTCCTTATTTCCTGCAGCACCTTGAGGCCACACTTGAGCCCGAGCTAACAGCGATGTCATCTGTCTGTTTATAGACTAAACTGAAGTCATGATATAATAATAACTAAACTAGTGACACGAGTACATTCACGAAGCATATAAACTTACAATGTGCAATCACTGCAAAGGAGCGTTTGATGACCCGGCATCATTCATAGTTTCTTTGTACACCCGCCATTTAGCAGCCTTGCACAAAAACCACAATATCATCCAGTCATACATCATCCTCTCATTTCACTATAACTATACAGGCCTTGAAGGTTTTAATCAGCGGGCTCTCTGTATTTTGCCACACATGGAGTCTGCTCAGTTGTGCTCTGAGGAAGCTTTTCAAGTCCCAGAAACTATTTCAAACTGAGCATTTCATCACCGCCACATGAGTTTCAGTTAGAATTGAGTGTTTATTTATTTTATTGTTGCAACACAAGCATTTCCACGAATTTCCGAAAATAATATTATTTTATTGGTATTCCAGGCTTGTTCACAATCTCAATATTGTGTACTTTAGCAATCACTCGTCCACAGTAATCCAGCTGCCACCCGCCCGCCCACACACACTTTTCCTTGTGTCTACATTGCATCATTTGTAGGACTTCAACACAACAAAATATGTACAGTGGTGAATTTGTCACATGATGTACAGGTTGGCTACAGGGCATTCAAGTTTAAACTGTTGCATAATCATCAAGGATGTTTTCACTGCTGTTCCATTTCTACTACGATTAGGATCAAAAACAGTTGGAATACTTTAATTCTATCTACAGGGTTACATGTCTTACAGCAGCTTCATTGAGCAAAAGTGGAAAACTGTCTTGCAGGAAAGGAAAAGTAACCACAGGAGAGGAAGAAAACCAGGAGAAATGTGGCATTTTCTGACAGAGAATCAGTCGTTTCTTTAAATATTTCTAGCACGAGAGAGAAGCTTCTCCTCGTTTCTCCGTGTGTGATGGGCCAGTGGCTGAGGACTAAAACTCGGCCAGAAGCCCATTACTTGCAACACGAGATATGAGAGCTGGGCTGGAGTTTTTGGCTTCCCCCCAAGTCACAGAATGTACTTGAACAAATTCCAGCAGCAAAAGTTAATACAGGCCAGAGTGGATTTATCTATCTGTGTCTCAGATTGCCTGTGTCTACAGGAACAAGCAGTCTTCCCACCACCATTTTCAACGCCTCTACTTCTTTATTTATAAGACTCACTTTTCTCTTTCAATTCAATTCAATTCAA
>NW_023339774.1:19345635-19348567 GCF_004916995.1 Morone saxatilis | reverse complement strand
GTTATCTCAGGACACGTTTCAAATAGAGCAGGTCTAGACCGTACTCCTTATAACATTTACAGAGACCCAACAGTACCACCATGAGCATTTGTGTTGTCTAAATGACCACAAACTCTTTAAAAGCACATATATTAGGAAAATGTGATGTTTTAAGAGATTTTACCACAGCTACAGTGCGTACTTTAAAGACATTGTATGTTCATTTGTTTGAGAATGTTATCTATGTTTTATTTTTAGCCACCATGATGGCAATGCTGGTCAGTCGGTTGGTTGGTCCAGCACTTTGGTCCAGAATGAAATGCAATATCTTAACAACTATTTGGTGGATTGCCATGCCATTTTGTACACACATTGATGGTCCCCAGAGGAAGAAGCCTGCTGACTTTGATGATTTCCTGACTTTTCCACTGGCACCGCCACGCAGTTGGCATCTTTACTTTATGTGAACTGTTGGATGGATTGTCATGAAATTTGGCACAGACAGTCATGTTGCCCAGAGGATGAATCCTAATTACTTTTGTGATCCCCTCTTTTTCCTATTGTGCCACCAGCATTTCAAACTTGTAACTTATCCAGTAAACGATAATGAACTTGGTGATCCCTTAACTTTTTCTATTATGCCACCTCTACTTTAAATGTCCAGTGTGTAACATTTAGGAGGATCTATTGGCAGAAATGAAATATAATATTTATGGATGTGTTATTTCTTAAGTTTTCACAGCCCCATAGTTTCTTCTACATTTTTGGAAGGCGAGTAGTATTCAGTTCCCCGCTAGATGCCACTTAATCCTACACACCGGTTGTTAAACATCTGTGGTTTAGAGGGAAATATCTTCACAATTGTTTGTACCAAAATGTATGGGTTGCCATTAAAATTGGTTCAGACAATAATTGTTTTCAGAGGATGAATCCTGACTGCTTTTAGTGATTCTCAGACCTCTCATCTAGCGCCACCATCAGGTCAAAATGTCTTATTAGCTGCTGTGTTTAATAAGTCTTCAGCCTTACAGCACCCCTAGTGTGGCTGTATAGTTGTTTGTCTCTACACTGCACGTGTATTTGTATGTACACATATGCACTTCCCCCCCTTTTAACTATACACCCTATATCGATAGCAATGCACACAGTTGGTCACGTCATTAGTATTGATCAGGCTTTCTAAAATGGATTACAAACCAGGCAGCCTCCCCTCTCTGGAAGCAGCCAGATGGACAATGAAGATACATTTTATTATCCTGACAATCCAGCGAACAGAACACTATTTGTTTTATTTTTAAGTGGAATTACAGGGGGATGATTGAAGGAGGACACTTTGCATGTGCCATGTTTTATATACCAAAGACAGCATGTCAGAGGAAGGCGGAGAGGGGCCGGTTGGTATTTTGATATACAATACATATATCAGGAACAGGATTAATATATTGTACATTGCAGCGTTGAAGACAGAGGCCTACAGCTGCGATGAAACATGAGAGGCATTTCTTTGCGGGGAGGAAATTGCTCCCTGCTGGAAAACAACTCAAAGTTGAAGCTCACAGCCAATTAATGATAATAAATGAATAACCACAATGTTCTTTCTTTGCCTGCGTTGGTTTCCTGCTGCTGTAACAACCCCCACTCTCTCCACACAGTTAACCCCATTCCCAAACCCTAAGAGGATTTTTTTCCCCCTTTCAGTCCACTATTCAGCAGTTTTGCTTCGTAATCAGTCTGCAGGGATGCTGATCCATCTGTATCATTAATAATGTAATCACATGTGAAATGACAGTTACTGAGCATGAACAGGGACTTATCCTCGGTGGGAGGATAAAGGCCTACTGTGGATTTCTCTGAGGATCTTTGGATCAAATTAAGAGATTTGTTTCAACAGAAAGCATCTGCGTGTTACAGTTTGCAGTCAGTAATCTGTATAAAAGTCACACTTTAAATATGCAGCTTTATCAGATTCATTTTAATCTCGAGAGGACTTCCAAACACTACACAACATTAGTCCTCTGTATATGTACTGAAAAGATGTTGCACAACAGAAAACCCACATTGATCAGTTACTGCCAGAGCAAACAGATGGAAGGACACTGCCCCCTGTTGGTACTACACTGCACACCATGGTCTCTTTGTGCATCACTGTATGTAAACTGACATTTGGAAGACAAGAGGATGGCTCTTTTTTGTACTTCACTTCCACAGGTGCAAAATCAATTTGATATAACTTTGAGATACGTTATCTGTTGTTTGCATCTATAGGCCCTCTGGACCTTCTAGGAATCTCAGACTGGCTCAGACTTCAGTGAAATATCAAACCTTACATCTAAAGACTATAGCAGAGGCTTTCAAAGTGGGAGGCGGGCTACCCCAGGGGGGCTCCAAGCACATTCAGGGGAGACTCAGTGAATGGAAGTGGGAAAAATATATTAGTCATTACATTAGTTATCAAAAAAGATTAAAGAGATAGTTGAGTGATAGTTTTAGGAGTAGTATTTCCCATTTTCCCAGAGTCAGACACTAATAAATGCCAGAGGACAGACTGGTTCTAGTTAAGTTATGTCAAAGACAAATATTAGGCTATCTTGGCTCCATTGTTGAGTGTCTACGGGCTCAAATAACATAATTATGAACTGAATGCGGGTGAAAGGGCATCTTTTTCCAAACTTTGTCTGAGGGGAGGCCCACAGTCTCAGACTTGGAAAATCCCTTGTGATACTGAAGCTTGGGGACAATGGGCCTGTTATTAATTCAATCATTTTTATGGTTCCTGGGAATCAACATCACAGAGAACCTGTCATGGTCATCTCCAACTGTATTACACTTAAAAAAAGCAGTATTCCTGTTCCATGTTCTTGTTAACTTTTACAGAGGAGCCACTGAAAGCATCCTGACTGGGGATGTGCATGGCCCAGGACAGGGGGACTCGGCCACGGCCACAGCTGGTTCA
>NW_023339774.1:19300325-19345535 GCF_004916995.1 Morone saxatilis | reverse complement strand
CTGCTGCCATCTGGAAAGAGGTACAGAAGCTTCTGCTACCATACAGCTTCTTCCCTTAGGCTGTGAGACTGCTTAATTCATCCTCAGCACTCCATTATGTAAAATAGGTGTTATTTTACTGTGTGTGTATATATATATATTATATATAAATAAATAAATAAATAAATAAATAAATAAATAAGAGTATGCAACCCTGCATTGTGTATGACAAATAACCTTGTATCCTCGTAATTAAGTCTTCGGGTGATGCTTTATTTTACAGGTATGTAATGTAAGTAAGTAGTAATTTCCCTGGACGTTTCCTGAGAAGAATATAAGCAAAAGAGGAATTTGACAGAACTGTTCCATTTACAGGGTTGCATTCCCCTTGAAATCAATGAAATAAGGTGAGTTTTGTCGACAGGGCGCGCCAGAATCAATGAAAGTTCCTTTTAGGGAATTTATGAAAATATTATGTTATTATTGAGAAATTATGGACTAATGGAAAATAATTTATATTTTCAACAATTCAATGACAAAACTGTTAATCTATAGAGACCACACTGTGTATCAAAAGAGGAATGAAAGGGTTAATTTATAATTCCATTTTATTTTCAGTATTACGCAACATTAGAAGTATAAATATCTGTTTTAATATACAACATCTATGACATCCATAGAGCTTTCCTTGGGCAAAATACAAAACTCAAAAACACTTTTATTGCACATATTCTAAAAGACAAACCATTTTTTAAGCAAGTTCATCTAATACTAGTTTTGCACAGAGGAAGAAAAAAACAAAAACTGAAAAGACAAGCAGACAAAGAAGAACCTGACATGAAAAGACATTGATTACTGCACAGACAAATGTTCTTATTAAACATCCTGGTGGCAAGGGAGCGAAGTCTCACACTACTATAAACAACATCTGTGACACAGAACATAGATTTGGCAAATCAACAATATACAAAATATACATCCATGATGCTTTGTAAACAAACATTGAATGTGCTTTGAGGATTTAAATGTCAGTCGTCACAGGAAAGGAAAAAAAAAACATGTTCAATTGTTCAAATAAAATTCAGTGATTCATTTAAATCTGAAGTCAGGACATGGGGGAATTCAGAAACCATTTTCAGTTCTAATTCTACTCTTCTTCTCACCATCTGAACTGAATATTGGCAAACATTAAGGTGCATTTGTTCTCTCACAATACATTAGCGATAAATTTACAATATCTAATGCAAGTAAACATCAGATTCTTTTAACATTAAAATCTCTGCAATCAATCTCATGTGTTTCAGTTTCATTCTCAGATACAGTATGCCGTTTAGATAAACTATATTCTGTGTCATGTTAAATGAAGTCTTTTCTTTTATGACTTGTCAACATAGAGTATATGTAGTAGACAGGATTTTCACATAGCCAGCACAACGGAGCGAATACTGCATTACATACTTAGTGTCCTAGGCTACTTTCTGTTTGTCCTTTAGGGTTTGCAATTTAAAGGCATCTACAGTATATAAACACGTGTCTGTGTGTGTGTGTGTGAGTAAATTGCAGAAAGTGAATGCTGATATATGACAGCCTATATGTATAGTACCAAGTATTTGCACATTAACATCAAATGTATGTTGTGGACGCGAACTATGCTATGCAAATAATCAGGATTCCACATAGAAAATCTGCAGCTTTGAGTCAGCTGTTGCTCGTTATGAAGAGTCCTTTAAGATCCAAACACTCACACATGACTTAAACGACTCTGAGACCGAAGTCTGACGTCGAAATCCTTCAAAACCCTGACATTGACGAATGACTGTGGACTTGCATGTGATGCACTGTCCACGTCCTGCTCACGCGATTGACCTCGTGTCCCTCTGCACAGACAGGGACGTAACCGGGAGAGGATGCCCAAAGCCTTCAGAAATCTACCGCAGTAATTACTGGCTGAACAGAACTGCTGGTTCATCTCATTTATCAAACACAGTATTTCATATTTTACACAATCATCACTCTTCAAACCGTAGTCAGCCAGCGAACACATCATCGACAATAAAGACATTCTTGGGAAACGCTGACAGCCCCTCACAGTTTTGTTATATAATGCTACATTTTTAGAAATAGCCCAGTTAGCCCCTCATGCCTTTTCCTTTCTCGCTCTTCAAGTTAATTTTGTGAAAACATGTGAAAGGTCACGAAGAAGAGGACGCCTTTTTCGACAGGATACATCACGGTAGCTTACTTCAGACCACAGAGTTATCGAGCAGAATGTGATACTCTAACATTGAGCATACAAACAAAATCTATACATATAATACAAACGACAATCATGTAAGCCCATGTATCCCAGTTTTACAGTGTTATCATTTTTACACCCTATTGCATAAAAATCTAAAATATATGTACAGATGTCAGAGGAATGTGAACAAACACCACACCTTGCTAAGAACAGCAAGTTTTATTTCCCATAATCCTAAAGCCCCTTCCCTTAATCTATGATTTCTAGAACCGTGAGATGATTCCATATTTTTTTTTGTTGCTGTTGTAAAGTTCTAGGTAAAACACACAGGACACAGTGCGTTCCTTCTGTGTACCACTGCACAAAACCCAACATAAAAAAAGAATCTGATTATAGTGAACAGAAACAATCGAGATACAGCCATTCAAACTGCTGAGCAACGAATCGTGTGGTCTACTGCATTAAAAGACATCAGGTCCTCTGAGTCTATAAGTAAGAGTGCAATTCAAATCTTTTATGGCACTGACTCTACAGTACATCACAACCTTTGTAAGGCTACTTACCCTATTGCCCCCCCGACATACTGATTGCACAAAAGCGATGCACAGAAACTTCCACACATTCACTTTAAAAGAAAAACACAGAAATTATCAGCAAATGATTGCCTACATTCAAACCTAGAAACATGTACGTGTTGTCATATGTCATCTTATTTACCACACACACACACACACACACACACACACACCTCTCTATCAGCATGTAACAGCTTGCCCGGTCCTCAAACAAAAACAAAAAAAGAAGGCATGATGATGTTTACACAAACCTTTTCTAACATTTTATTACATTTGGATTCTCTGAAGCGATGATGTCGGCTGTTCTTTTTTTACTTTTTGTTACCAGAACTGCGTGGTGACTCCTTCTGCTGCTTGCTCCTGCCAGTGTCTTTGTCTGAACTGTCTTTCGGCGCAGAAGGAGCAGCTTTGGATGCTTCTCTTTTCGTGTTCTTCTGTGCAGACGTGACCTCTTGAACAGTTTCTTTTTTCTTCCTCTCAGCCGGCTCCTTCTTGCTGGAGGACAGCAGTTTGTCAGGGGTGGTGTTTCTGGTATCGGGGCCCTTGTGACTGTCCGGTTTGAGTGTTTCAGACTTGGGGCTTTCCTTGGATACCTTGACTAGAGTCTCCTGGGGTGCACAGCTGGAGGTTCTGCCTGAGACGGAACCACCGCTCGAATGAGTTTCGTTTTTCGCGGCGGGTTTCGGCAGCACCGGGGCTAGATCGGGCTGTGAGGAAACATCTGATGGGGGCTGATGTTGAGGTGCAGTAAGAGGTGAAGCAGTGTGTTTTGGTTTGGAGTCATGGTGGTTTTTAACGACTGGGGCTTGGTTTTTGGGAGAGGGGTCTTTATGTTTGGCATCAGGACTTTGTTTAGTAACTGGTGCTGGAGCTACAGAAGTCTTCAGGGTTGACGATGAAGAAACGGTTTTAGGAGGGAAAGATTTGGTGCTTTCTTTCATTATATGAGCTGAGGTTGCTACAGAGCTTTTGGGCTGGGTCTCTCTTTGCTTCACGTCAGCAAGAGTGGGAGAGAGTGTCAGCGGCACCAGCTCCTCCCGCTTTACGTCGGCGGATGGCAATGAGGTGTCTTTCCGTTTGGAGTCATGGGTTACTTGAATGTTTGAAGTTGAGAGCGTAGATTCTTTAGACAGATCTCTCTGTTTTGAATTTGGACTGGCCTTGAGTACTGGGACAGGAAGAGATGTACTGTGAGATTTCACTTCAAGTGTTTTTGTCTCCTTCTCTGTCTTCACAGCGGTGTGTGCTACAGGTTGTGGGTCAGGCCTCGACTTGCTTTTGGGACTCAGAACATTGTCATTTGCAGTTGCTGAAGCTGAACATTTCTGTTTTGCTGAAGGGACCACAGTGTTTTCTTTCACACTGATAACAGGGTCTTCTTTTTTAGAGGTGTGATATTCTGAATCAGGTGGTTTGTGTTGTGCTTTTTCAGCTGGATTGTTTTTTGATAGCTGCTCTGAATCTTTCACATTCTTAATCTTTGGTGATATGGGATCCTCTTTTTTTTGCAGCGATATGCTACTACTCTCTATTGCACCAACAGACACAATTTTATCCTTTTTATTTACACTCAGTGGGACTTCTGTAACGTTATTTAACAATGTGACAGGTTTTAGTGTAGACACTTCTCTCTTCTGCTCCACTTTTGCAGCTGTGACACATGTGTTAACTTCTTTCTTAGAGCCTGAGCTGCCTGCATCAGCGTGCACTTTCACAGCTGATCGGTTAGATTGTAAACTGTCCTTTTTAACAGATCTTTCTGAGCAGTCCTGACCAGCGGATTTTAAACTGCAGGTTTTAGATTCATGTGCAGAAGCAGATGCTGATGTTTTGATAGAAACCTGTGGTTCCGTATTTGAAGAGCAGATGTTCGCCGGCTGCTGTTTTGAAAGCACATTCTCTGGAGCGCATACAGAGGCAGAGTTGTTCTGTACCTTAGAAACAAAGTTCATGTTTGAGTTCTGTGCAGTAGCTGTGTTTTTCTCACAGCTCTGACGCTGACCTGTATCCAAACCACAGTTTATATTCTGCCTCAGTGACACGGGTAATGGCCCACTGGCAGCTGGAGCCGGAGTCTCCACCGTTTTTATGTCTACCTCCAGCTTTGCCGCAGTCAAAGAGACTACTGTCTTGGAGCTGTCAGCATTTTGTGATGTAGCGTGCGGTGTGACTTCCTGCTGCTCCACTTCATCCTCCTGATCTTCGTTGCTGACTTCCCGTATGGAGGGTGTTTTTCCACAGGAGGAGAAGTGGGAGCTGTGTCGAGGGGCTCTATGTTCATGAGCCAGCGATGGACTGGCTTTCATGCCAGTCCTGCTTTCTTGCTTAACAGCAAAGGTGGAGGCCTCCACTTTGCTGGTTTGAGCCTTTAATGATTCACCATGTCTATCCTGCGTTTTCTCAGCACTGGTGCTGATTTTCACCTCTGTGGCAGCATTATTTGACTGGTCTTTGGAGGCAACTATGCTGTTTAGAGAAGAAACAGCTTCAGGGCTCGGGGAACAAGTCAGGGGGCTCTTCATCTTGTCTGTAGTTTTCAGTTGGGGGATGGTTATCTGTCTCTCAGTAGGGGTCTGGAGCCAAACTGGAGGACTCACAGAGACAGTATCGCTTGTGTTCTCTGCCATCTTAGATAAACAGGTTTCTGTTTTGGAGACTCTGGGCCCTGAGAGCAGACCAATATCCAGAGTTCCCTCCAGAGGTCTGAGAGAGGAGACATGACGTCCTTCCAGTTTATATTCAGATGACGTCTTTCGAAGTGAAGACTCTGCAGAAGAGATGAGCTGCAGTTTTTCCACAGCGCTCCCTTCTCTGCCGGAGAAAAGCTTGGGGGCCAGACCTTCGGGGCTGGAGTGAACACTTCCCAGTCCTGCCTTCATGTGGTCATGAGACATGGCCGTGTCCAGCTGGAGGCTCTTAGACCTGGTGGAGCCAAAGTGCAGGTTCTCGTGGATGCCGGAAGAGCACCGACACATGCAGTCTTCTCGTTCTTCAAATGACAGCCGCTTTCTGGTGAACTCAATGTTGGGAGCTTTGAAGTCCAATCTGTCTGGCTTCATGTTATCTTTACCCTGTCTGGAGTGCTGCCACTCTGGGTGACTAGAGCAGAGAGTTGATCTGAGTCCCCCCTCACTTTCCCCGCTGCCACCAGGCGTTTCAGTGATGCCCTCAGAGACACGTGTGGTGAGTTTCTTATACAGCACATCTTTAAGGGTTGTGCTGGCAGCTTTGGCCTCCAGAGGGCCAGAGTCTGGGCTGCTTTTGTTTTGGCTTCTGGCCAGAAAACTGTCATCCCTGTCATCAGCACACAGGGAGGATGAGTCAGGTTCACGCAGGGCATCTTGCTTATGTAGAGACTCCCTCCTCTCTGACCAGTCCTGTCTCTTCACAACCATCTTGGACTTCAGCTTTTCCTTGTCGAGCTCCTCAACAGACTCCTGCCGGCCCATCTTGCGACTGACAGGCCGCTTTAAGCAGCCTTGCTCAACAGGCCGTACACGGGTGATTGCCGGGGCCTCGCAGGCCGTTTCTTCCACACTCTGCAAGACGGTGTAATCCCCAGCCCTCAGTTCCTCATCCTGCACCTCCTCTTGGGTCACTTCCAGGCTGTGTTTTCTGGGACACAGGTGCTTCTTATCTCCTGTGTAAGAGGGGGAAAGCTTCTCCTCAGACTGGACACGTTTCAGGAGGGGTGAGCGAGGTGGCTCAGCACTTTTGGGGCGCACAATATGACGTACAATTGTGGGTGGGGAATGTATCTTGGCTGGGAAGGCTTGTGTTGTCTTGGAAATGGCAACAGAATGGCCACTAAGAAGGGGAGAGGGTGAGCGCTGGGGAGATGTTGGCTGGGGGGTAGGTGAAGGTGTGCGAGCCAAAGGAGAAAGGGGAATGCTACCGGCAGACTTGCGCCTCCCTTGACGAAGCCTCTGACCTGGCAGCTTGGGGCCGAGGCCGTGGAGAGTGCTGGGACGGATGTGGCCTGAGCCTGCGGGGGAGTTTGGAGCGCTGGAGCTGGGCGAGCTACTCTGGGAGGAGTTGCCACCTGGAAGTTAAAAGGATAGAAAAATATTTAAAATATAGTATATGAAATGAAAATAAACAGTAAAATGTCTGAACAACAATTGAGCTATCATCAAAATGAGATCTCCACCTGACTGGGTGAAATCTGGTGTGGGGCGGAAGGCGGTGGTAGGGGAACGAGGGGAGAGACTGTGGGTAGGGGAGCCAGGGAGACTCTCACCAGATGACAGGGAGTGGTTCAGAGAGGAGAAACTGCGGCTTGTATGCAGGAGAGGAGAGGGCTGCATGGCAAAACGCCTGAAAAGGGAGCGTCGCCTGGAAAAAAGCAAAGTGAGACAAAGAAAAAAGAAATCAGTCCAGACTCCACTGAAATACTCCGTTTTTAGAAGCGTTTATAAAAACAATCACCGCTACAGACAATAATTACTAAAAAAGATAATAGATAGTACTACTCTGTAATATAAATTACCTTTAATTATTCAAAACTACAGAGGCAGGAACTGAAAATGTGTGTTTCATAATGGGTCTTTACCAAAGTTAACAAATTTATTATTATTAACTTAATGTATTATTTACTCCATCGCTTACACAAAAAAGCAAACAGAAAAGTAAAAGAAATCTTTACAAAGAAAAAAAAAAGGTAAGTACATAAAGAGTGGATTTAGATTGATTCATGTGCCTAAGACTAATAAGAAGGTGGTATTTTGCATTTTATATTATCACATTATTTCCTTTTCTCACAGTACACACATCATTTTGCACATTTCCACAAGAAATGTTTTTAGATGTAAAGTAACCCATTGATCCTGCAGACTAATCACTCACACGTATTCAAATATTCAATGTATGTTAGCTATCTGCCCCCTAGAGGCCGATAGGAAACATAGTATAATGTCTACACGCTTGAAATCAGATGATTCACTCACCTCTTTTTCTGCAGCTTTACTGAACTGTGCACAGTAGTCAGTTTAACACCAGTTATACAAATAATCTGCATTTCAAACAAAACATGCTCACAGTTTCTTTCTGCTTTGCGTCAGTTCTTACAGACATAAGTATGAGCACAGGAACTCTTACCTCTGGCTTCATACTGTCCAGACTGACTGAACTGCTCCACAGTTGTGCCATTTTCGCACTTTTGTCACTTTCTTATCATTTTCCACAATATATGGTGTGCAGCAAACAAACACATACATATATTTAGGACATTGAGGATTACATCCACACCTTCTGGTTAAAAGAAGAAAAAATCCTTTACTGAGTGAATGAAATAAATGTTTATAAGACGGTTTGTACCTTTCTGGTGTCCTCTCCTTCTTGGGCTTTTTGGCACATCTGACCATCTTGCTCCTGTAGCTGTTCTTCCTCGCTGGACCAGTTTTTATTGAAGTATTTTCAAAGGGGGTTGTGGAGATTGCCACTTTGCTACCACTCTGAAAAGGAAGGGGAGGACATCTTTTATCCAGAATAATGTTTCTCCTACATTCCTACTTAATTTTCACTCAGGAGTAGATCAGTGTTAAGATTCTGTGTGGTATACTAACCTAATATGTTAATAAGTTTAGTTTAATGTATTTTTGATATACTTTTGTGTATGCATTTTTGCACATCCTAACTGCAGCACATCTGGATATTGTAAATAGAGTTACTGATAGGTCAGTAAGGCTTACAGTATTTGAAATGGAAACATCGACTCAGCAGGTATACCTCACAAGAATTTGATTAGCCGTTTTTTTTTTTTGATAATTGGTCCTCAACTTAACCATGTTATCTTAAGTTTGGCAATTCAAATAATCTTTACTATATTACAAAATGACATTTTCCAAACACCACGAAGGATATCATTATGAACCTGAGCTGTAGCACGTTTAAAAAGAAAAATCATTGAAAACTGAAGAGCTGCAGTTTAAAGATAAACGCACAGTCTCATTTACCTTGAGCAGGAGCTCCACCACTTCAGTGTGGACCAGACCGTGAACTGCTTCCCCGTTCACATGAGTGATGAGGTCTCCAGCTTTGAGTCCTGCCTTATGTGCAGGTCCACCTTCTTCTACGTTCTGATTACCAGACAGAAGAGACATTTATTATTATCGTCATCTATTTTTCTTTACAGCCCGTTAGAAGTTTAAGAGTGCTTTCACACCAGTCAGTTGAATTATTTGGTATATAAACAAACTAAGAGCTGTAAACATTAAGTCGTATGGACTGACGGGTGACTAATTGATTGTACAGTTTTGGCACCTGTCATCCTATATTAAGCAAATGCACCAGAAAAAAAGAGAACACAAAAAGAGGCATTTTGTGTCAGACGATTACAGTCACTGTGTGGTTGTTGCATTTCACTCACTTTTAATTCAGGAACTTCTAAAATAAACAGACTACTACACAAGCTCAACACACTTCTGCTTCTACTTTCTGAATGATTACAATCCCCCAAACTCTCATGTAATTGCATACAAAACAACGTTGTACAAACATAGGCTGTACATTGATGGATTTAACAGATGTTTAGCTTTTGCATCACCTATCAACTATCTACGATTGTAAAATCCTGTGGTTGGTCTGTTTCGCTTTCACACCACAAACAAACTGCACCAGCACAGAGTTCCCTTGAGAGACCCTCCCATTTAATTTGGTCTCTGTTTGGTAGTCTAGTCCACTGGTTTCCAACTTAGGAGTTTCCAACAATTTCTCCTTTGATTTTTCTCAGCATTTCATTCATTTCTGTGAGAAATCTAAATTAATTTTTTATTAGATTATTATTGAAGATGTAAATGGTGAAGACCCGATCTCAAACTATATTTACAGAGCCTTCACTCTCTGCTAAACAGCCTTGTTGGCTTCATTATCAGTTGTTCTGTTATTGTTGAGCATGAAATATGACATCAAATATCCATAAAATATGTCTCTTAGTCAGGGGTTATCTGTTTACTCGATAGAAAAGAAGTCCCTTAAGGAAAAAGGTTGACTGACAGCTTTCACACCGTCCAAATGAACCCAACTAAATGAGCAAATGAACCAGTTTGTCTGTGAAAGCACCGTTACAGTTTAATGACTCATAATTGATTACACTTTAGTCCTTACCCAGACCATGTGGTAGACAGTGTAGATGTCACCATCACAAGCGTACACCCGGATTGCCCTCAGCGTGAAGCCAAACTTCTTCCCTGAGCTGTGGATGATGACAGGCTGCCGCGGGTTGGCGGTGCAGAGGGAGGAGTCTCTGCTTGGAGAGGAGTCTCTTGAGGAAGGGTCTGAGGAGAGGGAGTAAGGAGACAGGGGGCTGGCCAGCGGAGACACCCCGAAGATATCTGGAAAAATAAGAGATAATCACCACCTGAGCAGACTCTTTTATTTAATCAATCAGACTCTGACTGGCCCTGGAGTCAGTAGTGAGGTGTTGCTATAAAGCTCATGAGCCTGGTTCATTCTGCTCCTGCTGTGGGTGAAACTAATGGGATTTTCTCTCCCAGCAGTGAAGACCTCTTGCTCCTGCCTTGCCTGCTTACTTTCCTTGTTAGCGCTGTGTACTCGGCTACTTGCCCGCAGCCACTCTGTAAAATGGAACTCACAGCAGGTGTCATGCTGGGCCAATTTCGCACAGATCCATAGTGTGCTTTCATCTCTTTCACATTATTTGCCCAAAGTCTGTTGCTCTTCTTGGGATTCTTGACACGTTATTGCTCTGGCATGTTTCAACCTTCAATAAACTGCTTGAGATCGCATTTTTGAGTCAGCGTTTGCATTTCTTTTTGCATGTGTTCTTCGACTTACCCCCAGGGATCATAAGGGACAGGGCGCCAGTTGAGACCGACTTTGGGACTTTTGCCACAGCTCCGGTCTTCTCTGCAGCACTCTCAGGCCGCAGAGAGTTGGTCTGAGGGCCCTGGTCTGTGGAGGTGTGACTGGTATTGTCAGGGCTCTCCAACCCCTCACCTCTGGGTGTCAACTGGTCCAGATGTTCTGAGAAACTTCCTAATCATTACAAAAGATAGAGCATAGATTTAGGCACACAACTATACTTGTGTATATGTGTATATGTCGCAGTGGTTGCTGCTATGGAAGCATTGTGATGTATAAAAAACTTTCACTTATTAAATGTATCACTTACAGATATACTTTTTACGTTCCTAATACAAAAAACTGACATTTTGGGAAATATGATTGTTTGCTTTCTTACCAAGAGTTAGATGAGACAAATGTTTTCGTAGAAAAAACAGTCAAATAATTACAAACAGACCTTTTTCACAGCAGCCATTCTCACATAAAATAGTAGGGTAAACACAGGGTATATATACACGCTGTTAACACTATTCCTGACAATGACTATTTTAATAAAATGTAAAGCTTTACAGACATTGTTTGCTTTGATTGTGGGCAGCATTGTTTTAAGGGTTTGTCTTGGCGTCCAGTATTCTTGATTTATGAATGTGGAGCTTACCAAAGAGACAGAAGTTTGATGATCATCATCATCACCATCAGACTACAGCTTAATATTTACCATGGAGATATATCTTCTCATCTAACTCTCAGCAAGAAAATAAATAAGCCTGTCAAACTTTAAATAGTGGTTAGTGGGCTTGTAGCCTGACTAAAAAATAGTCAAAATACAACCAAGAAATGCCTGCAGGTAAAGAAATCTTCTATACTAGTCCTCAGTTGTAGCAGAATAAGCTAAAAACAAGCAAGAACACTAAAAAAGAAATTATTTCCAAACATCATCAAGACAGATTAAAGTAAAATTAAACTACTGCCAGCTGCATACTGAGTGTTTTGTTGGTGTAGGATGGATACTGTAGTTTCATTGTTTCAGGGAGCTTACAACTGATTTCTGAAAATGAAAACCAAGCACAAAGTATTGTATATATTTGTGTACTATGCAGTTCCTATTTCATACCAGAGAGCGTGGCTCCACTGTGAGTGCTGCCTGGAGTGGTAGCGTCAGGCTCATCCTGCGGGAGCTCTCCGATAGAGAAGGAGGTCTTGCTGGGGTCACCGAGGCCTGAGGTCTCGTCTCCTTCACTCTCTGCTGAGATGGCAAACTTTGGTAACAAGTTGGGGCGAGGGCCCTGATTCACACTGTCTGTGTCTGTCGAGTGGGACAGCGACGGCCTGGTTGAAGGAGAGAACAGATTCTAATGAAATGTACAGATTCATTCAATTTTGGTGGTGACTATTACCATGTTATGCTACTTCACTATTTGACTAATTTTGTAGAAAATTATTGCACTTTTAACTCCACTATATTTATTTGACAGCTATAGTTACTACTTTTAAACTTTATTATATATACTATATACTTTTATACCTGTATAAGATCAAACCGAACAAACTAATGTTTTGGCTTGTGACCCCTGAACAAAAAACGTGTGTAGTTGGGTCACATTTCAGATGTCTATCAGTTGTTAGCAGATTCAGTAAAAGTAAAACTAAACTTATCCTCAGATGGTCTCATTCAAATAAGGCCCCCAGAAGAAGAATTATTTATTACTTTACAAAAAAGCAAACAGGAGAAAGGCTAAAGTCTGTGTAGCAGAACATAGTTTTAGGAGAGGCTCGACTACATACCTAACTTTATACAAAGTATTTAAAACTAGCTCCATCCAGCTACAACATTAAAAGGCAATCTAATAATGTCACAATCAGGTGACAAAACCTCTGTAAATAGATTTGAATGAAGCACTGTATTATTTCTACATTAACATTATTGGTACTTTGACTCAAGTAAATGATCTAAACCACCTCTGAATTTGTAGTTTAAAAAAAGGTTACATTTCTGTTTGTTTAATACTCTAATGCTCTGAACTGTATATTTGATCTACTGCTACATACTGTATTGTTTTTATGAGCACACGTTTAATGAACTTGAGTTGTAATTCCGATTCAAGGACGGCAGCAAACATACATTTCAGCAAAGTCTGGCGTCCAGCTGAGAGAGTCAACAGTCAGTGGGCTCTCACTCTTCTTTCCCTCCGTCTCTCCCTTCTCCTCCAGGTGCCCACGGGACAAATCCAGGCTGCTGTAAACCTGTCAACCACACAGAAACAATGATTCACTTCAGTGCATGCAGGCTATAAATGCAAAATTATGTTACATATGCAGATGTCTCAAAACAAACACTCTCAGGCTCAGAATAAGCTACAAAGATTGATCAATACATGTAAAGTATTCTGTCTGGATAGCAAGCACATATCATTGTGACCTTAAAACGTATACACCCGGGTTTTTAACATCTACAATTAAGAGACAGAGCAGAAACACTGTAGTCTAAGCTAATGCAGACTTCATCAAGTCTTACAAGTATAGAGTTTAGGTGCAGCTGAGGAAAAGGTTCAGTGTAGCTCAACACTTCCTCTGAGACGCCCCGCTGCTTTCTGAGACGCTGTAATGCTTTGTTTTTGATGTGAGAAGGGAGCATACTGCAATGCAGCACAACAATGACTCCCAGCTTGTATGACTGTATTGTGTGTATTGTGTTCCACATCTGATTTGCAAGCGGAAAATATATGCAAAGCCGAAATCTACGTTTAATACTGTAGGGGTAAAGGGAGAGCAGAGAGGGACGTACATTTCCATATGAAATACCAACTGCTCATGTTTTCTTTCCCATGAGAAAAGGAGCAGGACAGATGAGGGCATCAACTCATTTACATTACTAACATGTCTGGCAGTAATGATGATGCATGTGTTAGTGTTAGTTCTAAATTTACTGGGGGAGGTTAAGGACACACCTTAGAGAATCTGTGAGAACAGGATGAGAACTGCCGCAGCTCCACATTGAAGTCTTCATCATTCGTATCCTCTTCCTCTGTCTCCAGGTGATGGTATCTCTCAGAGCGGGCTGGGGAATGAATTTTAGGTTTAGATTTCAGTTTTTTATTTTATTTGTTAATGTAACATTCATATTTGCTTATGTTATGGCCAACTGTTTTAATTATTTTATTTCAGAGAAATCATGTTTTGGTAGACGAGCCATGATACCATAATACCCATGAGCCTCGGCTGCTGCTGCTATGGAGACCGATCAGAGGAAATATTTTTGTCTATACAAAACAAGGCATTGCTGAATTCATCCAAAAATTGACCCAGTGAATTAATGTAAGCTTGATATTCAGTTTTTTGAACACAGACATTTTTAGCTTTCTCCCACCCAAGGTTCCCACACTTTCTTAAACATCAAATTCGAGGACTTTTCAAGGACTTTCCAGGTCCAATTTCCTCAAATTCAAAGACCAAACCAAGCATAGTTTGAGACAAGGATCAAAATTAATTAGTGTTACAGTACTGAGAACTTTTATAATGAGAACTAGCAGGCTTTACAGAAGCTCATACACAGTTAAATGGAGAGAGAGAGGCTGGAATGTATGTACTTATGTGAAATGTACTATGAGGAGTTTTTGGTTATGAAACAGTCTCAGTTTAATACTGATGCCTCTATATGACCTACATAAACAAACAAGACCAACAGTGAAAAGTGAGAAAAAAGGTGATAGAAACAGTACTGCTTTTGTCCACAGGGGGCGCCAGAATCAACACAAAATCAAAGTTCCTTGTAGCTGCTTTAAGTAAAAAAACAAGAACAAAAAAAAAAAACATTCTTCCCCAAAACATATATATTCAAGCACTTTAATGACCCGTGTCTATGTTTATTTTCAAAAACATTCAAGGCCTTGATTTTATTCCCTCAAATTGACAAACTTTCAAGGATTTCAAAGACCTGTGGGAACCATGCCACGTTTAGCGGTGCACGTAACAGAATTTCAAAGTTCTGTGATTGGATTTTTATTGCCAAACTGCACCTGGGGAGTCTCAGTTAACGTCTATGTTGAAGTTTTTATGTGCACACACACTTGTACCTTTACTTTTTAATAAATGAACCAGATATTTTCTAACCCAGTATTATATTTTGCACTGATGATTCAACTGGGAGAGTTTTGTGCTGATCCAGGCTGTAAAAATCCCCCATGTGACACTGCCTATGGGAAAAATTAATAAAACTTTTGCTTCCAGAACCAGGTGCCTCCTAAATATCTCCTCCTTTGCAACTGTAGATACTGAAAAAAACTTGTAAACATGATGATAATGAGGCGAGATTGTAAGTTATCAGGAGTGCGTCTTTTCTATGATTCCCAAGCAGGTCTATGACACATATACATTGTTAAAAACCCTGACTGAAAGAATTTGGAGCGTTGCCCCTTTTGGTTTCCTGTTTTTTACTGCGTTACATAACTCAATAACTCACTGTCAAAGTAACTGGTGTCATCTTCGGACTCCAGCTGAGGAATAAACTCAGCCTTCTGCCTCAGCAGGCTGTTCCAGTCCAGGTTGTGGAAAAACTGATGCTGCTTCACTTCAGCAGCTCCACCTGCAGACGGAATAAACACAAATGAAGAACTAGTTTGAATAAAATTTCAGGACAAATGTGAAAACTGCTTGTGAAGAAAACACCGGGCGGTGACGACGAACAGCTCAGTTAGACACAGGAGGTGAAGAAACGCTTACACTATGTTTTCCTTTTCCCTTGTGGCTGCCGGCCAAACCGATATCATGACCATAAATTATGCAGTACAATTTCCTGCCTGTGACCTTTCGTGGAGTAGCAGAAGCCTTTGTGAATGGCAGCCTGGCGAGGGGAGATCTAGATGAACAAGGAGGTCCAGCTGTCCCTGGACTGAACCAGCAACATGCACCCCCGTCTGATTAAAAAGGTCTTTCGTCCCAGGTCATGGTCCACTTTCAGTCCACACTGCCTGATCATGCATGGAACTAGATTCATGGACTAGCAAGGAAATAATTGCAATTGATCAAAGTGAAAAGGTGAGGAGGCCACAGGATAAACGGCTATGCTGTTGGATGACCTCAATTTCTTCCCCGGTGACTTGGAATAATGAGCGGTGCTGAGGTGGCATTAACAGTCACATGAGAATTTATGGTGGGCCTGCTGTGTTTGTGTAGTCCTAACCGAGTTACAGGCTGCGCCACAGTGTCTTTACTATTTGTGTTTGTACCTGTGCCCATCCTTTCCAGAGGATTCTGTCTAAGCAGCAAGGTGATGAGCTCCTGAGAGTCAGGAGGTGGGGCATCCTCTCCCTCAGGCCAGTTGATCTCGTCTAAAAAACACACAATACATCAGTTTTTAATCAAAAATACTCAACAGACAACCATGAAGCTTTATTACTAGAATATAAGTAAGGTGTGGTTTTGGAGTTAGAAAACATTACGCTTTGCAAACATGAAAGATTACAAAAACAGGCATACATAAAAGACATGACTACTATTTTCCTTTCATTTTGTCCTGGAAATCTGTGTGTGCTACCTTTTATGCCTTTAGGTGTTCATCCAGGATTATTTGACCACAAATGCACGTCCTGTTAATGAATACAGCTAACTAGTTGTTGTAAACCTGTTGCCTGTTTCATGTAAAATTTTTGCACCGTTTGTCTGGATGTTTTATGTTTTGTTTTTAAACCTATTGTTTTTTTCTTTTATCTGAAGCTTAATGGTGCTGCCTTGTAATAGAGATCTCAATGGGAATATTCCTGATAAAATCTAAAGCTTGAATCTAAAATAAAGGTCAAATCAAATCAAAATAGGAATAAAAAAAATTGTTTTTGAGCAACGTAATCATGGGGAGTAAAAAACAAACCAGAACCATGAGATTAACATGAGAAGTTGCTTTAATGCCCTGGTAGTTCAGAGTGCAAAATTATTATATTTGCTGTTTTCATTTAGTGATCTGATCAGAGGCACAGATTTTAATAAGGTGGTGGCAAGTTTTGCACAGAAACTGATGAGGAAGAATCAGTTTTAAGGTAAGATAGCTCACACTATGTGTTAGTAGCTGTTAAATAAATACTGCAAATGTTTGTCAGGCTCTGTAAACAAGTCTGGTGGTTTGACGTGAGTGTAGTTTCAGTATGTGACTTTGTGACTGCTGATAGAGATGCAGACTGATGGCTTCAGAAGGAAAAAAGACATCATCTACGCTAAAGGCAAAAATCGTCGTGCTGAGTCTCTTTCATGATCCTGTCTGGCTCATACTTAATATTTTAATGACAAACAGCAGAATTTTCAGACTCAAAAACATGTTTTTCTTCTTGCTCCTACAGTTGGAGGTTTGAGATTCACTGTGCAGAATGATGTCTGTGCAGTTTGACACTACAAGGATGTTTTCACATTCATCTGCTGAAGGTGGAAAGTTTCTCTGTGCTCATTGAAAATCTGACCTTCAGACCTCCAGATGATTATATTAGTAACTTGTGCAGCAGGTAAATTTCATATATCCTTACTTTTTTCCTTTTAAATGCTAACGGCGTCTGCATTTTTAACCCATGCTGTCTCAGTTTGCATTATCTCTGCTACTTTTCTCACTAGATTTCCATTTGTCACGTTAGCTAACTAGAGCTGACAAATGCTGATAACAAAATTTGTTGTGCAGTAAAAATGCTGGAGTCACATAGAAATGTACTTCTAAACAATAATTTTGCTGGTTTTCAGCACGGTGTTGTTTTCTAAATGGTATTGTGACACTGTGGCAATGACTTCTCAACCTCCGTGCACATCTTTGAAACCTGAACAATGAGATTATTTTTACAAGCATGTCAGAATCTTTTCCATCCTATAATTGAATTGGAGATTTCGACCTGCCCTAGGGACTACTTTCACCTCACTGTGACCCACTAAGGCCGCTATTCGCAATTAATCTCTGGAGCTCTTGTTTTATAATAGCTTCACCAAAGTCAGTCAAAACAAAGTTGGTTTTAAGACGTAAGCATAATGTTAAACGAGACAATTTACATGTGCTCTAGCTTTTAGTAAAAAACCCTCATGGAAAAGCAATGAAAAGGGGAGCAAAGCCTGTCTGTGCCATGCTGATTGTCTGCTCTGTGCACAGTTTGTCCCCCATTTTAATCAAATTTGGGAGGGGGGATATGAATATGTATGTGCGGCCTGAGGCCACGGTGGCATGCATTCAGTGTGTTCAGGCCCCTTTAATTAACAGTCACTCTCAGAGGCTTGGTACAGTTTGATTGAGAGCATACCAAATCAGCCATGGCATGCCATTCATTTCCATGCCACAGACAGAGGCCAGCAATTCCAAATAACACAATTCATCTGAGCCACACCGCTGACAAGATAAAAGCTCTTGTTTTAGATTAAGATTTTCACCGTGCTGGTGTCACCATGAGATTACAAGAGAACAAAGTCACATCATCATAATATTAAAACTTCACCTGTGGTCTAAAGTCAAGCAGAATCCACTTACTGCCATCTGTTTGGCTACTGGCCCTCAGGGAAATCTCTCAATAAATTGAGAAATATGCACACCAACTAATTCCATGTGGTCACTATTTAAATGTTTAATTCATATTTGAATGAGGTTTGGGAATTTCTCCTGATGTTTTGGACAGAATCTACACGCCAGATGCTGTGAGACTTTGCTTAAATTACCTCCAGTCGCAGAAAATGTGTTTAGTAAAATTGAAAAAAAAAAAATTAATACAAATAAATAAATAAATAAATAAATAAATGAGGAAGTTAATAGCTTTTGTAATCAACATATTTGCAAAAAACTAAATTTGCATGCTATGTGCTGTAATTAATATACAACATGTACTGGTTGAAAAAAATAAAAAACTGAATTTACAAAGTTAAATTACAAAGGAAATGTGTTAACATCCAAAGCTAGCTCCACTCATGGTTAGATAAAATTCATGCAGCTGGGTTCATGATAAAATTTTTTCAGAATTTTTTTAAACAAAATGTGATTAAAGACAAACTATAAGGGAAAAAGATTCCTTTATTTCTTAGACAAAATTAATTTCTGAGGTAGGGTATAAACAATGCTTTCTTTTCTTTGTAAAAGTTATACAGATGTTTTGACACAATAATTGATATATATTGATATTGATTATTGATGTATCGCGATTCAACTGTCTTGCAATATGTCTTTACATTCATAGTTGTTATTTAAGCAATTTAGAAAGAATTGGAGGGAATATTTACAGCAATGTAATAAGTCAAAATGTGTATATTTATATTATATTTGTAATATTTGGGAGTAGATGACTGTGATTGTTGCTTCTTAGTAACTGAGCTTCTTCATACTCTTGCGTACATGGGGTCTGGGGGGTTATCTGGGTGCATTAAGGTAAATGGAGGGTAGAGCCACATAGTTTTTTGACCTCTCTTTTTCTCGTGAACAATTCCTCAATCTAATTCAAGAATTAGATTGAGGAAATGGACAATTGTTCTCAACCAATTTACAGAGGGGTCCTGTGGATTTTTTAAATGTGGATTATGACAAGGGGAATCGTTAAGAGCGTCAAGCTAAGGTTTCATTTATTGGAAACTTTACATTTTTAATTATCATCTGAGAAGAAAGGGAGGTGTCACTGACCACTGATGACCTGTCCGAACAGCTCCTCTGGTGTGTCTCCAAAAAAAGGCACACAGCCCACAAGGAACTCGTACAGGATGATGCCCATAGCCCACCAGTCCACCGGCTTCCCATAGCCTTGTCTCAGGATCACCTCTGGTGCAATGTACTCTGGGGTTCCACACACCTGAACAAAACAAAATGAAATAAATATTACAAACATGATGTGGTTTGTGGAAAATGTATTATTAAAACTGTCCATCACTATAGTTAAATAGGATTTACCTGCTTATCAGAGAACTCCCTGGCATCTTTCTCTATATGGCCCTCGTACAGGTTAGTGGTCATGTTCATCAGCCCGACTTTGGACAACCCAAAATCTGTCAGCTTAATGTGTCCCATTGACGTAACCAGCAAACTGTGAGGAAGAGGGACGTGGAAAGGAAAGGAGGACAAGAGGAGGAGAACGGAAAAAATTACAATAAATTGTGAAAATGAAAAATAAAACCCCGATTCAGTCAGCAAATCCTTTAGACAGTTAAACTTCCAGACAGTGATCGTTATGAAAGTACTTATATTTCAAGCATCAGCAGTAGCATTTGTTCTATTATGAAATACTGACAGTGGTGGAGGAAGTATTAGATTCTTTATTTCATTAACGGTTGGGCACTACTATCAGCCGATGTTGGCCTATCGCAGAAATAGCAGTACTGCATTGGTATCAGTGTATATGTTATGAAAGCTGTTTTTCCGGAATATAATCCAGAAAAAAACACTTCTAATATATTGGTGTCACTTCGAAGTTTATCTAGCAGAGTGAGCTGTGATTTTCAATACTGTGGCAAACAGCACAGAGAAAGAGAGAAGAAGCAGCTCTCATGTCAGTAAGAATTGGTTGACAATGTATATGTTATTTGTTGTTTGTTGTTAGTTATTTGTGTAAGAAGGCAACCTTCTGAGTGCCACTGTATAGTAATAATCCAAACAGAAAAGGTCTATTTTAATTCCAGCTCAAAAATTCACTGCATCGTCCACCATATTGGAGAATTTGTCCGTTCTAAAATCGCTATCGGTCTCAAAAAAACGGTCGAACTCTAAATGGTAGTAATACCATAATGTAAAAAGTACTCTATTACAAGGAAAACTCAACTCAAATATAAAATAACTTTCTGTATGTTAAATGATTGAATTATTATCATTGATTTATTAACATCCAGCAACGTCTGAGGGAAATATCTAGCAACTAAATGCTTCATTATGTTCACCAGCTAGTCTCTAACTGTCTGCTGTTTGGTGCAGAGCAGGTACTGTACTGTCAGTTTGTAGAGCTTTTTTAGCTGAAAACAGCTACCTGCTGTGCCTGAAGATGACTCTATGTTAGAGGTGAGAGTGAACTAAAACAGTAATTTTGCACACCAGGAAACCAAAACAATGAGGTAAAAATACTCCATAGAGCTGTAGGGAACTGCAGAGTCGGTGATAATTCTCAGTGGGTTCATCCCTGTGAGCTACCATTGTTAAAAATACTGATCACAGCTGCTTTAAAATGTTTGAGGTCTCACTTGTCTGGTTTGAGGTCCCTGTGGACGATGCCATAGTTGTGGAGATACTCCAGAGCGAGTACTGTCTCTGCAAAGTACATCCTGGCCATATCCACAGGCAGAGGACCCATGTTCTTCAAAAGGGTGGCACAGTCTCCACCTGTAAAGATCAATGGAGTAACAGAGTTACAGATGTGCTTGAGAGAACACACAGGAGTTATTGTCCACAGTGTACTGGTTTCAGCTGCAGCACTACGCACTAAAACCCTCAGCTGCTGACCTTCAACGTATTCCATGACCATGCACAGATGCCGCCGCGTCTCAAAGGAGCAGTACATGGACACCACAAAAGGGTTCTCAGCGAAGGTGAGGATGTCTCTCTCCACAAAGGCCTGCTGTATCTGATTCCTCAAAATCAGGTTCTGCTTGTTGATCTTTTTCATGGCAAAACGCTGCTTCGTTTCCTTGTGCCGAACAAGATAAACAGCTCTGTGGAATAAACGGTTTACCAGTAAAATGGAGAAAGAACGGATTAAAAACAGCTCCGCTTGGAAGACCAAGTTGTCAAATTTGGGGTTAATCAGATCTGTTTTACTGTCAGTTGTTATTAACGTCTAATACGGGGGTCTCCAACCTTTTTAAGAATGAGGACTACCTAAAGGGAGGAAATTGTCAGGAGTGTTACCCTGTATACTTGACGACCATCCTTGTTAAATTGATGCTTTCAACAGAATAACATAGCGGTGTGTACTTTCACCTTTAGACATTTGAATATAATATATTTTCTCTGGTCGTGGAGATCTGGTGAGAAATATACTGATATTAACAGAGTCAATCAAGGTTAACCAATTAACTGATAGATCATGAGAATCTAAAAGTCAGCGAGGGCTGAGGCCATCAGTTGGGACACAGAGAATGAACGCCAAATGAAAAATAGCAGAATAGGGATGTAATAAAGGGAGTCTCAATATACTTAATTAATAAAAACATATCAGTAATGTATTTGAATATGTTTTGACACAATAAAACCTAGGATACTCGTGAGCAACCAGGGGCACCTCGTCAGAGACCCCTGCTCTAGTGGAAACAGAGGAAAAAAGGCCCCTTGTTGGGGGCTGTAACAAACCATCTAACATCAGAGATTAGATAAGCTGGTATATAATAAGATGCCCTTACCCATAGGCACCATTGCTGATGAGTTTTGTCATCTCAAAGTCCAATTCACAGGGTTTACGCCGGGACCGCAAGGCTGTGCTGAGGCTCTGAGACTGAGGGCAAGAAGAGAGACAAATAGTAAAACAAATCAAAAAGATAAAATCTCTACTTCGCTGGCAGCCCACCTGACGTAAAGATGGAGTAGATCAATAAAATAATCAATTTCTCAGTGCTTACAGAGTCATCTGTTTCTGGGGTTTCTGCAATCCCGCTGTCACAGCTGGTCAGCTGAGCTATTTCTAGAGAAAACAGACAAAATAAAGAAAAAATAAGCAGTTTAATATAAAATAAATGTCGTTAATGTGTTATTAAGTTCATGTGCAGCCTGTGAACATGTTCTGCAGTGCAGTTTTTGAAACAAAGGTAACCTAATTGCTGACAAATCAGGACCTATGAACAAAACAAAAACAGCAGACTTTTGCCTTTATTCACCTATTAGACTGGAGGTGCTGATTCCAAGATAATCTGAATTGAAAATAAATGGGGCGGAAATCAGATGTGGCAACACAAACACATGTCTAACACCCATTTTTAAAATCACTACTCCAGAACAAGTGCTCATTATAAACCACCTTGCATCTTTTACGGTTTTTTTTCTGTGTGTGTGTGTGAGTGTTTATGTGCAACCATGCCAAAGTCCATGTGTGTAATTTCACAGGGGGGTGTTTGTCTTGTCCCTAGAGATCCTGTAAACACATTTCCACTGCTATTTAACATCTGTCCCTCCTTGTAGGTTTGCTTCAGGCACACAAGGCACTGGGTAAACGAAACACAGGAGACACTCAGGGGAAATGAATGGAGAGATTGGCTGATGAGCCAGCCTGCGTGGATCTCTATAAGGTCTTTGGGGAGGCCATTCTTTTCTAATTAGTCATAATGAATGTTGTTTGTTACTGAATCTGGAGAGACAGAGGGTCATTAGAAAGACAGTCTGTTCAGTACAGGACATTAGTCAAGAGTATCTTTGTCTTTTAGTTCCCTCCAAAGCTTAATTCTTTCACTCATTTACAGCCATGTATTCAATTTGGTCATATTTACCAAATTACCGCCATATTATCGAAGAAGCAGGAACTATAATACACACTGGAATTATATAAGAAACTAGATAACCGAGCTTTGCTGCCCCGGTAATGATGCATTAATAGTGGAATACCTTAACTTTCCCCCATATTTTAGAATTATTTTCAATCTGCTACTTTATGTCATTTGGATGTCTTGCTGGAGAGCGCTAGGAGCGCTGTTTGTGTTTTATGATGACCATAAATGGTGTCCTTCCTGTACCTTCCAGAGGATCTCTTGTGAGTCCCAGCTGGCTGATGATGTAACGAGGGATGTCCGTTTTGATGCCCTGGCCCTCTTTAGCGTGTCCTTCAGCGGCCTCCAAAAGGTGATAAAATTCCTCTGGGTCAAACTCCTGGAGACACAGCGGGTGAAACAGATTAGTGTATGACTGTATGAGCAGTGTTTAAGAAGACGATGCACGTTTTAATGGAGGAATACAATAAATCAGTGTTTTTTTGTAGTAGGATCTGTTGTTTTTGTGGTTTGTCTCACAATGTCTCTTTGTGCAGTTCTACACTTTGATGAATGGTGAGTTTATAAGAATTGCACAAAGTCTATATATGGGATCAAGGACCAGCTCTACTCAAGGTAGAGAAATACACATTCACAGCAAAATGTATGATCTACTTCATGTTAAAACTCCATAAGGGACATTTTATTCTGTATATAAACCAGCAAACACTGACATTCACACACATTTCAAGTTGATTTGGCAAACTTTTTCACCTATTTACTCATCCAGAATTATCTTTCATTTGGAGACCATATTTCTAGTCACCTAATGGATATAAGTCCAATAATCACACTCTTTTAGCTCTAGCTTTGGTCTCTACCATCATGGGGGAAATACCTGGTTATCTAGATGCTAAATGTTCCACTTGTGCCCCAGCTAATCGCTAACTGTGCCTGTCCTATACTACTGAGTACAAGAAGATAGGAATTATATTACAAAATCAAATACAAAAAATATTTGTGGCCTACTAATAATTGCAAAGATATACAAACAGTGATATGAAACGTACCAGACATTCCAGCAGTCGAGCAGGTCGGGCTATGATGATGAGGATCTTCTTCACCAGCTCTCTGATGAAGTTCACCTCCTCGCTCTCTGATCTCTCTGTGGACTACACAGCAGCCAAAAAGAACAGACACAAGATCTCAGTTTTTCACATTAACATGGAGGGGTCAAAGTCAGGTATAGTAAAAATGCAAGACTGTGATCTTTGAAAAACCCACAATAACAACACTTATTGTTCTGAAGGTATTTTCAGAATCCTTTAAGACTCTTGTGACCATCTGGATAAAAAAAATATTCTCTGTTGCACAATAAAACAAGATTTTAATTTATTCTTTGGTTTTCAGAGTTGCAGCACTTTTTTCCTAATCCAAACAAAGATGGTAACAGAAATTACATAATGCTCTTGCTTAATTTGAATGTGAACCAAAATTAAAAACTGTATTAACAGTTATATTGTACAGTGTAAAAAAAAAATAGAAAATCAATATAATGTTATAATGTGTACATATTGTACATTGTGTTATAATCTAAAATAAGTTTACTGTAATTACAAGATATTTTTCATATAACAAGACAGTTATTACAACATACAAACCTATGTAGTTCATGAAACTTTTTACATTCTAACCAGATAAATAGTATAACACATGTAATAACAGGAACATTTTTCGTATTTTGCTCGTGTAATCAAAAAACGACTTTCTGGCTACTTGGTTGCAACTTCAGAGACCTTTTTTATCAATAACACGACAGAGATTCTTTCATCCAGATGCTCGGGGCAGCTGTGGCTCAGGTGGTAGAGCGGGTTGTCTAGTAATCGGAGGGTCGTTAATACGATTCCTGCCGCCCAGTATCAATATACAGGGGGGCAGTATACTGAACCCCAAATTGCTGATGTGAGTGTGCGTGTTTGAGCTTATTGCATTGTGAACGCGTTGGATAAGAAGCGCTGTATCACTCCTGATGAGCAGGTTAGCATCTTGCACGGCAGCCTTTGCCATCAGTGTATGAATGTGTTGTAAAGTGGTCTGCAAACCAGAAAAGCTCTGCATAAATACAAGACCATTTACAATTTACTTAGAATTCTTTAAGAAATCTGGAAATACCTTCTGAGTGTTTTAAACGACCTTCTGGGTTTTACTTTTTCAAAGATGGCTGCATAGTTTGTTTTCAGTAAATCAGATACTTCGCTCTGTGACTCAAATGTAATATAACTCGTGAGGAGCACAAACTGGGGCTCCTGCTGTAAATATCTAAACGGCACATCATTAACACAACATTTTCATGCAGAGATTTATTGGTGTATTGGTGTAAACATCTCTGTGATTTCTGAAGACGTCCTCACCTCCTGAACGAGCCTCTCCAGCTTGTCAGTGAGTTCGCAGAAGTAGCTGGAGGTGATGAGTCCTAGCCGGCTCTTCTCCAGACAGTCACGGGCCAGTTCAATTATCTGGTGGTGGGCAAAGCCGAGCACACCATCTGCCAAAGGGAGGACGCTCTCTGGAGAGTTGCTGCGGATGATGTCCTGAATCCTTTCCTCCATCTGAGCTGTGGCCTGCAGAAAGAATAGAAGGTGTCTGTTTGGTGATGCATAAGATAATTAATGGCCAGACACGGCTGTAGAACACTTATTATGCACCCTTACCTTAGGAAACCGCTCCTTGTAGACGTGATTCATCATAATAATCTCATGGTCGTAACATGATGGAGATCTTCCAGGGCTGTAAAAAATAAATTAGACTCAGATCAGTGCATTAGTGGTATGCAGTGCCATTTGAAGATAATGTTTAATTGCAGAGGTAAACCAGTACCTGAGACTGCGTGAGCGTGGTCGCATGGCCGTCGCTCTGCGGCATTCATCCCCGGAGATGCTCTCAGTGCAGAAGTGCTTGGAGAGGAAATGCAGTTCATCAGGCGTAGGCTGGAAGGGCAGCTGGTGCAGCTTCTCCTGTGATGAACAGGATGACTGGAAATGAAACACATATATATTCAACATGAAAAGAAAAAAAAAAGAGACAGCATTTTTTTGTGGATAAAAAAAAAAAAACCCCAAAAAAACAGACAATCCTGTATTTTAATTTTCGAAAGTACCTGCCACATTTTAAGGAACAGGGACTGGTACTATCTTCATATACTTAACTCAGAGATATGTAGCTAGAGCCAGGAGATGGTTAGCTTAGCTTAGCTTAGCTTAAAGACTGGAAGCAGGAAGAGCCAGCTAGCCTACTTCAATAGATGTTAGTCAGTTTTAGAGGTGCTGGTAGGCTGACTTTGTTGCCTTTGGACAGAGCCAGGCTAGCTGTTTCCACCTTTTTCCAGTCTTTATGCTAAGCTAAGTTAGCCAGAGGCTGGCAGTAGCTTAATTTTTTACTGTACATACATGAGAGTGGTATCAATCTTCTCATCTACCCCTTAGCAAAAAAGCAAATAAGTGTATTTCCCAAATAACCATGATTACTATGGACTAGTAACACATGAGACAGGGTAACAGCTCTGAGAAATTACACAGAAGAATAAATAATTTCAAAACAATAAAAAAAAAAAAATTTGCAATGCCTTTATAGTTTATTATAAACCCAAACTGCTGTAGAGTAACTCAACTATCGGCCTGACCCTAAACTGACTTGACTCATGACTGATGTTTCAGAGAAACAAGGACATGCTTCCTGCGATAGATGGTGTGAATAGCAGGAAATGTACTAGATGACCAAATACCACACAACACAAAACACAACATCAATACAGGCAATGTCTAATCCCCATGACACAGTAATTCCTGTAAATGTTAGTGTGTTTGTTTCCTATAAAGAATTTTGCTGATACTTCTGAATACAATGATTTTCTGTCAGATTGAAAGTGATAGAGATGTAAGCAGACGAACTGGACACAAAGTTGTGTCAAAGAACAAATGTTTTCAGTAAACAGAGCCACCATGACAAATACGGAATCCCACATGTAAGCCATTTTAACTTCAATAACTCATTTGTTCTTCATGGTGACTTGTTTTGACCTTTTGAACCTTCTGTCATCTTGTAGAATTTTGAATTTTTAGTTTAATTAGATCTGATTGATTAATTGTTTTTAAATCGAAAAGATTAAAAGAGCTGTAATTGTAATTATAAATTACATAATTTCTTAATAACCTGTAGCAACTGAAAGTTTAAGCTGGTAGCCTTTGATTTCTGCAGTTATAGTGACAACTGTTCGATGGTAAACTGTTGTTTCCTGGTTAGTATGTTCACTCTCTGCATGCCGGTGTGGTAGAAAAAGAAACCACGCTCTGTCTCATTTGTTTAAAAAAGAGAGGGCTGTTTGCTCCATGTCAATTTCAGACAAATAGCTAGAAGGCAGATGACGGGTAAATGAGAAAAAGCCGATGAACAGAGCTGTCAATCTTTTTAAGTTCATCACCTTAAAAAACGAGACCTCCAGGATTCAGAGCTGTGAGACTGCGTCAATCTTTTAATATGAAGTATACAACCAAACTTATATCTGTGAGCTAAACTGGTCAAATGTTGTACAGAGAAGTTTATTTATATGTTGACTTTTCTCTGACTGGTTTGAAAAAGAACCCTGGCAGGACGTCAAGAACACGCATTATTTTATCCACATATATATATGAACGTAGATGAGTTTGGTGTTATTTCTTCCTCAAATTGTTTAACCCTACTTTTAACTAGTCATGTTGATATCTTCAGCAAATGATAAAGGTTGACCGGTTACAATCCGTGACACCAGCTGTGTCAGACTGGATGAATGCATGATGCTTACAGAGACGGTGGAGCTGGGCGTGTTGGTTCCATATCCAGAGGAGGGAAGGGAGGCCAACGACCAGCGGCGACCATCAGTCCTGTCACACAGCAGCAAAAACAAACAAAATCGTCACGCTTCCAAAGTCCGACACTGAATCCCATAAAGGAACAATGGCTTCAAGTACACATTTCCACTTCTTTACAATGCTAGTCAGTAGAAAGGATTTGTTTTTGTTCAAAGACAAATTCTTCCCACTGACCAATTCTTCAAAATTGTCTTTAGAAACATGAAATATGCTTAATTCCCATGTTTGTATTCAAAACATGTAAATTAACTCAATGAATGGTGACCTTTCTCTGGTATTGTTCAAAATGATTATATTAGTTACACTACACAGGAAAACAGTAGGAACAACAACAAAGCAACTGAACGTAGAACTGAAACTAGATGCCACAAGGATGTAAAAGACGAGACAAACTAATGTGAGGGGAGTTTAAACTATAAAATATACTTGGGACAAATGTGTGGTTACGAAAAGTCAATGGCAAATGGAAACCTAACATGAAATTACCTGTCTGCTCTGTGGCAATGACTGTGGATTATAATAAAAATACACAATTACATGATATCGTGTTGAGAAATTATATAAAATAAATACAGTAAGAAGCATAAATTTACTCTACAAGCAAAATATTGGCAGATAAAATATCAATGTCTGTTGAAAGGCTACACCTCGGAGCTCAGCATACTCTCATTTTTTGCATCTGACAAGTCTCCCTCTGGTCTTTACTGGTTGATTTGTTCAGTTGCAAATCAAGTAAATGTCTGCGGTTGTGTATACCTTCGTGCAAAGGAGAAATGAGCAGAGGCACTAGGAGAGAAATTTCTAGGACTGTCTTGTGGGCTTGTTCCTGCAAGAAAAACACAAAGAAACAAAATAATAAAGCTAATTGAAATGGAAAACAACCTGCAAGCAAACAAAATTCAAGAAGATTCAATTCCCACTTTTAATTTGCAGCCAAAATAAAGCCTGACAAAGTGCAATAAACCACGGATGACTGCATTATCACAGACCGGAGTAAACATCCCAAAGACGTTTTAAATGGCGATGTGGCTATATAAACAAAACATACTAATAATCATACTGATAACAATTAATATAATGTAATGTTACTTAATTTTCTTCCTTCAAAGATAAAAATCAGAGGAAACATTTATTCCAGATCAGCAAATCTTAGTTTGAGTCAAATAATTAGTGGTTACAGAAAGTTGCAACTAACAATTTTCTTTATTTATTTATTTATTTATTTATTTATTTATTTAATGTTTATTTGATCAACCAGCACCCCCACACCCAAATATATTCACATAAAACAAAGAAAAGCAACAAACCTCACAATCCAGAGGCTGAAGCTGGGACATATTTGGCATATTTATAGGATTAATGCATCTCATCTAGATTTAAAACTGTCTCGTGAAGACCTCAAAGCTGCGATATTAACCATCAGCAGCGCACTGAAACTGTTACTGTTTGATATCTCACAGCAATCCACACTACGGCGCAATGGTTTTATCAGAGCTAGAAACAACGTCAGCAACCAGGCAAACTAAATACACCCACAGCTCTTTCCAAAGTATCATCAACAGCATATTCACAGAATGCACATTATTGTGGAAATCTTCCAGACAGCCTGTTTAATTAATGTCAAATGTCATCTCTATCCTCCTATCTCTTAACCTACACCTTCCACTTGCCAGTAATAGTAAAACAGTATGCGTTGAGTGTCAGACGTCTGCCTGATGGCAGCGTACGGTGTAGTTTAATACTCTTTCCCGACTGATCTTAAATGGTTAAACGTCTGAGAGCAAATGTGATAGCTGTAAACCTCAACAAGCCTGACAGCCACGTAAAACTAAAGTACCAGAGAGAAAGGGCAGGTCTTTTATGTGGATTTAGCTAAAATGCAGTTGAGCTGTTCACATCGCCCAAAGAGCTCACCGCACACTTTACAGGTCAGAATATAACATCAGACAGAGACTTAGCATGTAGGAACACACACATGCATACTGAGCAAATAAGACTGTTAATATAACAACAAGAATAAGGTCAGGAAATTGTGGTGACTAGTTATCAAAGTATAAATCAGTTCAATGTTTACAGGGAGGGGCCACAGCATAGAGAAAAAAGGTGGGGTTTAAGCCTAGATTTGGAAATCCCAGCAGAGCTTGCTTCTCAAATTTGGGTAAGAAGTTTATTTCGAAGAAAGAGAACTTGGAATCAAAAGATAAAGTAAATCTAGGAACAGTTAAATAATCATCATCAAAAGAATATAAAGGACATGATGGAAGAGTAAAAAGTAATAAGAGCCAATCCATTTAAAACCTTGTCAGAAGGAGGTGTTGCACTGGTCAATGTCAAGACATCAGGACTAGTGATATATGATAAAATGTCTTTGATCTTTTAAGGCCAAATGAATACGCTGAGGGTGCTGGTAGTAGGGGTCATGAGGGGGTTGAAGCACCCCTTAAAATCTGGCATAATGAAAACCAATTGTTCATAAAAAAAATTGTAGAAACTTTTTTTTTTTTTTTTTTTTTTAAATACTGTAACTGACATTTATACAGTGGTATTTGTGCCAGTTAAAAGTTTTACAAATTTGTATAAAATGTTAAAAACTATTAAACAAGTTGAAAAAAGAATCTTGGACATTCAAAATAATGCAAAAACCATAAACTCTGGTTGGTATACAAGTACGTACATAGATTCTTGCGTCAGAACTTGATAAAAATCTGTGTATCTTGACTATGTACAAGGGCTGCAACTAACAATTATTTTCACTATCCCATAATTCCACCATAATTCGCTTTTCGGTCTATAAAATGTCAGAAAATGGTACAAAGTCTCGATCACTGGTTCCCAAAGCCCAAGGTGACGTCCTCAAATGTCTAGTTTTGTCCACAACTAAAAGATATTCAGTTTACTGACATAGAGGACGCAAGAAAACTGAAAATATAGACGTCTGAGAAGCTGAAATCAGAGAATGTGGACATTCTCTTCTTAAAAACTATTAATCAGTTCTCAAAACAGCGATTAATTTAATAGCTGACAGCTATTGTTGCAGCTCTACTATTCACCATAAATTTAAGGACGATTTTATAACATACTTGATATGTTATTTATAAATGCACCCAATGCCAGGTGAGCATGAATAAATGAGTAAAAGCAACAAGAAACAGCAGAAAATAATGTTTTATAGACTAATAACAGCACTTTATGGTTTAAAGAGGATCACTTGCACATAAAGAGAGAAGTATCTACACAATTTTATGTCCTCCAATAAACATACAGGGCTCCCTCTCTACCTACATCAGTAATGACTACATACTGCATTACTGCTGATTATAGAAGCTTTGGGCCACTGAACACACACATTATACTGTCTGAAAGGCACCAATTAGCTGTTCCACATTCATAATGTAAAAACAAACCTATGGTCCAGCATTAATCAGACATAATTACATCCCTCACTAAAGGAGGGACCAAACAGTTAATTAAGCAGAATCTACGATGCCACCACCTCCTGTGATGATGAAGACAGCCCTTTTCCATACTGGGGAACAATGATAGAGCGTACTGAATCTTGTTAGTGACGAATGTCACCTATTTAATTGCACAGGAATCTTAATCACAGCCAATTGCAGATGATAACCTCTTCCTTTGGGAGTTAAGACTGCACCTAACTACTGATAGTCCATAACATTGTCTGAGAGGAACAACATGACGTATGCTTCAAGCTAATGTTTCCAAAATGATTCATAATCTGCTTTAAATCACCTACAGAGCTGTGACCAGAATTCAGAAGGAAAACACCACATTTATGTAGAAATTACTGTACGTCAGCAGTTATATGACTGCTGTAAAGGGAACTGAAAGGATGTTTTTCTTACCTTTGGTACCAATATTACGACTGAGCCACTGTCTTAGGTCATCCAAGAGCCGAATACATTCATTAGCAAGAACACTGTGGCTTTCTGAGTCCATCTTAAACACTGTATTAAAATGCAGACCAAACACCGAGTTACGGCTTTTGCTGACCAATGCCAGGAAATAAAACGCCCTGTGGTAAATGAGGCCTCCCCTCCCTCTGCTCCTGTGCATTTCCTCTCCGCAGGCCACCACTTCCTCACCCAGCACAATCACTGCCCTTCAACACTGTACAGTTCAACTCTCACCCAAACACTACAGAGCTGACCTGACAGAGATTACTACAGTAAGGATAATAAAAGTTTTATGACTACTTTTTAGTGCTTTACTTTCTCTCATTGCTCTTGGTGCCAGACAAGCCTCTGCATCTTACTGGATGTTGTTAAGGTCAGTCAACAATATTCAATGTGTACATTAACTGTACTTTGATCATTTCTATATCGTATGAGGATGACAGATACGTCCTGACATTTGGTTTAAAGCCATGGAGAGGAAAACAGAGGAGTATTATACATCTACTTGAGCATTTTCCTGAGTTGTTTTCCAAACTACTTCTTTTTTTTTGCATTACACAATGGACTGCATTCCTGTAAGAGAACACTGTGACTTAATGGCTCCACCTTTGTGCACCAATGGGTATATTTCTAACACAGGGGTGAGGAAACACTGTGTGCATTCACATTGATGTACATGTTATGAATATACTCTTACCTGTGAGAGATGAGAGAGGGGAGTGAGGTCGGGGTAAACCTGAAGACTGACCACTTCCTATCAGGCTTTTTCTGTTGCTCGTTCTACAGCTGTGAAACCACAGAGTCAAATATTAGTGAGGACACAGCACAGATAAATCACACATTTCCTTATTGACAACAGATAAAATCTCAACACGTGTGCCAATATAATTATGTGATCTTTTAAATATGTTACAATTAGTTAATTGTATTTTGAGTTGTACTTTGTCAGTTTTGTCTTTCTTGTCTTTTCTTTTGTTTAATCTTTTCTTTTCAAGTGTTGTAAAAGGAAGAAAAGAAACTCAATAGGCTCAAACGTTATTTACTGCAGACACCTACATAAACCTTTTCTGTAAGTGAACTAATGGGAACCAGCTATGTGTCGAATATCTGTTGAAGCAAAAAAGGCCGTGATAATTAGAATTTTATAAGCAACTTTAACCACAACTGAACACTTAATGCTGAAACTTAAATACCACTGTTGTCTATTATTATAGCACTGAAATATTTTACTTTCTCCTCAATGTGAATTTATGTGGTTTGAATGCACCCTAAAAGAAAAGTTGATAAATTTAAAAACTTACTACGAGGAGCTTTTAACTGGTTATGAAACACTCTCAATTTAGTACTGATGCCTCTATATGACCTACATAAACAAGAAAATTGTGCATTTCTATGTAGTTATTCCGTAAGTGTGACACTGGGTAGGATTTCCATGAATCAGACGAAACAAGGTGATGGAAACACTATCGCTTTTGTCTTCAGAATTAACATAAAATTCAAGTTCCTTGTAGGGGCTTTAATATAGTTTTTAACCATTCCAGAGCCCCCTCACCTCTTTACACATATAACTGAAGTTTTTACACGTATTTCTGACCGAACACTCTCTATTACATTGCCAAAACATGGTCTCAACAATAATAATAGTCATAATATACTTGAGGGTATGTTTACAGTTCAGTACTGTAAGTAGTTCAGTGGAGACAGTAAATATTGGTGCATACAGCACCATACAAACAAGAGACAGGAGATCTTGGTTCAGTAAGCAAAAAGCAGGTCCTGTGGACAGCAATGAGAATGCTTTTAGGTCTGTTGATCATGTTAATACAGGACTGTGACTCATTAGGAGCCACTGTGATCAACAACATGTGACTCAGAAAAGTAGCCCAGTTTTTAACCTTGAGGGGGAAAAAAAAAAAAGAACTACTTTTAATGTAAAAGCTGCTTCAGTGTTCAATGTACCGATTAGCCTTGGATTTATACTTTTAAATTAGAGGCTGTCAGTGGAAACACATAATGCCTGAAGAACATGAATTCACTTCAAGGTCAGAGACTCAATGACATCCTGTTACATAACCTCCTCAGAGGACTGAACCATTTCCAACAGAATTTTAAAGATGTTATTCAATAATAATTTAACTGAAAACAGGGTCTCTCTCTCTCTCTCTCTCAAAAGATTTTAAAATGGCCAACTGTGGAGGCTAAATTAAAATTAAGAAATATATCCCACATCTCTTGTGAAAAACTAGTATATAATGTTTTTTGTCATAGCTATAATACATGTCAAGTTATTGATGAGAACTGTTCTTTATACAGCATCTTCTGCCACCAACATCAGGCAGATAAAAAGCAGATTTTCGATCAAAGAGTCACTGATGAATCTCACAGAAATGTTACGTTAGCGTTTTTTTATTGTTATTTTAAAAATGCTGGCTTTTTTTTCTCATTGTAAGCTCATATTGTCTGTGTTCTCATATGTATTCATCTCATGTCATTTCACTTGCATGTTTTCTGATCTTTACATTTAGTTTAGCCTTTTCTGGTTGAATTGATACTGTGACCTCAGATGTAAGAGCCAGGGGTAAGAGGAGCAACAATTAATAATTAACCCAGGGTTAAAGAAAGACTTTTTGCTTGTCTTTTATTATGAATGTTTTTTGTGTGGATCCCAGGAAGACAACCACTTTGTCTATGCCAATGGGGATCCAAATAAAGAATAAAGAAGCTAGAAAAGGCAAAAGATCTTTTATTAAGAGCAAAAACAGTGCTGCGTGACTACGGGGTAGAGTCCTATACAGTACATAGTGATTGAGATACAGAACAACTATTCATTTAGGAGAGAAAAAGTGAAAGAGGGAGAGAGAAAGACAGGTGGAGCTTGCCTGTCTGTGTGCTGCAGCATTGATCGCACCGAACGATCAAATGCACATGAGCTTCTGCAATCATGCAGAAATATGCGAGCATGCGGCCTTCATCTCTTTGTCAACACTGCTGAAGAGCAGCTCATACAGGTACCACTGCAGAATCCTCACAGCTTCAATGTCACATCAGCAATAGTTACGAGCTCGGCAACTTTTTTCCTTCGCGCCAACTTTTTTTACAAGTTGACACGCAAAAACCTTTCGACACTAAATGCTATGCTCCAAAACACTTTGAATACTAAAAGTTCTGATAGTTTGCTAGACATTTGCTGCACCAATCAGGTGTTATCTTGTTTGTTTTCCACATCCTAAAATATGTTGCATTTAAAGGCTTTCCATGTGAAATTCATCTGGTAAAGAAAGTTGCAAGTAATGCATTTTGTGGCCTGTAGATTCACTACTTTTAACACATTGGAGTGTACCCACCTCAGTAACTTGGACGCATTCATGTTAGCTCACTTTTAAAGCAACCCTCTCTTTATTATTTGCTCAGTGAATTTTAGCTGCACCATGTCCAGTGCTACTGTAATATTCCTTGCCAAGATTTTTAAGTTATATATTGTGTGTATATTTCACCAACCAAATACACAAACCAGACTTGGCTAGAGGCTAGACATTATTTAATATTACCCACCAGCTGGCTTTGGAGCACAGAAGACAATGCTGTTTACTAATTCTCACTAACAATAGTATATTTTGGGGTGTTAGGGAGGATTAGTGCAAAAGCGTGATATACAAGGGGTCTATGGATGACCTATGCTTATGTTGGTGTCGATTACCTACAGGTAATGTCCCACAGATTTTGATGCATCGACTTAGCAATGACACTAGAAATATCAATGGACAGAGGAAGAAGCCAAGCTACAGTGTAATGGCTGAGCAATCAGCCACATGCTAACGTCTAATGAGGAGATAAATAGATGAAAAAGTGTGCAGAAGCTAAATATTAACCATGATTATAAATAAGAGGATGTTTGATGATGCTTAAAGTTGCAAAGAAAATGTCTGTGTATTTGGATATTGAAGAAGGCAGTGATCTTCAAGCATCAAGGTGAGTAATTTATGAATATCAAGTTCGATGTGATGTAACCTGTGAAAGAGAAAGATGATTTGACCTGCAAGATATTAGTCTCCCAACTATGACAAATGTGCATTTACTTTGAATCAATAGTCATGTATTATCTAATGTAGCCCACTGAAGCAAAAACCTCCAACAGTGAAAAACCTTTTGAGCAAATTAGTTGATTTCTCTCAGTTTGAGCGAAGAGCCTTTGAATCAAACCTTCATTAATCATGTTGCCTTAATCTGAATGAATCTGGAGTTTACATTTACAGAAACAAACTCAATTAAAATATATAGCAAGGCAAACTTAATGCAAAATCAATATTATGTTATCATCATCATCGTGGCTTTCCAATTAACTGAGAATGTTTTTCTAAATTGTATTATCTTTATTAGTTTTGGCACAGAAACATTTCAGTAGTTACTAAGAAAATTCTCTCACTCTGCCCTCAGCTGCCTCAGGGTCTCTATGCAGGTTGCTGTCCAGTATCTTCCTCTGTAAGACAACAACAAACTGTAGGCTCTAATATGATCTCTCTCTCTCTCATCTAAGATTTCTGGGACTGTCACACCCCCCTTAACCGCCTCTCATATTAATCATGGAGCACTCTGCTTTAACAAAACATGTTTTAGCGTCTAACCTTATGCAAACCATTGTCTCTCTATTTCTATGGCACGGACCTGATTCCATGTTGTTGAAGCTGTACTAATAATATTTTCCAGGTGTTCCTCTAATACCACTGACACTGCTAAACTTGTTATCTTTTTGTCTGCTGAGTAGGATTAGAAGCTCAACAGTGTTGTTTTTGAATTTTTGTGAATGAAAGTTGCCCCCAAACGGCGCAGAACAGGTTTTAGGGACATGGATTATGCTAATGGTAAAATCTCACTCATTAACAGGTGACATTCATCTGGCTAAATAAGTAATTTACCAGAAGTTTGTCTAGTTAGGACTGGTAAATCCAACTCTACTACAAGCAGCTTGTACTTCTCTGCAGTCATGTTACTGCCCCCTTGTCGCGCCAATATCTAAATTGATCTCCCTAAATCGGAGGGGAAACCCTATTTTGACTAAAATCCCATTCATCCTTCCTCCGTTACTCAAGTGGTTTCTAGGGCTAACCCCTGCAATCAAAAGTGTGGACACATGCCATGAATCATTTATCGTGAACGGGAGGGAGTGAATAATATCTGGTACACAGGTGCTCAGTCAAAGAGGATCAGATTTAACGAGATCTATTTATACCCTCTCACTTTGGATTAAGCCAAGAGAATGCCACACTGCTGCCCAATCAACCCTCTTGTTGCTTCACCCCCTCACGACCCCTCCCACTGTTTGTACCATTAGAACCTATTCGAGGGTTGAGTGCCACTCATGGAGACATTATAATGACTGCTTCTGAATTACTTTCCAAAAAAAAAAAGGTTATGATGACACTCAGGCCATCTTCATCACGTTTGATGCTAAGCCGAGCTTTGGTAGAGGCACCTCTGTGGCCAGAAAGGCTGAGTGAGGGAAAAAATAAAATAGTGAAGCTTTAAAGGAGGGATAAAGAAGCCCTGGGAGAAGATGATAGGGAGAAAGTAGGCCAGTGTTGTATGCTGTATTGCAGATGTGTGAGATTTCCTGGAACTGATCCATATGAGATTTACCAGACTCGGTTATATGCAAAATTCTCAACCACATCAAACCCTTGTTGTATTACACATAAAATCTCCACAAGCGCAGCTAAAGATCTCTTTTTCAATGGCTAAAAATACTCTGCAAAAAGGTGTTTATCAAAGTTAGAAATACTAACTACTATTACTATTACTTACTTATACACATATCAAGGTCAAAATATTTAACAGTGCTAATTTTACTTTTACCATTTATTTCATATTCTAAATTGACCTACATTATGCTTTACTATTACAAAGTAATCTGAATCTGTCAAAAACAATTTCTTAGATTTCAGCTTGCTTGCTTATTTTAGGAACCGGAAGAGGCAAAAATAGACAAAAGCCTTTGATTTACACTCCAGATAAATCTGAAATCTCTGATCCTGACCCACGTCAACAAAAAGTCATGATTAATATTTTTTACTGCCGGGAGTTTTGCTCTCTTGTCAGAGCTGTCAGGTGAGCTGACAAAGCGCAATGCCACATAAATTGCGGCTCTTCGCTGACAAACCCAAACTCAAAGTCAGACATATGACACACACTGCTCTATTAATAGTATTTAAAAACTTGCCACTTGGGTAAAGGCAACGCAGCTTCTTTTTCTATTACACACAGAATTACAGAGACTCTCAGAATCTCTTGTCAAAAGTTGGCAGGAGATTATATTTTTACATCTTGCAGTTCCTAAAATGTTCACAAATTAGTTTACGACATCTATTTAGACTTCTTGCAAACAGATGTGTCAGCATCCTTATTGCTGAATGTTCAGTGTCATGTTAAGGGTAACAGTGCCATAATCATGAGCTTATATCAAAATATTTGGATAATTAGTAAAAGCAGGACTGTGAAAAAGAAGATTTCATTTCAGTTTAAGGAATCAATGGTCATTCATTACGTTGCTTTCCATCTGTTTTCAATAATTGCATTAAATCAAAGCTTTTATCAGACCAACTTTTCAGTCAATCATCAATCAACACACAGCATAAAGACATGGCTGTGATTTCTGAAGTTTGTTTCAAGTTTCGATATTCGATATCCGATATCTAAATCTCACAGTGGTTTTTCAAATAAAAAAAGAAATTCATTCACTGATGCAAAATGTCCAAAAACAGCAAGTATTTCATGTTAAGCTGTTTTGCAATATAAAATGGGTCAGGACAGGGATTAAAAATAAATATCTGTTATATGGGCTTCACCAAACCATATACAAATACCAGGATTAGCTATAAACCAGTGTCTACACACTCCGAATCACATAAACCAATGACACGATTTTAATTTGCTGATGTTAGAAGTGTTTAAATTAAAAAGTCAAATGAAATATATAGTATGGTATGAAACATCAAAGCAGTACTTCGTCAAAAAGAACAATTTCCTGGAGGTGGACAGCAATGAGACAACAATCAGTCACAAATAATAATAAAAAACAAAAACAATCAGTATTTCCATTTTCCAACTGTTAATTAACAGGGATCGGAGTTAAGAAAGGAACATAAGACTGCCTCAACAACAAACATTCAATTAGCATTTGACTCACAAAGCAAATAATACACAATAGGCAAGAAGGGAACACCCAGCTTTGTATTCAGGTCGGCCTCATAAAACAGCTCGGCTGACCTACTGTAAATACAAAGAATCTCTTCTTCCAATCGGTCAACAAACTATACATGTACACATATGATGTATATCAGTTACCCTTTTGGTAGGAAAACAATCTTTTAGCTCAGGACAGACTCATTTAGGAATTCGACTGCAATCTGTAGCCTGTCTGTAAAGCGGCATATCATACTGCAGAAAAGAAAATACTGCAATACTTGACACTGTCTTAAAAGGTTACCTTTTGGACCGGCGCAAGCGGGCTCCACTGAAGAAATGTGGCATGTTAAAGTTGGACAGTACTGTCCACAGACTAGAGTCTGACATTGTGTCCAAGTCATGCCAGAGATGGAGATGTAAAGGTGGCTTTTGAAGCCCTGGTGATGAGAAGCGACGGCTTTCAGGGTTCAAGAGGATGCGACCCCCAGAGCAGTCCTGACAAGTACTCCTACAACAGCTCTCCTTAGGTCCAAACTTCCTCTGCGCAGGCACATCTGCAGCCAGCTGCGGCATAAACACACTGGCAGAGAGGACACGTTGTCCTCCTCTGTCCTCAAATAAAAAAGTAATCCAGGGAGGATCCTGAGAGGCACACAGTGTGTGTGATCCAGGTCAGGTGTTGACAGCCTCCACTGTTGCAGGGATACGACACCTAATACCAGCTGACTTTTTGTTTTAGCGTCTCACTGTGACTTCGTACTGTATCCCAAACACTCACCCTGCTCCCTTCGCTCAACATGCTTCATATCATGTAACAGGCATCTACCACTTCACATCCTGTGAAGGGGGGGTTGTGAGACAGGGGGGTGCTGCATCAGTCGCAGATGCTGCTGTGCACTCGCAGCTCTCACAAAACTGGCACCCCTCCAAAAGTTTGGTGGGTCAGTGTATTAAGCAGGACATATTTGAAATGGAAATTCTGTGTTATTGCATGGATTTCTTCTGCTACTGCACAGACTCTTCCCTCAGCTGTTTCCTGCATAAACAGACCTACCCCATTCATTTGTTGAGAGCCTCACCTTAACTTCGTCACCTTTGATCTTTGCAGATAAGCAGTCAAACACAATGACTACTGAAAAACATGCAGATCCAACGTTTACAATATCCAAATATTGATTAACAAATTATTTTTATTTATTTTTTTACTTTAATTGCAATACAACAGACCTTTTAGTGAAAGGAAAACTAAGTTGGAAGAGCTGTGAACACACACATGCACATAAAAACTGGTGTTTTGTCAGTTCAGTGACTTTCGAGTCCTGCATGTATTTGTGAGGGTTTAGGGTTAAGCTAATCTTAACAGCCTTCAGGGAGTGACATATGGAGACAAATTCTCTGAAGTAGCTGAACGAAACAATATACCGAATCATATGAACCGTTACGAGCCTCTCACAAAGAGTCCAACCATAGGACAAAGCTATTGATTACTTTAATCCAATGACTATTCTATACAGGAGAGAGCAAAGGTCAGACCTACAAACAGACACTTGGCTGTGCTGCAATAATAGAACTCAAGCTGCGATAAGAGCGCTTCTGTTAGTGCATGTGCAGTGTCTGAGGTTGCTGTAATCACATGATTGATGGAGTAAAGTACATGTTTCACTTTCACAATCCAGGTTCAAAACATTCATCAGGTTTTGGACTGTTTGTGCGACGAAACAACCTCTTTTGTGATGGAATGGACATTTTATGCACCAAAACCAGACTATTCACTCAATAATTGAGAAAATAATTGTCAAATTAATTGATAATAATCGTTAGTTGCAGCCCTGGTATTATGTCTCTGCTACACTGCCTTCTTAGCATGTCTAGAATAATAAATACTTAAACTGTCTCATTGTTTGGTGTTCATGTTCTTGTATATTAAGTTATAATGAACTACAATACAATGATTAGTTGATTAATCGTTAAGTTAAGAAACAATTAAATTCAACAACAACTACTTTCAAAAATAGTATTAGTTTTTCTTCAAAACCAAACATCTTTTAGAGCTTTAAGCCTCAGTAATTTCATGTCACTTCTAAGAACAATTACATAAGATGTCTGCATTACATCCTCAGAAGCATGTTTTCACGTATTTGCAGGGATAAAGTCAAACAGACGAAGTGACCCTCTAGCAGCACATCTGTAGTCAGATTGTGTTATCGTACTGGAAACACAGAACAGGAGAGCAAAAACAAGTGGTTCAAAGACTGGCTGAGAGCTTCTCTCAGGAAGTGCACAGTCAGACCTGAGGACCATCAGGATGCTGCAGATTAGTCCAATCACTTGCCAAGTGCATTGCCTGGAAGGGATTCAAAAGCTCAGGAGGACAGACAGAGAGCGACAAAGGAGGAATATGACTGGCACATCACCACAGGTTCTACTTACATGTGCCTCTTCTGTAATAAAGTGTTATCAGAAGCCATTTCTGTCAGTATAAAGTGTGTGTGTGTGCATTCCTTCGGAGTGGCTCAGCCTGTCTCCCTAAAGGCCAGCGTGACAGCCTTCACTCTAATTATGGCTCTGCTCTGTTTCTGCGCTCCACATAGGAAACGATGGTTCAGATGGTTCAAAGTCAAACTTGCATAGAGCAGCATGAATAGGGAGGTCACCAGGAACACTGACATCACAAGCAGAACATTTGGGTTACTGTCCTTTTACTGACTTATAGCTTGGGTCTGGTTGCTGGCTGGAAAATAAATGACATCTGTTTTGCTTCAGTAAGATATGAAGATACAATATGTAATTCATGTATGTAACATTTCTATGTGCAAAGATGTATTAGTAATCTCGAGAACTGTTAGTGCTTTCATGTAATCAGAAACCCCTTGCTATGACACATAGAGGACAAAAAGTCTTTGCAGCAAAATAATTAGCACCAGCACCAATCTGTTATCATTCATAAATACTTGGAAAGGTCAGCATATTTTGTGAAATCACTGTCTACCCTGATGAGTGATATGATATAAACAAAAATTATCACTTCTACTGGTGTTACATTTAGCAGGTTTTTTTTTTTTTCTTGCTTTATGGGCAGTTGACCAATAAAAAGGTACCCTGCGGTGCTTTCATGTAAACAAACAAAGATTCTGTTTATATTGACTGTTTCATATCCTGTGTATGGTTAAGGTCTGACAAACATGATGAATGCACAATCTTCCTCATAAAACATACGCAATAAACATGCTTAAATTGTGCATGTAAAAGTTTACATCCATTTAAACTAGCTTCTTCTTCCTTGAAATAGTTGCCAATTTCCAAGTTTCCTGGTTCATTGTTGCCAGGACATGCACGATGTAAACAAAGCCACTCATGATAACATTGCTCCATAGCAATCCCACACTAGTTCCTAAAAAATACAATTACCCAATCGAATGCAAGCAGCTACATGTTTAACAGTTCAGCTATACGGGGGGAATTTCTCATACTGAAGTTGCTGCATATCCCTCAAAGAAATTACAAATAAATAAACTATAGAACTAACGTTAGCCCTATTTGAAAACCACCATTCTGCTCATTTGAATAAAGACAGTCTGTCAACACGCAGAGGGTTCTGACAAGAAATCATAGGATCCAAAAAAAGTTGAACTTGGCTTAACCTTAAACAAAGATTTTGCGTTTCTCACGACCAAAGATAAGTGATCCTGTGTCAAAGTGTTATAAATGCTGTGCAGAGTCAATGGGCTGTTTTCGGTCTGAGTTGGTTACTCCCTTGATTTGGGGCTTCTACTATAGCTACATCTGAAAATTCCTAGAGTAGTGAGCCACCTATTTACTGAATTCACAAGAAAAAATAATACACATGTAATCTAAAAATAATGACCAGATGTACAAGCATTACACAAAAAAACTGAAAACAATAGAATGCAATCACTGCAAGTACTGACCACAGAGTTGAATCACAGCAGAAAGATAGACTCAGCAGTTTCATGTTTACTTGTGCACATCAAGGTTTGTATGAGCACCTGTTTTAACACCTGCTTTGGCAAAATCTATGTCCCTGGGATGTTAAAATACTGCAATGTCACACTAACTATGCCATCAACTTCTTTATCCAACATCAATCAGTCACTAATAACCTTTCCCTCATATGTAGATTAGGTTGGTGCAAGTGTGGCTGTCTAATGGCCCGGTAGATGCAGCTGGTCCTACACTGCAGTATATTAATGGTGTTGGATAATGTCCTCTAGAAATACAAGTTAGAGGTCACTGTATCAGTCTTTGAACATATGAACTGGACCTCATCTTGGGTCATGATACAAAGCACTGCAACACCAAACCCAGTGAATCGGTACATGATGGAATAAAAACTGAAATTATCAATAAAGAAATAAAACAAACGTTCTTGTATGGAGCTGACTCACTTAAATGCCTGCTCCTCTTGACTCTCTGTGAAAGCTGAGCAGAACAAGAGGAGACCAGAGGTGACATGGGTGGGTGTTTCGTGCTATTCATTGATACAGAAAATGCTTCAGTACAGAGTTTTGAATGAGCTGGAACAAAAATTCCAAGTTTCATTCCAGCTTTTGGCAAAATCTGCGTCATAAGCAGCCTGAATGGAGCCAGCAGAACCTGACAGAAACCATAGACAGACAGTCTATTTTTATCAGTAAAACATATAGACATTTCTTGCGCAGTGTATCTTTCCATTTCCATTCTGTTTTTTTCTTTAAGGCTTAAACAATTGAGTCCCACTTGTACTGTGTTTAAAATAAGCTGCTGTGGAAGGATAAGGTCCTTAAAACTTGAGATAACCATGAAGTTGGATACATAGCAGAACACAACATTTTAATATGAGGACAGTAAGCAGTCCACCTTAAACAGTGAAGATATCTACCTTTAAATATAACCATTGCCACTTCCTTTAATCTTACAGATTATATCAGAATCTGTCACACGATAGAGACGAAACAGACAAGACTTTTTGTCAGGTTCTTGGCCACCTTTTTATCCATTTGTCCAACCAACCAGTAATTACATAAAAGACACAGAGCAACAACAAGATGGCTTCAACCTGAGCGACCTATTTGAAAGTGAAACCTCAAATGAGGCTCGTCCATGATGAAAAGACAGACTCGGAGCTTCTCGAGGGGTGAAATGTAGAGTTCGAGGAGAGGACGCGTTATCTCAAACATCACTGATGCACATTAACCCGCAAGAAATAATCTCTTCAGTGACACAGAATAAAAGTCTTGATGTTCTTAATAAATCCGAAACTATTCTAGCACACAGACTTTTAAATACTAATCATAAACTAGTTGAGATATAAGCAATATAAGCTTGGATGGGAAACCATTACTGAGAAAACTAGCTTTTACTGTTTGGAATACTCTTCATTTCTAAATGAATCAATCCAGACGGGATTCAGACAGATTGAATCCATTCTTCACTTTGATGTATTGCAAATGCCTCAAATCCTACTTAGCACATGAAAGAGGAGCATAAACCTCAGAACAGAGAGGGGTAAGATGGGGGAAGGGGTGACACTATCAACATTATATAAGCACTGTGTCCTCCTCTTGCAATGTCATTTCAATAGCAGATGATTTTAGGAGGGCAGACTGTGTACCCACTCCCAGCCGTGTGATGCATGAATACAAGACTGACTCAAACATGTCTTAACAGGCTTTTCAAAACAAAATAGTCATGGATGAAGTGCTCTCGCTTACCTCCAAAAATGAAAAGCGTGCAGCGGGCTGCACGGACTGCAGGGACTAGTGGGAGTAGGGCTCAAGCTTCGGGGAGTGAGGCTGTAAGTTAAATGGACTGTAGTGAATAGTTGTCTTCTATCACACACATGACAGAACCCCCCCCCCCCCAAACCCCCTCCCGACAGCTCTGACACGTGCCCAGATGCAGACAGCTGCATCATGAGAGTAATGACCCCTGTCAGGATGAACCAAAATTGTGTTAAATAGCAGGTTCCCAGGAATTTGTCTGGTTCTGTATTGAGGACATTGTTTCAATCAGATCAAGCAAGAAGCAAGCTTCAGCCACAGATCAATAAGGGACAGTTACCAGATAACCTAATTTCACAGTCTTTACTGATTCTTGTGATATTGGTTAGAAATAAAGTCTCCTGTTATTCAAATAGTGCAGAAAGGACTTTCACTTTAACTATGTGATGTCATGGAATGAGCTCCATTTAAACTGAGCAGTGGCATGCAGAGCATTAGGTACAGGTAGGTGAGTAACTTTCACTGCAGTGG
>NW_023339774.1:19299981-19300225 GCF_004916995.1 Morone saxatilis | reverse complement strand
CCTGCTCCTTCACAAACGCATGCACATTGCCCCCCCCCCCAGCTCCTCCCCACCACCACCAATTCCCCCACCAGCTGGTGACTTGCTACATAGCAGAAATGAAAGCAATAAATTAAATCTACATTTTGCCTGCTCCTCTAACACGCAGTCACCTTGACAGATGCTAACACAAGGCACGCACTATACGATGCAATGTCACCACAACCACGGGGATGATGTCATCTTTGAAAGAAAAACATAATGC
>NW_023339774.1:19292689-19299926 GCF_004916995.1 Morone saxatilis | reverse complement strand
CCTGCCAGTCCACATCAGTCAGTGTACGACAAGACAGAGTGCACTCACACCTGATTTCAAATCGCTTTTGTAATCAATTATACAAACACAACAATAAAGAAAAAGAGCTAAAAACTAATTGATCTAGCATTGGAATTTGTTCATAACACTCCAACTGGCAGGCACATAGAAGCATGAATTAAGTGCTTAATCAGAGAGGCATATGAGTGTTGGGTGTGATTGTCATAGTGTGAAATCCTAAGTAATAAAGCATGATGACGCACTAGAGTGTCCTAGCTCCTGCAAGGACTTAAGGACCCTAGAGACTACTGCTTATCATTAGTAAAATCACCCATGATGCATTTTATCCACATTACCAAACCATCCAGATCCCAATAAGTCAAAATGAGACTCGCTGGCAGGAAATTGTCCAAGGATGAACTACTGCATGACAAAAGAGGTGCCTTTTCAGATAATTTGACAACACTTCCTGCTGCTGTCAGACTGTTTAACAACCAGCACTGCTCCCAGTAACACTTACATTTTAGCAATCCCAGCAAGCCTACCTAATTCTTACAGTGTAAAGAGCCTGTGTTTGTCAAAAACCGAAACCTTCTGAGCTGTGACTTCCTGTCAGTAAACAGTACTGGCGCCTTCTTCTGAGACACAACTCCAGTGTTTTCATGGTGCAGGGGTAATGCCCCCTGCCCTAAAATGTGTCTTGGAATATGCAGTGGAGTGAAGAGGAGTCAAAAAGAGACATAGTATAAATATAATGATGATGATGATGTATCTAGAAGTATACAATATACAAACAGCAGTATCACTTTAATTGTACATTCCACTAATTCATAAATACTATTAATTCAGAATCAGAAATACTTTATGTTAATGGCAGTTAGAATTATTAAATTAAAGGATTATTAAACGAGTAGTGTGGGACTTTCCACTCCACATGCATAATGTTTTTTTTAGTTATATCATAACTATTAAATAATTCCTATCACTTTATGATGGACAATTAAGTTTTAGTGAGGCGCTTAATAGTCTTGACTACAAATTAAGTCACACTCAAGTTACTGTCTCTACTTAAAAGGAATACTTTGACATCTTGGGTAATTCACGTATTTGTTTTTTGTCTAAGAGTTAGATGAGAAGATCGATAAGCATATTTACCAAAATGTCAAACTATTCCTTTAATATTGGATGTTAATATTAAAGCCTAAATAAGTTTTTTGTACTACTGAATAAAAATCAATTTAACATATTTGATATGTTTAGGTAAGTCCGCCCCAGTCTGTCTAAACTTTCCATTAAACTGTCTGTCATTCTTCATTAACTAAATTAAACTTCCCAAATTAAATATATAACTACATCAGTTATTACTTTTCAGAAAAGCTGAAGGAAAGGGGCAAAAGCCTCTCTTTTCAACATCGGAATATTAAAGAGAATTGACCCAAGCAATCTCAACTCCAGTTCACTACACACATCATCTCACCATCAGGAGTAAGTTAGTGAGGAACGTTCAGCATGTTCTCATCCAGTCTGCTCAGCAGTCCATCAAAAATATTACATTTTAAAATGTATAAAGCCAAGACCATCACCAGGATTAGCTTAAAAGCTTCAATAAATCATAATAAAAGACCAGCACACAGGGTACATCAGCTGTGCGCAGGTGTGTGTACTCTTTGAGATAAGCACATTTATATAATTTCCTAGCTAAAGAGAAGTTAGTTAATGAATTAGAAACCAGGTTAGCATTTACAGAAAGCAGAGTATGAAATGTATGAACTATATGTCATACAATATATTTAACTAAGCCAATGAAGCTGGACTGAATTCATCCATTTGTCAAAGTGTTTTTTTTGTGCTAGTAATTTTTGGCTTTTAGTGAAGGTAGGTGACTCACCAAGGTTTTCATAATAATGTACGACAGCTACTGTACCTGGGGTGAGAAAAACTTTCACTGACTCACAGCACAGTGTGCAGAGGAGCTTCTATTGTTCAGCTTGAATTCATTTGAACTCAGTTCTACCTCGATACAAATGAAGATCCCACATTAGTCTCTGCACCTGAAGGCTGACTGCTTTTGAGTTACACAAAAAGTGGTTCAGAAAGACATATGCCACCAAATATCCATCTTCTTACTTGTCCCTTGGTTTGGAATTAGTATTAAATAAACCTTTATTTACACATTTTAATTAATGCCACGACTCTTCTTCTAAAGCTACTCCGTGGTGGCAATTTCTTGTAACTTCTTGTGACCATGTTGTTTATTTGAGGTCACACCAACAGACACTCACATTATAACACACTGTTGGTGTGTCTTAGAACAAAGCTTTATCATTATGAAAGCAGTCAAATGCTCAAATCCTCTGTTTGGCAACTTAAAAACTTAAACTTGGTACTTATTATCAGTTATATTCTGGCTCTACAATGACACAGCCAATCCCTTTTAGGATAACAGAATAGTGGCTTATAATGCCAAATAAGAGTCTATTAAAGTTGCACTGAGTGACTTTTGGCTATTTGGTTGTAGTGCAACATGATGTAAACAAAACATTGCCTTATGACACGGAAAAGATGTTAGCAAACATTAATCCATACCACAGATTAGGAGCAACATTAGCATTCATTTGAGGTCATGTTTCTGTCTATTTGATGAATATAAGTCAAATATTCACTCTCCTTTTAGCTCTGTTTTGGTTTGTACTTGTACTCCAGTAACAAGTGACACTACTCACATAACATTGTAATTTATCCATTTATATAAATAATATTGATTAGTTTAGCTTTAAAATTTAAATGTTTACGCCCATGTTTATAAAAATTAAGATTTAGATGACTGAGTTGGAGGACGATGTGGTACAAAAATCTACCGAATCATCAGTACCACCTAGCAAAGTGCGACACTACTGTGCCTATGCTTTTCTTTCAATGCATACAACATTATTCGAACCAGTTTTTGAGAAAGAAACTCAAAATATTTAGTGATGCTGTTGCTTTACCAAAGTTATACTTTCAATATATTCTGTATTACTTTTTACTTTTTACATTTATATTAGACATACATAGAAATTAGGTACTATATCGGAGTAGATTAGGGAAGTGTTTGCAGGAGCAAAGTAACACATGGCAAATGGAACAAGAGTTGTGTTAGGTGAGTACTGGTAGAGACGGGTCTTCAAGTCATTTATGAAAGCAGAGAAGGATTCTGCTGATGAGTAAGGAAACCCGTTTCACCGCAAAGGCAGCACACATAGGTTTGGTTTGAAATTTCCTACCATCACAGTAACAGCAGGACTAGTCATCATTCATTAGCTGATCAAGTCAGCAGCAACATATGCTGTAAACAACCAGAACTAGCATCTATTTCATGCAAGATACAGTTGATATAAAAACTACATCTCTAAAGCTACAACTCAAAGATCTCAGTACGCAGTTAACCTCTAACTTCATCTGCAGTGATCACGTTCATGAAGTATGACTGACAACATCTGTTAAATTGAATATCACCATAAAAAGACCATGTAACATAATCTGCAGTCAACAATTCCTCTTTGATATCCTGTTGCATGGCAAAGCAGCTGATTTAGTTGGGCAGCACAACAGCTTTGGTCCTTCAGAACCTGCAACAGGCTGTGTTTTTGTGCAGATGGTCAGAAACAGGAATAGGATCCAATATAATCCAATGAGTGCCCCTTGAAGTGCCAACACATACAAATGATTGATTTTCAGTCATTTTATTGGACCCAGCTAAAGACTTCCAGTTATTAAGGTCAACCTATAAATAGGTTCCAGTAATCGCTCAACTAGAATGACCCATGTTGAAAACAACTTCACATATGACCTAAAAAAGGTACAATCCATCACTCTTGTGACCGTGGAAAAGGTATTACAGTAATAAATGCCCCGCCACGATGTAAAGAGTTTATTGAAGAGGGTAACCTTGGTAATTAACCGGTATTGACAACAGCCAGCATGTTAATGACATCAAATGTTCAGTAGATGGCTCTGTGTCACAGGAAAACCTCTGAGATTTCAGTGCTCTGCATTTGACAAACTGAGCCAACAGGGATACAATTCAAAAAATTAAGTTCCTTTATTCTTGCACTTTTTTTTAATTGTGATTAAAGTCTGGCAGTCCCAGATTATGCATTGCTATCATGAACATTGTCAATTTGCATGTTACCAACTTCAGCTTTTTCCTATTCATCAATATCAACATTTCACCTAAACACATAAAATAAAGCACATAAGTGACACAGCAGTCAGAGATCACCAGAACAAACAGAACACCAATCAAGAGAAGTACATATATATATATGTATATATATATATCTCACAAAATATGGGACATACTAATGTGTTACTCCATCCCGACTTTTTTAGATGACAAACACACTTTTTATTAGCAATTTAAATAAACTGCAGTTATGATGAATTTGAATCAACTTTGTCGTATCCAAACACCATTACTATGGTTACCAAAGTCCACAGAGGCTCCAGCACTCTAAATATAAACCGGTGCGGTTGGTGATCTCACAGCAGCGTTTTAGTAATGGCTCACCTCTATTACAGTAGGTGCCCCCTCTGGTGAGGTGACAGCGAGAGCAACAAGGTGTCATGTGTAAATCTTTCTCCACTGCCATCAAACTAAACCAAAATCAATGTCTGGAAAGTCTAATATGCCTTCAAGCTGCATTTTATCTGTTATTATCAAAGACTCTGTACTGCTGTACAAGTGTGGGAAAACAATGCAAATCTGTGGAAAAAGTTTCACTCTAAAACAGCTTTATATAGCTCAAACTGTAAGCAAAATGAACCCCAGGCAGACAGGTGGAAACTGGAGAAATATCCTGGATATATCCAGTCCAAGGTACATTTTGTAGAGACAGATTTGAATTTGAATAAGTACTGGGTGTTAACCTCCCCAGACACCCGCTGTTTGCCATCTTTAGGGTGTCTCCAGAGAAAATGGGAGACAGAAAGAAATATTTATTGCACATGCTGCTGGCAGCTGCCACAACACTGAACCAAGAAGGAACCTCCAACCAATGACAGGCGGTAATCAGTAATTAAAAGGAAGTAGTAACTTTTATGTTGAGATTACAGAACGCACCATTCACAGAGAGCAGTCAGTTTGGTTGAAAGCAACACAAGAAGTTCAAAGTTTGTACTTGTTTACTTATTTTATCAATTCTTTACTTATTTTATTTGATCATCTCCAGAAGGAAAAAAAATGGACGATTACGTCAATATTGAAAACTTTAAAACACAGTATGATTACTAACTCAAACTAAAAGTGTATTTTGCTTATTTGGAAGCTGATTTACATCAATTTACACTTACACTGACTGAACACAGTCACTGAGAGTACACTGATTGATAAAATGTGACAGAAACTGCAGAATATGTGAAACCCGTAAGAACAACAAGAACCTGTCCAGGTTCACAAGTGCCACATTAGTTGTGTGACTATTTTAGTAAATCACTGTAAAATAAGTTTATAATGCAGGTTAATGTCACACAATCTTTGAAGCGGATTCATTCTCATAGAAATCTGAAAATCAATGTATTATTTATATATTTGGTATTTGATATTTTATTTGACTGTAAAAAAACTAATATCATGATAATGATTTCAACTATATCATGCAGTCCTACTATGTAATGCTGTGCTCAGTTTTTCAACTTCTCAACCCACTCAACTGAACAGATATTTGGGTACTTACAAACTGCCTCTTCTTGGTAGACTCAGCTCTTTCTGTAAATGAAAAGAGAAGAGTTATTAGTACAAAAATGTAAAACTTTATATAATCATTAAAAGACAGCAGCAGCCGCTTTATTGCCTCGCAAACAACCACCATATGGAAAGAGATCACAGAGCAGGTGTGAAACTGTTACATCCCATCCCAAAGAAATAGGCAAGAAGTTTAAAGAAAGCATCTGGATTTTACTTTTTGTTCAATTTACATCACAGCTGAATCAAGTGCACATGAAGGACACCGCTCTTACAAACCCATTTCCTGTCATGTGTATACTAGACTCTCTAGTAAGAGGCATAAAACGCTCAGATAGATTGTGGTAGTTAAGTCTTGATTTTTGGAACACATATCTGTGCTTAAAAAACACAATGCTGTATATACAGTATGTTATTGAACAGTAGAAGTCAGAGTTACACAGAGATCAGGGTTCAATAGCCCAGAAAAAGGGCCAACAATACAGTCATTGATTTCTTGAGGGATTATGCCTTCTTACAGGCTGGTTACTTAAAGGATAATACTGCTGGCAAATATTTGCAATATTTCAAAGTCCTTGCAGTTATTACCCAACTTTGACTCAACGTGTGTATACAGTCAATGTATACAGTCTTCAATCCCAAAAACTATTTCTGTATGTACTGTATAAGGGGGGAGGGGGAGGATATGTGTTAAATGTAAACCTGTGACCGTGAACTGGCTCCAATGTAGGACAATACTAACGTCCAGGTATACTGTTTGAGATATCTCAGGCACAAGTATGTCATGATATGAGGATATTTATCTTTATTACTATTGTTATTTATTGTACTCAGGGTTGGGAGAGTTACTTTAAAAATGTAATACAATACAATTACTAATTACCTGTTAAAACATTTAGTCAGTGACCTAATCCAAGTATCACAAAATTAAAGTAACGTAACCTGATTATGTTCATTACTTTCCGTTACTCCTCTTAGTTTTCCATTGACTGTATCATCTTATTGAATTTTTATTGGAAATAACTTGCAATGTTTTTGCAATTATACTGTTATAAAAACAGTATTCATGTTTCCTACAGTGCAGTTGTATTGTGACAAGAAAGTACAACAGGTTAGAGTTCAGAACATCTTATTGGCAGTTATTTTGGATCAATACGAAACCACAATGTCTTTGAGTCCTTGTATGATTTTAAAATGATCTTACTTGCTTTAAAAAAAATCATGTTCCAGCCTATTTGTCTGACATGCTTTAAACCTGAAAGACCCCTCACCTCACCTCTGGCACAAATCTATTAGTTGTTCCAAAATGCAGGATGAGGAAGCTTTTAGTTTTTATGCTCTAAGCTGATGGAAGAGCTGCTCTGTTGAGATCTTTGATCTTAAAACCAACCTTTTTTGAGCCTGGCTTTTAATAAGAATGTTTTATTTTTCATTTTATTCTTCTTTTTTCAATTATTATTGAAAAATATCTATCTATCTATCTATCTATCTATCTCTATATCTATATCTATCTCT
>NW_023339774.1:19292241-19292589 GCF_004916995.1 Morone saxatilis | reverse complement strand
CACACATACACACATACACACATGAAATGTGCTACACAAACACATTTTGAACTCATTTGATTTTCTATTGAGTGACCAACAAGTTATTGAGTTCAAAACTATTGCATAACAAGTGGGTCATGGGCTTGTTCAGTAGGTTTAACAAGCAAAGTAGTGTGTGTAAAAATATTAAGGTTAGGCTGTCGACATAAGCAAACTAATGAAAACTGCATGCATACAACATGCTGTTTGTTATTCCTTGTAATGTTGCCTCTTCTTAAACCTGGTATTTTATCTATTCTATTTTGTTGACTGGACACAATTTTAGAAAACCATACCATTGAACTTGTGCTCTTACCATTGGGTAAA
>NW_023339774.1:19290795-19292205 GCF_004916995.1 Morone saxatilis | reverse complement strand
AAATCTACTTTCGTGACTACCTACATAAACAGAGAGAACTTGAAGTGTTTTTGTGAGGCTGCAGAAGGGACTCAACAGAACACCTTGAAATATGTTGCTCAGCTCCTTCACAAAAATGAAATGACAAATTTCATTAAAAGACATATTTCTCTGACAGCTGCCAGGAACGAATAAGTAAAAAAACTTCAGAGCACAACTGATGCTGCTGCAGCCTCTGCTGATGTGTCCGTGCCACATGGAAAGCCATGCAAGCCATGGACCAACATGAGCCACAGTGCAAGACGAGCACACTGTGTACACATCACCGTATCTCTCCTAGACTTAACACAGCTGCATGTTTAATTACAGTAGTTTATTTTAAAGAAGCAGGTTGTTTTATCACTCGTTTATATCGGCAGTGTGAAACAAAGACAAAGTTCTCCAGCTCGGATCATTTCAAATCTCTCCCTCCTGGATCTGTCTTCTTGCTATAAACGAGCACTGACAAATAACCAGGCTTTGGATCTGTTTTGTTTTGGGACTACAAATCCCAGTGATTTGATCATTAGACATTTCATTATCTTATAACAACCTGATAAGGGTGAGGTCCTTTGTCTCAAACAGTGTAGGACATTGAGTTGATGTGTATTGGCTGCTCCAGTCAGCAGAAAAACTGCTAAGCCCCACTCTCCCTTTGCTATCAATTAGGGCTTAATGTCTGGCTTCCCCGGCTGCCTACAGAAGACCAAGGGCAGAGAGTTTCCTTGGGAGACATGACCGCAGCTCACACAACACTAATTACAAGCAGGGAATGACTTACACTGATGGGATATCCACCAATCACAGTGCACCGAATAACTGAAGTCTAAAATAACAATTTGAGAGGAAAAACATGCTGATAATAAACCAATTTATTGAAAAATGCATGTATTCATGTGAAATCAATTCATGGCTCAGTAAAATATTTACATAAAGTGAAATAAATGTCTTGTAATGAGTTGCTTATTTATGCTTCTGATGCTTGATGCTTTTGACAGATTTCTGAGTAAGCATAGCTTGGGTAGCAGAAGAGGTCTTTTACTGACAGCAAGTGTATTCAAAGTGTGTGACATGATTTTAATGAAAAAGAGTGGTGAGACGCATCAAAAACACCAACATAAACTCTAGTTCTCCCTCTAACAAAAGTTTGATTTTACTTTTCTTGTATAAATCAAGGAGCCCTGATGGGACATACATTAGAAAAAAAACACCACGCATAATAGTCTATTTCAAAAGATTATGCAAAACCAAGATATGCTGAGCTTATATGGCGATAACTCTAGCTAGCAATATTATAGCCCACTACCATACTTGCCACTCAATCCTCAAACTCATTAACGTTGTCATCCATTTTTGATACTATTTATGATCAGCATTTTTTCAGCAATAGCC
>NW_023339774.1:19290276-19290770 GCF_004916995.1 Morone saxatilis | reverse complement strand
CCGCCATTCCCACGTGAAATTCTAATTGCCTTCACATTCACAAGGGACTCACAGAAAACATGAATGCATGTAATTCAGCATCACCATTTTATCTCACTGTTCACTTCTAACACTGTACCAGAGTCATAAAATAATTAGTGCTAATGCAAACTGCACATTCCCTACTGCTGCTAGTTCACATTAACTTGGTGTCATGATATTGCAAGATATAGGAGGCGAATATGGTATGTTTTAGAGCTGACAAATACTCTTGTTTTTAATAAATAATCCCTTCCAATAGTTGTTATTTTTCCTCATCCATGCATGAAGGAACCCACAACATGATTTTAATGCGTGAGTAGTTGGTTAAATTTTCTGTGGAGCTTGGTTGTGTTGCTGGAAATATGTCCATGTCTGTTTTTTTAGATGTCATTTTGAATGAACAATCGCTGTTAGTGGGCTAACTTGGTGACTAACATTGCGTTCCAGTGGTCTTTCCTGCGTAGAAATGCTTT
>NW_023339774.1:19282039-19290176 GCF_004916995.1 Morone saxatilis | reverse complement strand
AGCACACCTTGTGTGTACAGTTACCAAAAAACTTTCACTTATATAGATTTTAGATCTGTGAATTTTCCACTTAACAGTCACTTTACTGATAGAAATACATGCTGTGTAATACATAACTTCTTTTCACTTTTTACATTTAATAAATATTGTTTCTTCAGCATATTCTCAAGTAATTCTAACTAATACTTAGTAACAACTCATTGCATTGATCTTTTTCAATTCAATCCATTGTTTAAAGATTATGTTTTACAGATGATATCGTAAACTTTGAGGCTCGAATCCATTGTACAAATGACAAAACTCAACTTAGAAGTCTTAAATGAGAATTTCTTTTAGATTTAAATGAGTGTAGCAACAACCTCATTGTGTGTGTTTTCAGAGTCAGAATAAGGCTTCATATAAATAAGTATTTCCATTAACTTTTACGATCCACAAGAGGTTGAAAAGCTGTCAAATAGGCAAAACAAACTGGTAGTAATTGCACAAAAACCTTTCATCTTTAAAAGTTGTCCGTCAGGAAAACAAACCGGTGATGAAAGTAAACCTTGTACGTTTAATAATTTGTTTATCCATCTTCGAGTGCTCGAGAGATAACAATTCTGACATGATGAACCTGAGATGGTTTATTGTCCCACAGGGTAAATGTCAATTAATGACTTCTAGCAACCACATTTCATCTCCAAGACACCACATCAAAGCTGTGGGGTTGCTCTTGTAAAAAAAGACCTGTGTGTAATGGTTCATTAATAATTCCCCTTGATTTATTTTGGATTTTCCTACATCTCAAGATCAAAAGTGTACTTTTGTACTGTGGTTTCCTGCTGGCTGGCAGGAAAATCCCTAGTCTCATATTAAGTCATATAATGTCATCAGATAAACACCTTGAGTGACACCAGAGTGAAGGAAGTTCAATCCCCCTAATCTTTCCTATTGCTTCTGCATGCTAGTTGAGTTTATTTGTAATTATCAAGAATTCTAATTCTAATTCGATCACTTAAGATCATTGACCAGATCTACTTGACTACCTTGTAATCAAAGGCTGCACTGATTCAGTATTGGCAACCCTCATCCGAGACTCCGCAAATTGCTGCCCTGGGCTCCATTTAATTTTGACAAATGTAGGCGCAAAAATCTAAAGACAAATGTTTCATGTTTTGTCTCTACACTGCTATTAGGAAACCAGTAATAACTGCTCATGGACCAACGAAGGTAAGCTGTCATTTTCAATGACTAGTTTGGAGCCCAGTTGTCAGGAGAAAGTGGCAGGATGAACTTTCTTTATTCTTGAAAACAAAAAAAGAAAACAGCAAGAGTCTACAATCATGCTGGCAGCTCCATGATGCTGTATTTGTACATGATGCTGTTAACGTCAGTGTGTTGCTGCTACCATGCTGATGTAAGGCAGGTATAATCTTTATCAAGTTCACCATCTTAACTTTGCATGTTTGCATGTTAACACAACGCACAAAACAAAAAGTACAGCTGAGGCTGACGGAAAATGTCCATGATGGTAAAATATTGACTTGATGATGGCACTGGATGAAAAGTTAAGAGATCACCAAAGTTATTACAATTTATCTTTATCTTTTCTTTTGAGGCAATCTGTATAATAGTTGTTAAGACATTTCACTCAAAACCACAAATGTGAACCTCATGGTTGCGCTACAGGATAAGATTGCTAATCCGTCATTTGTATGTGTCAAAGTATTTTGCATGACTTCAAGTTCATCTAATACGTCTGTTGCTTGTGTGTGATGTTCGGATACACCTGAGCTCTTAGGAAAGATGGAAGAAGCTCTATATTGTTAACTCTCTTCACCAAATCATCACTTATGTCATTTTGCACATCATCTGTTTTCGTTTCCTTAAGCATTATGGGTATTTGCTGTAGTTGAGTAAATACAGCGACTGTACTGAAGTCAAATGCAGGATCAACTGTAACAACTGTGTAACATTTGTCTGAGAAAGTACTTCTTACCGCCTAGTAGGATTTGCATTTTCATGAAAATTATAGGAACCACCCCTGCTTGATTTTAGGTTTAATATGACTTTTTGAACATTAGACGTTTTTGTTTTACATGAATAATTAAGGCTATTTATTTTTTTTTTTTAAACCATGGGAATAACAAAAGGGGGCTAATTAAAGACTTCACTCAGAATAAAATCTTAGCCTTTATCTAACCTAAATGCCGCTTCAAAGTCAGAGACCTCAAGTGTACCTGGAGATTAGGCAAGGTCAAATAGATCAATAAAACCGGTTATCTGTTCCCAGCACGTGTAGCAAAGGAAGTAGACAGACTATACATACAAAATGGATTGAAGATAGTCTCAAAGTACATACATTGACTTTAAGTAGCAAACTGTGTTGACATTTATAAACAGTCAATGACCTGAATTTTGATCATACACAAACTACGTAAGCAGCTGAGTTTTATTAACCATGACAACTACATCAGTAAACTCAAACCTACTGTCTGAAGTAATATCTTCCACCATTATGCCCAGCTCGATCTGAAAGATATTGATTTCTCCACCAGCAGGGGGAGATTCGACAGCAAAGCACACAGACACTGTTAGAGAGCTTTGCTGATTATATCTGTTGGCATCCTCACACTTCTCCTTGTAGCAGGATGTTAGGTGTCATAAATGCTTAATCCAAATGCCTCGTCCAATGTTGTAAAAGGGAAACAATTAATTCCAAGACTGGCAATGAGCACAATGTTCTGATAATTTGATGTTCTCTTTTTTTAACGAGGAGATCCCTATAATGTCAAGATAATGGAACCTTAAAGCCAGAATAAATTAATAAAAGATATTTACAAATGTTGCCAGTCTAACTTCTCCCAGTACTTACAGGATAGAAGTTTTGTCAGAAAATATTCCAATTTCTCTTAATATCATAAATGTCTGGTCTGGTCCATTCATCACCAATATGCAGGCTACTACAGTTTGAAGTACTTCACAGGCTCCATAAAACCAGCATATTGACAAAACTCTTCTCATGAATAGATGAAAATTGCTTGAGATGCGGGCGTGATCCAAGCATGCACAGCAATGTCTTGGTCCGGTCCACAGCTGGAGGATTTTTATTATTGATCCTGACCCTCTGTATGCTGTATTTGGGGCCTTCCCTGAGAACTCTAGCTGTGGTCTTTTCTACTGCTCGCTCAAAATTCTCTGATTCTCTGAGACCTCAGCACCCTCGCAAAAACGCTGACTGGAAGATGTAATGGTATACTTCAAATCCTTCCATAATCCAGAAAATGTCATAGGAGCTGTCAAACTTTTCTGCTCTGTTCTAAAAAAATTTACAAATCGACAATTTTTACTCAATTCAGATATTTGAACAATCCACCAATGTGTCAGAAATGTCTGACATTTTCAACTCGATATGATTCTATATTGAAGTAGAGAACAAGAATGCTGTAAAACACAGCCTACAAACTGCAAGGTTTCCCAGTGTATTACAGTGGAGGTGGTCCACCTCGCCTAAAATAAAAAGTGCCTCCATTAACGTCTGGACAAACAATTACACTTATATGAAATAATTTATCTTCAGGAAAAACAAGCAGAACTATTAATTGACAGTGTGCAGAAAGTATATTGTTCACGAGATGAGACATTTGTCTGATTCAGCTCAGCAGGTGACAGCCGATTGATCGATAACACGTCACAATATTGGACAAAAAAAAAAAAAAAAAAAGAAACATACCAGTTTTCACAAGTGGGAAAAGCCAGGGCAAGACAGAACAGGTTTCTTATTTTAAGCCAGCATTAACTAACGCTTTTGGCAGTTAAAATAACAAATGTCAGCGGCAGTAGATCAGCTGTACATGACTATTCTATACAACTCAACATGACCAATCAGAAAAGACCAAGATCACATTACAGATGTAAAAGTAAGTAGGATTCACCTGTTTGTATCTTCAGCTGCTCATATCATTTTCAGGTTGTAGCTACAGGTTGCAAACCTTAATTATGCTGCCAGTAAAGACTGTAGTGTTTTAGTGTAGGCGATTACAGACCTCAAGTCAATCTCAGAGTTTTAGTTATTTATAATTTAGTTTTAAATACTTACATTTGACACACGCAAATACTGGCCAATTGGTAATCAATCTAAAAAGAAAATGCAGGATTTCATAGCTTTAATCGCCAACTGTGCCCATTAAAAGTTGACATACATTACGCCTAATCACATGAGCTTCTGTTTTTGCCTAAATGTGTTGCTTATTACGGTTGGATTTGACAACATATATGTTCATATGTGTTAACACATTTAATTGATGTGGCACATTGTCTTGTTGTTTGATTACTGGTTGTTAATGAAGTTCTGTTTGTCAGAATGCCTAATGTATACTGCATATTATATACATTACGCATATTAGTAACTGCCATTTGCATCTTAGTGATGTGTTCACTCTGACTGCTGTCTGTTCAAGTTTGACAGGAGCAAATGCAAATGACAGAAGTGATGTACAAACTCAGACAACAGAAGGGATGAACAGCTGGAGATGACAGAGGACTGGAAACTACTAAAGACGTCCCTCCAGTTTGAACAGAAGTACTGTAAGGACACCAGAGAGATGCACCACTCCAGAGTAAGGTAAAACTGTGTAGTCACTAACAACTGGTGCCACAAGTTGAATAAGAGCAAGGAATTTGGATTTATCCAGTCATAGGAAGACAATAAAAACCTGTAATTTACTAGGAAGAATGTTCCCCTTGGTAAATTACAGTATACCTATTGACAATGCTATCGCAACAATCTGGCACAGAGTTTAACATTTAAAATCGTGTAACAAACTGATAAATAATAGTTTTACTCTCCCTCGTTAATCCAGATCAAATACAGATGAATGAATAGTCTTTACACAACTTTAATCTGCTGGAAGAGCAAACAAGAGGTAGCTCCTGGGATGCTCGCATGTTTTACTGTTTCTCAAGGAGAATCTCTATCTTTACTGTACTCTACCTGACCTCCTCCACAGCATGAGTTTAGTGCTGCTGGAGCTGAAAGAAACTGACCATCCTGCACAAGGACACTTCAACAGAGAGGCTGCTTACACCTTACAGCTAAAGAAAAGGCTGTCCTTTTCACATCCCCCTCCAGATAAGAGCTTTTCTTTGGTGCTTCAATAAGTAGTGGTCTCTGCCATCAAATTAGCACAAAAAACAGTATTTCAATGACTGCCTCTCTCATGGGAATACCATTTTACCATTACCATTACCATTTTTTACCTACTGTTATGTTAAAATGAACTGGATTTATGGGTCAGCCTTAAAAAAGTGTGAGTGAGTGCGAGTACATGGCCTTTCTGGTGCTGCACCGTCATGTCAGCCAGGCTGTATGTCACTAGCTGGCTCACACCGCTTCACACGAATGGCTCACAATGTCACTGCACTCATCTGGATAGCTACCTTTTATTATGAGGCGGTGTTAGATGTCAGAAGTACAGTAAAGCGCACGATGCAGTGCAGTAGCTTCTGACAGGCTGCTCCTAATTAAGATGAAGGGCACGCATAGCTGCTATAGCAATCATTAAAATCTATATAAATCCTACAAATTTTATGTAATGAGGGGAACATAGCGGCTATACACTCTTAAATCCAGACTACAAACCTAGCAAGACTAGAGACACAAAAGCTTAACCAAAGGAAATCATCTTATGCGAGACATGAGGTGTCAGTGGTGCCTGTTACACTGAAAGTAAAATACCTTCATACATGGCACTATGATTACAGATACCTTGCTACAGATACACTAATATAGCAAGCAAGCATATATATTAGGACGATTTTTTACATTTTTTAAATAAGAAATTGACAGTCTAACACTAACAATTCGAAAAATCATTGTGGTCAGCCAAACATGCATAACAACACACAAACATACAAGTATACTGTAAACATGGAAGCACTCTCTTGTAGGAATTAAGGTGATTACTTTTATAGAGAAAGCAATTACTGTAGTGCATTGCATCGCCCGGCCAATTCCTCTACTCATTCTTATTCACCACAACTACAAAATTAAAGTAAATCAACATCATATACATAGAACTTCACCATCTTCTCCATCTCAAATCATTAAGATTCTTTATTTGTCTCCTGACAAGTAAACACGCTACTCACAATGCTGACAGACATTCATACTGAACAACACACTTTAGCTGAGCAATTTATGTAGAGAACTCATTAATGGTTCTGATACTGGGAAACAATAATTCTCCTGCGTATTGTTGGTTAGTCTGCAGTTGTTTTCAACAAGTCTAAAAATAAATTCTGCACACTGTCACATTCATTAGGCATCAACATGAACACTAAAGCTTTCTCTTCTTGTTCTTCATCATCGAAGATCAAGTCAACGCTTTGACGTTTTCTTGCTTAAGCTTACAAAATCCATTGTCACATACACCACTTTTCTGATACCAGTGCACGAAATCCTTTGTTAATTATTTTGGATATTTTTGTCTATGTTGCTGCTTCGTTTTACTGGATCCCATTCAACAAAATGGAACCTAAATCAATAACGCAGAAAAGTAAACACACTGGGAAGATGAATATTAAAAAGGCTGCCTGCTGCGATGTGCCATTAAAGTAATAGTTCTACATTGTGGGAAATATGCTTATTCACTTTCTTGCAGATAGAGAAGATACAGTAAAGTGGTTTTTTTTAATTATTTTTTAAATTTGGATTAAACAAACAAGAGTTAACATGTTAATTTGTGAGCTTTGGAGGTGCTGGCAGATTGATTTTATTAGCTTTGGACAGAGCCAGGCTAACCATTTCCCCTTACTTCCAGGCTTTATGCTAAGCTAAGCTAACCAGCTGCTGATGTTAGCTTCATATCTAACAGATAAGAGAATATAAGAATCTTCTCAGCTAACCCTCTACAAGGAAGCACATTTCCCAAAATGTCAAACTATTGCTTTAATAGATTAATAAATAAACATTAAGGTCTTAAAAATATTAACACTTTAATAGAACACACAGTCCTGATATTAACTGAACTATTTTTAAGACCATAAACTTTGACTGAGAATAAGTCGTGAAATAGGTCTATGAGATGTTGCTCCTTTAGCCAAATTTAAACTTTTAAAAGAATATTACTCTTATATCATTATAACATAAGGGAGGCAGGAAGCTACTGACTGAACTAATGTAATGTTGAAAGATGTCACAATTTTCCCCTTGAGGCCAGAAGCACTGACACCCTCTGTACTGTAAATAGTCCAGTTCTCACTCAACATAAACAAGGTCTGACTGGAATGATGTCATCCCTTCCTGGTGTGAGAATGAATGGGAAATTGTGGAGCTGAACCAGCTATATTCATTTGCCTGACAAACTAACTTCCGTGTTTCCTTTTGAATGTGAAAGTTAGAGCCACAGGAGCGACCGTTGTGTTTGGTTTAGCTGATGCATGTTAGTGCACATAAAGGAGTCTTGTGTGGAAGAAAGAGACCAAGGGAGGAGGAGGTGGTGTCCAACAAAGGAATAGAGAGATTAGGGCAACTGTGCACAAAATTACTGTTTGGAAGCTTTTGATGAACGCAATCACAAAAAAAAAAAAAAAAATGTTATTGGTTTCTCCAGAAAAATCCATTAAGAGCATTAAAAAAAATAAATTCAAACAGCATATATTAAAAGTCAGCAATTCAGCTGTCTAATTTTCAGAAAGATTCATAATCACAGAGGAACACATTGACACTAAATTTGAGCACATGAAAGTCAAATGTTGCCAGCTACATTCTAAAAATTTGCTCAGCAGCCAAATAAATAAAACATTACACAGGAAAAATCAGCTCCCAAACAAGCAAAACTCACCTTTGTTTATTATGAAATACATGTTGGTGCATTAAAGCAGTTTCGTTGGTTTCATTCATGAGCCATAGTGCAGCCCAATTAAAACAAATGGGACATACAATGGATCACAGGGAGTTTGTCATTCAAAACACATGCAGTAGTTCGAGCTGAATTTAAAAAAGGCTTCCTTTTAAACACGTTTATCAATTACTCTGTAAGTGGCCCCAACTAGAGCAAGCAAAATTATAAGTCCAATTTACGCTTTACTGTAACAGCTACTGCAGAGTTTGTGAGCTCGGCTGGAAAAAATTATTAATGTCTGAAAGGTCTTGGAT
>NW_023339774.1:19281060-19281937 GCF_004916995.1 Morone saxatilis | reverse complement strand
AAATTTCCTCTTTCAGAAAACTCTTTCCTCCCTTTCTACCTGAATGTATCTCTCATGTTGTGGCAGACAGATGGCAGCAATAATTTGATTAAGTATGTCATTTGTTAGGACTGTTGTCCTGAACTCCGCTTACACCTCAATTAGGATTTCTGACAGAAAGGCGAAAGCTTCACTGTACACTCCATTATCATAAAAAGTCAATAAAGCACAAGAAAGCCCTTCACACAACATAATCAATCCAGCTCCATGAGTACACGTCTTTCAACCCCCCTGCCGGCAGCTAACACAAATGAAATGTGACAAATGATTTGAGGCTGTTTAGAAAGTAACAGTGTTTGGACACAAACTATTATTTACAAATTTGTAAGAACAAAGTAGTGAAGATTAAAACGTTTGAAGTCGTTAGTGTTTTTAGTTAACTGTTGATTGAGTGATTATCCTAATTATCCTCTTTAGTACATCCACTGAAAAATGTCTCCAGTTCTGCCAAGAGATTTTCTCACATGCAGGACACAAGCACTCATCGACAGCAGAGCCAAAACGTTGCCCACTATGTGCTGCCAAGTGTGAACACAAAAAGGTCTCAAAGTCCTAACTGGTCTGTTAAAAGAGCAATACAGGAGCCTCACAAGCCATGCATGCATACAGTACAAAGTCACCCTGCAGCTCAAACCCACACAGACTCCAGCTCCATACACAGGCTACATTTGCTTGCCTACCTGTAGCCCTCTTCTCCTCAAAATGCTGGACTCGTCCATGGTACAGAGCCCCGACTTATCATGCCTCCATACCGGTGCGAAGCCACGCTTGCACTGCCTGAGCGCCAGCCTACTGCTCCCTCCCTCCCTCCCTCCGGCTACATCCATCCACCCATCTT
>NW_023339774.1:19252900-19280960 GCF_004916995.1 Morone saxatilis | reverse complement strand
GAGAGAGAGAGAGAGAGGCAGTTCTAATTTAGCGTAGCAACGGGTGGGGGTGAGTAAGTGGGGAGGGGGGTACGGGGACAAGTGGGAGCCCCAAGACTCATTTCTCTGAGCAGCCACGCTTTTTGGGCACCCTAGGTGACCATGAAAATGAGAGGATATCCTTCCCAGCATTGTTCTGCTCCAACCTCAACAATGAATGTGGCATCCTGTCTGCAGCGGGCAGGCTAACCGACCTCACTGGTCTTATTGCACTCACATAAGCCTGAAGGTTGAACCGGTGAAGGAAACATGATGGCTACAGCTAGCAATACATGTAAGAAGAGAAGTGGAGTAGAAAGAGTGTATTATATGGAAGATGAAGGAAATAGAGTAAAAATTGTTGCTGCCCAAGACCTTTCAAACCTGCTGTGAAAATGCCACGCAAACTGCTGTGGGTCAATGTGTACATTGGAGACGCTTCCTTCATTCCAAACAACCACATACTGAATCATTATCATGCTGAAATCAGCTGTACTTCCCTACACAACCTGTTCTGTACACAACATGCATATCCTGTGTCAATTTCCAACAATTCCATGCGCTCCAAACAGAGATGAGTTTTGAGGCAGTCAGCAAGTGACCACAGATCTTCACACTCACTAACTCAATGTCCCCACACTCTTCTGAATTATTAGCATTTGGAAAATAAGTTCTTTCCAGTGCCATGCTGCCAATTCTATCCTGCAATTTCGCATTCTGTTTCAGTCTCTGTTTTTCTTGCGCCCCCCTCCCTTTCTCTTTTTTTTCACCCTCTCTTACTCATTTCCATTCACTGTGCTACTGCTCTGTGAATATTAAGTGGGCCCCTTCCATTCTCCTCATCTCCAGCCAAGCTCAAATGATTTCTCTTAGAGAGTATGGGCTGGAATGACAGCTACTCACTACTACCGCTCGTGGAGGAGGTGCACGGGACTGTCAGACAGGTGACCACTACATCAACTTTCCCCATTTTGAAACCTGTACAACAGAAAGCTGATTGAGTGTTGCAGGGGCTGGGCAGACAGTCATTTGTGCTGCTGTGCTGATAAGAACGTGGAGAGTAGAAAGCCCAGGTCTGCTCTCGGGTAATCAGGGTGTTTTTGAATAAACCCCTTAAAACCTCAGAGGACGAGGATTACAGTAGTCAACTTTTTCAGCTTGAACAATGCCCTCCAGATTACCTGAGGGAATTAAAGAATCCTGCTCTGTTCAGCTGACTAGTCTCGAGTCATTGCTCAGTCTTTGGCTGCTTAAAAAGGAACAATTAAGAAAATTCCACATTGGACTAAAAATGAAGATGAGAAGCTGTAGGAACACAGGGGAGGGTTCATTTGTCCTATTTAATACAGGGAGTCTCTATTTCTCTATTGTACATGGTGGCTGTAATAACCACTACAGCCACTATACTAGTGCTGAAACAATTAATCAATTAGCTGACTGAAAATGAATCATCATCAATTTTAAAAATCAAATAATCGTGTAAGTCATTTACCAGGGAGTACAGCCATCACAGACGTCTCTTCTCCTGTACTGTGAGCTAAATGCTAACATCCTCAAAGTTACAACTAACATGCTGAAGTTAAGCGGGTATAATTTCACCAAGTTCAATTATAATTAGGTGTGTTAGCATGCTAACATTTGCTGATTAGGAATAAGTACAGCTGAGGCTGATGGGAATGTCATTAATTTTACCCTACTTAGAGGTAGTTGCGAACAATTTTGACCTGTTGCTAGCACTAGAGGAAACATCAGGGGATCAAGTCATTAGGATTTAACCATGAATGAATGTCAAACTTTTTATGGCAATCCATCCAATATTTGTTGAGATATTTCAGTCTTACCCTGGACCAAAGTGGTGGACAGACTCACAGATAGACAGACTGACATTTCCATCCCTAGAGCCACACCACTACCGGGGCTAAAAATATCAAATATTTGTTAGCTCAAGCTTCTCAAATGAGAGAATTTGCTACTGTTCTCTGTTTTATATGATTATACATGGTTTATCTTTGGATATTGCACTATTGGTTGGACAAAAAATCTAGAGTTTGAAAAAAATGTTAATTATTTCAATGTATTATTTTCTGGCCTTTTATAGACTGAACTTAGAGACTTAGACCTAGACTTATTTTATTATTTGTCCATTTGAAAAATATACGTACTAATAAAAATTGTGAATGTTTTTGTTTTTAAATAGAAAAATAACTCAAAGTAAAGCTGCTTTGAGTTGAGTTTCAGGGCTGCTATGAGGACAGACAGTTTCTGCCAGTGGCCTTGGAGCACAGCCACAGAACAGCCTCTGGGAAAAGTCCAGGGGTTGTCTGTGACTCATTTCCTCCTGGCAGGTGGGCAGCTGAGGTCGTTTCCTCTGCCTTTGGAGAAAAAAGGGAGCGCTGGCACTGAAAGCATGCAGAGAGTGCTGATTGAGTGACCCACAGCCTCTGCTCTGCCTGAGCTTATCAGACCAAGAGGCAACCTGCAGATGTAAGGCAACAGAGGAGAGACATTGGCCTGTGAAGAGCGGTAAGGAAAGGAAAAGTCAATTCCCTTCGTACAAAGCAGTGCAAAGAATCCATCTGTCCAAAGCCAAAGGAGTGAGAATATCCAGTCATGATAAAACCCTGTAGAGCCAACTTCCCAATGGATGAGGCAAGTCTTTAACCTTGACAACAAGTTCAAAGATAGTAACCAAGAAGAACCAACAGTTGCAATGCATCACTCTCAATTCCCCTCTGGTTTTTCAATTTTGAATAAATTGGAATAGACATGTAAATGTATGCATTCATAAAATGAAAATATGTCAGCTTGAGTCCACTTGGAAAATCCAATAGGCTTTCTTCTCAATTCATTTTCCTCAGTTTCAAAGACACACAAAATCACACTGTGCATGAAATACAGTCACATTTGAATCTCTGAACAGAGAGAGTTGTATCTCAAACAGAGCGAATGACAGGGGTTGAATGTCTCAACTGCAACTACTTTATCTAGAGTGACAGTTTCATTTATATCCCACCCATATGTTTACAGTAACATACTGCATGGTTTGTAATTTTAGGGTTGTGTGAGGCAAATATATTTCCAAAGCTATTCTGTGGAACATAAGAGGGCAGGTGAAAGCAAATAGGAAGATGAAAGTACCTCACATGACGCTAAATGTTTTTATGCAGTAAGGTAGTATTACTATTCCTCAATGCTGGTGAAATACCAACACAAAATCTCTAAATAATATGTAGTTTGGTTATAAATGTAGTTGGAAGGCTGATTCAGCTTTAAACTTTTATTTTTCCTGTTTGTAGGTTTGTGCATTGTGTGTGTGTTTAACTGGTTTACAATCAGAAGGCAGATCAATCAGAAGAAGATTAATTACTCTTTTCCTCATTGCAAACCTCTGAGATAGATAGATAGATAGATAGGATAGAGTAGATAGATAGATAGAGTAGATAGAGTAAGATGAATAGATAGAAGATAGATAGATAGATAAGATAGAGTAGATAGATAGGAGTAGATTAGATAGATCAGGAATACACACACCAACGAATATGTTACACATATAGCAAGTTAAATTTAAAGGACAAGTGTGTGGGATTTATTGGCATCTAGTGGTGAGATTGCAAATTGCAACCAACTGAAATTCCTTGACTAAACCAAGCGTGTAGGAGAAACTATGGTGGCCACGAAATTCACAGAAAACACGAACGGCACCTTATCTACAGCCAGTGTTTGGTTTGTGTGTTCTGGGCTACTGTAGAAACATGGCGGTTCAACATGGCGAATCCGTAGAAGAACTCTCTCTGTACATAAAAACATCTCAGTCTAAGGTAACGTAAACAATTATAATTTTCAGGTGACTATACAATAAAATTTCCATTTCTGCCAATAGATCCTCCTACATTTTACACATTGGACCAACATTGCAATACACAAACTGAAGCTCAAATCATGCAGCCATGCAGGAGCCACAAAACAAGAGACCACAGACAAAAAGATCAATAAGGTTCATCTGAGTAACTTATTTTCCACTCTCTTGTTTTTATGTGGCTGCCCAGGCTGGATGCTAGTATTTTTACATTAGAGATGGGCTGATATTAAAACACAACACAGTGTTGACAGAAAAACCTATGGTATTCGGTAAAAACTTCATACGTACAAACATAAGGTGTTGTGGTATCTGGTCAGAAAAACCCATAAGCTGCAGTTCTTTCCTGTGCAACAACAAACTGCTCCAACAACAATGATATCAGTAAAGGACATCGCTGACTACAATTATGAGGGAGAATGAGAGTCCACAAAGGCACAACATCAGGATTATGACAGTCTTATCTCCATATCACACCAGAGGTAAAGTATTGATTTTCTGCCAAAGAGCATCACAGTCAAGAGAGATGTGCCACGCTTGTCAAGAGCCATGCACACCCAGGGGCATGATGGGAGAGCATAAAGGAGGAAAAAAGGCAAACAGCAATAACAGGAGTCCTGTGAGGCAAAAGGGGGCAAAACCTGGCGGACAAAACCAAATGAGTCAAACAAGTTTTGTCTGTATATTACATTGTTCAGTCTTATTGATAATAGTTATATAACTACTAAACAATATCAAGAGGTGCACATCCTCATAATGATAATAATATGGGTTTGAATGTATAGAAATATTTTAGGATGTCACAGATGTTTAAAGTGAACTAGAGCTTAAAAAATTATCAGAAGATTTATTGTAAAGTATTTTGATAATTGACAATTCTTTATGTTATTTTGAAGCAAGTCTCAAACATTTACTGTTTCTAGCTTCTAAAATGTGTTTTTGCATCACAGTAAAATTAATATTTTTGGATTTTTGGCCTGCTGGTTGTAAAAAAAACAATTGGCAGAATCAGCCACACTAAGGCTATTGGAGATCATGACATATTATAGACTAAATGAGTGGGGAAATAATCAGCAGATAATTAATTGATAATGACAATAATCAGTAGTTGCAGCCCTGGACTTTACTAACTCAAGAAAAAAAACGTAAAAAAAGGTGTGAAGTAAAATCATACATTACTTGTATGCAGAAGTGGTCACTGACTGTGGTGTTTTCCTACAAGAAACCCAAACTAATAAAGAACCAATAGTATTCTAACCTAATATCTTAATTCCACCTTAATAAAAACACACAACAGGTGCTCAGACCAACAGGTGAAACTACAAGTAAGGACTAAATTAAACTAATATCACGTCAATGGATTAAAGAGCAGTCCAGTGGAAATTTTTAGAGCTGCCAAGAAAATGTAAAAAAAAAAAATGTGAAAATTTGCCGATTTTATAGTGAATAAAGTGAATCTCTCTTCTCAAAACAAGACATTCAGTAACATAAACTTGAGCTCTAGGATCTTGTGATGTCTTCTGATGGTTTACAGAACCAAACAGATTCATTGATAATGAAAATAATTGGTAGTTGCAGCCTGAGAAGATTCTTCAAAAACTCATGATAAAGCAGCACACTGGAACACTTACAGTCATGGTCACAGTAGCTCATGCAGCTATTGTATCATTCAGGTTTTGAATAAAATATATTTGACAAAAAGAGAGTACCCAGAGATTTTAACTACAGAAAAAGTTTGGCTTTTTTAGTAACTCTGGGGAACTGTGAAGCGATATAAAGTGAATAATACCCCGTTACATAATCGATTTAAGTGTAATTTAAGCTTGAATTTAGTTCCTGGAAACCCTTGAAATTAATGTTTCCACAATATTATGACTTTTGTAGTATTTCTAGTAATAGAACACAGCCTGACCCTAAACCAACCACATTTCAAATTGAAAGAACAGTAATCAAATCCAATTAAATCAGCCAATTAAATCTCTTCAGACATGGATATATGTGCCAGATCTGACTGTGGTTAGAACTGACAACAATCTCATGCTCAACACACTAGATGCTGCATCCAAGTCTGTATCCTGGCAGCCCTCCATTCATTCATTGTCACCAAGGACAGGGACTAATGTGCTTTCCAGTCATATAACCATCATATGACAAATGCCACTCTGCAGCCTGTATAAGTGATAAGCCTCATCTTTGCTAGTTTCAAGTGCACTGAAGAGTCCCATTTATATGCCCTCCAAAAACAGAAAACGACTCACAATCACCAACATTTTGTAATTGAGAGTTAAAAATCTATGAGGAAAACAAAGAAAATTTCCATTTAGAGTCGAGAAACTGAGGTGTTTGTCTCTTTGATTCCTCTCCCAAGGTCAACCAATTCACCATCTTTTCTAAGCTTGTTCTGAAGGCAAGATAATACAGTGGCTGTAGATGAACCCCTGCGGTGCCACTGCAGCCGACTCCAAAAGATACAGTTAAGATGTAGCAACACATCAGCCATTCAGCTTGTGTCGACACATGACAATATCAGAGCAGCGGCCACCAGTATCTAATTTTCTCATGGTGCCAACCACAGAGCCACTGGGGGCATGCAAACAGTGTTAAGAATAAGGATGAGACAACATTTGAGCTGCATACCACTGAAGCATAAAGATGATCCACTAAGATATTTGAATGCATACTGTATGCTTTCAAATATCTGCAGGGAAGAGTGTGGGAAGATGTTACAGCACAAAGAGGGACTATAGAAAAAAATGATCAGCTATAAAGAGGCTATGGCGTGGGCAATCATTAGTTTCAACCAGTCCTTTCACCTGAAGAAACTCAATCAATGGGGCCGTTATCAAAATAGTAGTTTAAACTGCCAATTCCTTTGTGTTCATTAATCATTAAAAAGGACTTTTCCATTTTACTTCAAAAGGAATGAGCTCATTTTAATGTTGTGAAAGGCTGCTGTACCTTTTGCATCATCGTAATGCAAGAATCACAATATTTATTCAATACAGATGGTCTTGGTAAACTCATTTCTGAATGGAATTAATTTGTAATTCATCCAATAAAAAACACAGCATCACATTAGTACGCAGTTACAGTTTTGGGCAAATGACTTTTTATAATGCCATCACTGAAGCCTTTAGGGACAACTGTAGCAAATAGACTGCTGGACTCGCCCTTAGTAGAGATGAAGGTGATGAGTTTCAGTGAGGAATCTCTTGAGGATGCACAGCCCATCGATCAACGGCGGTCAGTGAAGGCGTTCCTAAACACTCGCAATGAATTCTCTCACGTGGAATGATCGGATGCAGTAATCACTCTGATTTTTTTATTTTTCCATGACAACTAATTTCTGGAGGCGGAAGGGTTCAGTATGGCACGTAGTGTAGGGGGAATGCAATCAACCATGACCATGCATTGCACCCCAGTGCCCTTCCTTAGCGACAAGCCCAATTTCAGCTATTCTATTCGTGGTCCCATTTGCTGAATGAAGTCTGATGAAAAAATTGTGTGTCAGGCTCCTGGGTCCCCATGACCTTACAGCCTTACCTAGGAGGCGAGTCCTTTCCATTAACTTTAGACCGATTCAAGGCTCACAAAGTACACTTACAACAAATACTCCTAACGCTCAATAGGACCTGATACTTGTAATACAGGAAAAGTCTTAATAGAGCCATGCAAGTGGGATAGAATGTTCATTCATTCCTGGGTAGGTGGAGGAATTGCATGTGGCTGGAGACCCTCCATCTTTCCTGCTGTGGTGTCCATGAGCAAGATACTCAATCCCTAGCAGCTCATGGATTGCTTCAGTGTTGCTAATCTCATGCTCTAACCTCCCTGTGATGGTTGGCAAGTAAAATAAATGCCCATGGGGGATTAGTAAGGCATTATTCTAAAAACACAAATATCCTAAAGTACTGGCAATGTCAAAGATGTCTCGTTCAGGTCGTCAAGTGCTAAAACTTAAACTGAATCAACACAGACTGGAGGACTTATCCACTGGAGGACAATTATGTTACAGGAAATCATTTATTCATTCACTCTGCAGGGCACAATAACCAAAGGGATTAATTTATGGCTGTTACAAACACAAGGATACATGTGTTTTACTTCTAAATACTGAAAATGCACTAGCGCCCCCCAGTGTACAGAAGTATTTCAGATATTTTAAACTAAAAAACAAACCAGATGCAAAGATCAAATCACCTGAGATGCTTTCAGCTATTAATTAAGTCTTTACCTTAATGAATTTCAGGGTAATTAATGTCAACGCTGTGTCAAAATCAGTCATTGGGATCACATACTGTATTAGAGGTATTATGTTATTAGTGTAAACAGGGTCGCCGTGATGTCATCTGAGATATAGTTAGACCTCCTCCAGTTCAGGTTACAGTGTCTTTTCTGGGTCGACCCACTCAGATCACTAATGGTGTGAGTGTCAGTTACCAAAATATTCTGTCACAGTTACACCCACACACAAGCACAAATACACACATTTATGCACACACAAATGCAGTTTATTACATTAACCTTTTCTCTAACAGATACCGAGCACACGCTGGGAATGACTCATAGCTCAACGGCATTGGATTAGCCTCTGATGGGGTATCTCGTGATCTTGTTGTCTCAGGAGTGAGATACAATCAAAAGCAGAGTATCTGTCATCTGAAGGAACAGAGTGGGACCATGCTGAAGGTCACCTCTGTCTGCATGACTTCATTCGGTTCAAACTAGGGATGCACTTTCTGTTCCATTTTTTATTTTCTCAATACTTTTTAATTTAAAGCGTTTAGACTTATATGCATGCATTCCTGTAACTTAAACAGGCATCAAACGATATTATAGGGCTGCAACTAATCATTTTACAGATTAATTGATTAGTTTGGTCCATAAAATGATAAAAAAAAAAAAAAAATGTTGATCACTGTTTCCCAGGGTCCACAACCAAAAGCTTCCAGTTTACTGTTATAGAATAACTAAAGAAACCAGAAAATATTCAGGCTTGAGATGCTTAAAATCAGAGAATTTGGACATACTTCTTTAAAAAAAATGACTCAAAAAACAATTAATTGATGATCAAAATAGTTGGAGATTAATTGAATAGCTGACAACTAATCGATTAATTAACTAATGGTTGCAGCGCTACAATCACAGTAGCCTCTCTGAATCCATTTAATTATCCTTGATAAATGTGAACACTGATGCTGTGTGGCTTGTCATGTTGTGTATCCATAGAAATAAATGGATTCATAAAGTCCTTTTCAAAACAATGCAGCAAAGTGCTTCATAAACCTGCAGCAGTGACGGATAAGAGCCATTAACGAAACATACAGGTCGTTCATTAAAGCAGATGTCAGCTACATTACACAGAACAGTATATCGGTAAAAACAAATTACAGGTGTGTTTGATCTTATTTCACTATTTATAGGCAGAGATAAGAGAATCTTAGTGATGCTGGAACATGACAACAATGTTATGTTTTGTATGTATTGTATGTGGAATATCATTTGGACCTAGCTAACTAAAAGCATTAGAGATTTCTCTATACACTGAGCAAAACTTTTACAATAGAAATGTTTAAATGTAGATAAACTATAACCAATCTACTAATATAGAAAATGTCTCAGAACTGAATAGAAGTGGCAGCCAGATAAATGGTTTGCAGACGTCTTGTTGTTAAATTGTGCCTCCATATCACTGATTAAGTCACAATTCAGTCTCTAGTTTAACTTTTTTCCGCTGCAATTAGCTGTTTTTGATGTAGTTAATTGTAACATTTTAATGATTAATTTGATGATTTTGTCCATCTTGGAGTTTGTCTTTAGGCTCACACACTTGTTTAGCTTGAGTCTATATTCCACTATTAGGAATTTGATTATATTAATGTATATAGCCTCAATTTCTTTCAGTTTGCTTACGGAATCTTGCGTGCATTAATACATACATTTCTCTGTCAAACAAAATACAAACTTTAGGTCCACAGAATTTGTAAATGAATGAACTTTTTCAGTACTTTACATTATGTTTCTGTAAAAATATATATTTTAAGTAGAATTAAGCAGGTATAACAGGGATATCCACTGAAAACAATATGTATGTATATATGTATGTATTTGCATAATATCATTATGCTTATTTGTTTTAATTCTGCTACCAGGACTATCATATCTGTGGCAACCATCTTTACAACTATTCCAGAATATCCTCTTAGACATTATTTTCATGTCCATCATAGATATTATTTGTTTAGACATTGTGGTTATAGGCAAATTATGTTTTTGAAAACATCCCCTATTACCCAACATAACTGGTTCAGTGAAATTCACAGAGAGCAGCTTTTGTTTTGACCAAAGGATGAGGTAATGGAAGCCTTCTGCCTAGATCAGGATGCAGAATATCATGGCGGGGTCAGGGTTTGGGAAGTACTCACCGGGCTGGAGGTGAGGGAGGGGTCTGACTTTCCGAGGTTCAGGGAACGCATACGGATCAGGTTAGAGATCTCAGTTGCCGGCTGCAATGCTGTCTGCGTCTGCTGGTGGTTGGTGGGTAGCAGAAGGTACTTTCCTGCAGTGCAACAAGAGGAAGAGGTTCAGTTTATGTTCAATGTTGACAGGTTCTCCATAAAGTCATTTCCCCGCCTCAACTGCTCATGTGGTTTAAATATTTCACCAAAAAAAAATTAAAAAAATACAAAATTTGTGTAGCAGAACTTTATTTTTTCTTATTTTCTCTCCTATTAATCACCTCATGACCCCTCAGATTTAAGTTGTGACCCTTTGAAGGGGCCTGACCCATAGGTTGGAAACCACCAAACTAAAAGACCTGATATGTGTAAAACAGTTCAAACTAGCTGCACATTGAGTAAAATGCTGCTTACACATGCATCAGCATTAATGTAATGTATGTGATACACAGCAATATATGTTATTCAAAGTTATTCATAAGGAGTGCCTTTACTTTGCATACTTTCAGTACATTTTGCTTTATAACACTTTTTTGAATGACTTTCACTTGCAGTGGAGTATTTTTACATTACATTAATGTATTGGTACTTTTACTTACTGAATACTGTTTCCAACACTGTGCTGTTGTCAACAAGCTTTGTTGTAGTGCTGTAAATTCAAACTACTGACCCCTGACCTGTAATAAGAGGGAGTAAATGAGGAGTACAGGTCAAATGACATACCAGTGCCATAAGATAATCCTAGCTGTCTGCTCTTGTTAGGAGTATAAAGCTGAAGCCCCTGGTTCTGTGCAGCCAGGCAGGATGTCAAAGGGTTAAATTAGGCCAGAGGGGGAATAAGCCCATTAAAAGATCACTGACAATCCCAACATTATATAATCAAAGCACCAGCCCCAGCAAAGTCTGATGAAAGTAAGTCAATGGATCTGCCTACAAGTTGTAATAACAAAAGGAGAATCCGTGTTCAGCTCCCATGACCCGCAGCTAGATGGCACTAACTGCTGCTTTCTGTCATTCATCCACTTTCATCTGCCCTCTAAAATCTCAGCACACCAAGGCAAGACAAAGATTAAAGCGTAACATAAGCAGCCTCAGTATCTGAATGAGCAGATCTTATTGCACCACTGGCACTCCGCGGTTCCAAAAATAATTCTTAGAAGTGTTGTCATCTTTTATACACATGTGTATATTTCCATTTCCTGTTCAAGTAAACACTCGAGGAGACAGACAGAGTAGAGGATTAACAATCTTGGCACAGTGAGGGAAGGGAAGATAAGTACTGTGCTCAAAACATAAAGGGGATATCTCATGTTCGTATGGCCTAAAGCAGGTATTTCTTTTAAACTGCAGAAGGCCGGTTTGCAAATTCACTCTCCTGCTAATGGACAAATTTCAAATACTATTGCTGACTATTGACACATGCAAGTGAATTTGCACCTAATTTTTTCCCAAAACAAAGAGTAAATCTGAGAGTAACGTAAAATGCATGGTGGTAACAAAGGTAACATGCTTCGCTTCAACAACAGTTCCTCTTATTCCTTATTCCTCTTATTTTGTGGTTTGTACATTTTAAAATTCCAGTGTGTCCCCATCTGTAACGCAACAGTACAGAGAAATCTTTTGTGTACTTACCATGAAAAGATTAAGGGCCCAAATAAAGGGAAATGAGAGCAGCTTCATAAATGTATGGCGGCCACCGGTGACTCGTTTGCCCAGTGATCTTGGTTGTACAGTGGACTGGGGAGCTCCAGAGGCCCTTATACAATTCCCTCCATGATTAATATTCTCAATCTCAAAAACTTACTAATGTTAATATAAATGTGAAAAATAATACAATTTCATTATTTAAAAAAAAAATAGCATGTGGGATTTAGTGGCATCAAGGGGTGTAGTTGCAGATTACGACCCCCTCAGCTCACCCTCCTGTCATATCTAGAGCCAGAAGAGGACCTGCTTCCTCTGTAGATAAAAACATCATTATAATGTAATAAAAAAACGATTCTTACTTTCAGGTGATTATACACTAATGAAAACATATATATGCATATTATATTCCATTTCTACCAATAGATCCTCCTAATGTTACACACTGGACCTTTAACACTGCCCCTGTTAATTTCAGCCATAACTCGTGTCTTCTTTCTTGCAGATGACACACATTACAAAGTAATGTGCAATAAAATCTTTTTAAAGAGGATCTAAAACACTGATGACAGACGCTGTTTTTCTTGCAATTTTCTCTTCAATTGCAGACAAAATTATACAGCTCATTTCTGGACCTCAGCAAGGAGACTTCTACATAATAAATAGAGAACATTATCAGCCCAGTTATCAGCCCAGTTAGTAAAATCAAGAGAACTGAAGAGAGACCAAACAGGATGAGGAGGGAAAATTGAGGTCCTTCCTTCCTTACCGGCAAATGTTTTCCTCACTAGAGTCCATCACATCCCGGCATAAAGGAAATTTCTCTTCAGCCGCTAGTCAACACTTTTAGAAAGGGAGGGATCAGGGGATATGGGTAGATGAGTTCAGCTGGGTTTTTTTTTTTTATATTCTGCGTAGGTGTTTGCAAGGTCAGACCACTCTGTTCCCAACCTTGTGCAGATGCCCTCGTTTCAAGCCCATCTCTCCTGCATGAATCATGATGTGAAATATAAACGAACAAATCAAAAGTCTCTGCACACACTGTCACTGTTCTACTGGGCTTTATTCAGCTGGACATTTGACATAAAAGGTATCTCTGGCAAGGTCATCTATGCTCCCTGTTATACTCCCCAAAGGCTAAACAGGGCTCTTGCTTTTCCCGGCAAGTTATGCTAACTCAGACAACTGCCCTCAGATACATAGATTTGTCTTTAAGCTTAATAATTTTATAATAAATTATTGTCTGTTATTTATAACGTTAAAAAACATTTTGCCTTTTGAACCATTCAATGGCCTTCCAAAACAGTATGTGCTCTCAGGTTCTGTGCAAGCACAAACTAGCTATACTGCAACAACAAACTAAGTTATGTTAAAATAATTTCAAGGAAGAAAACCCAATCTCTATTAAACCGTATCTTAAATTAGAAACAAAGACTTTAACAGAACAATCAAGTTAATGGAAGTTGACTTGTGTCAGGGTAATGTTTGTTTATCCATCTTGTTTCTATGTAGACCCATTAGGAAAGGGTAATGCATTCATTCAAAGCTAAACCTGATGAAAGCACAATCTTTCATTGACTGTGAAAAGGTCAACATTTTAATCAGTGAGGTGAAAGTCCTCCATATATATCTCACGAGGAAAACTAAGCTGCTCAAAGACAATCAGCCTGGGGTCTTCCAAAGTTCTAAATGGAAGCAAACAAAGCTGCAGTCAAAGCAGAAGCATTTCTGTCTTTGTTCAGAGATAAGAATTTATCCATGCATCATGTGAGCCGGACACCCACTCCCCTTTCCAGAGGCAGAATCAAACTATACACTTAACTGTTATATTATCTTGTCTTGTTGTATGCGTATCTCTTGGAAACTGCATATGAACTGTATGTGCAGTATGTTCTTGAGAAATCATATAGTAATTCCAACTAGAAATACTAAATCTGGTCAAGTAGTTTGTATTCTCCAAGTCTGCTGCAGGATTTGCTACTGACCTACAAACTTAAATCACAAATCCTCACACACTGAATTTTACAATTCTAAGGGGATCACTTTCTGCTGACTTTCCACATTCTCCACCCCAGCAGCATTTCACATTTCATTACAGGAGAGCACACACAAAATTCAGTCCTATTAACAGTAAATCAAGTAAGTAATAAGTTTGTTAGCTTATGCATTCTTCATTACTTCCAGAGACTACATGTGGCTATAGAAATTTAAAACCTTTAAAATCACATTTCACCCTGCAGTCCACACCTAGTGAATAGCTGAGAGGACTGTATAAAGTGCAAAGGGCATGAGCAGAGGGAAAAAAACAACCTACAAAACCAGAACATAACAACTTCCACACTCAAACTCCCATAACTGCTTTTCACATTTGATTCAAATACTGCTAAATCCTCATTGGTGCTCCAAAGTATGTGACGTCATCTTTTTTTTAACGGTTTCCCGCCCTACACTGACAAAACGGTGTGAGAAGACAAGAAATCTCTCGTGTGAAATAATCCAAACTGTTCCTTACTTTGGCAGAAAAGTGTGTGTCCCTGTATTACCCAATCGTTTATGGTGAGAAGCCAATAGTGAAAATATGTTTTCAAGGCCTTTAAATCTCTATCAAATGTTGGATGGAAATACATTATCTTCTGAACTTGAAATGACACCTTGATGCTTTACAAGTCTGGAGGGCAGCCAGTGGGGACATTTTGGTCACATCTCTGCTGTTTATTGGCTTTATCAAACTTTAACTCTGATACACTTTTGAATGATGTCCTGCCAAGTGTGACTTTGTCATTGTTGCATTCCTCTTCCCAGAGCCAGTTTAAAAGGGACAGATGGTGTGTGCTTATCACTACTTGCTGCAACCGAAAACATTCTTACATTTGTAGAGTTTTGTATGTTTTTATTTCAAAGCATGTCCTTGGGAATTATTTTCTCCACAAACGCAGGAAATACTGAAAACTGTTCACATCAGGGTCTGCTGGATTATCCTGATTATTCGGAGTAACCAGTGCAGCTTGAAATAAATGTTTCAAGTCATTTTTCACTGCTCTGAACTCCACAAATGAAATTCCACTCACCCCCATTGTACTGGGATGGTGGCAAAAAGTCTGAGATCTAAAACAAAAACAGAAAATATCTCCATGGCTGGATATCACTGAATGTGAAATGAAAAACATGTTTTTGAGTTCTGAGAAATTACTCTTCAGACACATTAAGGGGTATTAATTTCCCATTAAGGGGCATCCATGTATTCTAAAAGTGATAGATGGCCATTGGTTTGTGGCCATTAATGTGATAAGGATTAACATAAACCATTTTTCTCCCTCGGGCGTCGACCACTACAATAAATCTTCAAGCTTTGGGAAAAAGTGAAGGTGAAGGTGAGGGAGTTTCAGGAAGGAGGGGAAAATGATGAAGTGACCTGATGAGTGACTTTTGGAGACAGGATATGGGATTAATGTATGGTTACCTACAGTAGCCGTGTTTCCATCCAAATGTCTCGCAAATTTAAAGCAATGTTCAAGTAAATCGGTAAAAGAAAAAGCGAATGAATGCTTGTTTTGATCCACTGCCAATATTTAAATATTAACAGTTGAGGTAAGCAGTCACTGGCACAAAATCTGCAGTCGGAAAAACAGTTGAAGAGGGCAGAAAAAGACGACGTAATCAAAAGAGTGCCAGTAGAACCTCAAACTGTGAAAAATAATGCTGAAAGCATGATGGAAATATGACATTTCTGTTTGTTTCATGTATTAATTCATGTGAGGAAGGTCAGATCTGTGTGGAGCGGATCATGGATGTATTAAAGAGATGAGGAGACTGTCAATAGAAACAGCTGATCAGAGTTAAAAGTGTTTCCATCTCCCATTAAGCACATTAACACTTTTTTGAAAAGGCAAAAAACACATCGTGCATAAAAACCTTTGTGAACGTTTTTTCAAGTCTTTTCATTTCCATCAGAGGTTTATATTATGATACTTCAAAATATGTCAATGGAAACATGGCTACTGAGATTAGTACAGTAATGACAAATCAGTACAAAGCAGGCTAGCACAGTTAACCTATGCACTGTCCTCCCAAGTTGCATAAAAGACTAAATCGATCCCATTTTACATAAATCTAATCAATCACGGTAACTGTGGCCATTTAAGACCACATACAGTGAAGCGCTTATTTTTATACATATAAAATGTGTGTGCCACGTTTGAAGATTGATTTACAATTGCATGGGAAATTAAGAACACATGGATCTTGAAAAAAAAAGGCAGCTGTTATAGTAGCAACTTTCCAAACCCCAAAGGAGAACATACCAACAAACACAGTGGTGTGGCGTCAGTTATTTATAAATGCATCAATCTGACAAAACCAGCCCAAATACTAGAACCTAAAATGGGAAGAACACACATGCAATTATTACCTGTGAGACCACCTCCTAGGCTCCTTCTTCGAACATATTTTCCATCGTCACTGAGATGTCGCATAAATTTGAGAGCAGGATTCAATCCATGAGTCAGCTCGGGGTTACTGGACTTCCTGAGGGATGTGGAAGGAGGGTAGAGGATGTTGTCCAACTAGAGGAAAACAGAGGTCAGACGGTTAGAAAACCCTATTATAACCATTTAGGGATGGGGTCCACATATTCCAAAAATAAACTGTTTCGTCTTTCTTGCTTTGTTTTTGTGTTTGTTTTTGGAAACCTGTATGCTGCAAACCAATATACCACCACTAAACAACGAAAAAGGAACTGGGAAGCCAGTTGTTAACAGGGTTAATGTTATAGTTTATCAGGCCTATAGTACACACTGAAGTTACAATTATGAATAATGAAAAACAATACGTTTTGGCTTTGCCTTGTCTACTTACTTTTGGCATCACAGTATTTGAGTAAATTACACACTTCTCTCACACTCTCTTCTGGAAGTCCAAAGTGATGTCATACAGCCTTGTCAGTCATGGCAATGGAAAACATTTATACTTAAAAAACATGTTTACCAGTGATCAGAAATAAATGTGAACCCAGCACCTTGTGTTCATTCAACACATTTTAGACTGGTCTAACAGTAGAGTAGAGTGGTTCCTGTTTGTACTGTCTGCTGTTTCACATTAAAAGCTGTCGAATGGTGAACCAGCACGGTGCTTTTATTGTGAAGAAGTTATAGGAAATCCATCTATTATCTTTATCCACTTATTGCAGTGGGCTGGAGCCGATCCCAGCTGACATTGGGCGAGGGGCCCTGGACGGGTTGCCAGTTCATCACAGTGCTGACGCACAGATTCAAACAACCATTCACACTCACATTCACTATGGGCAATTTAGAGTCATCAATTAACCCATTGACCTGCATGTTTTTGGACTGTGGGAGGAAGCTGGAGCACCCAGAGGAAACCCACAGACACTGGGTGAACATGCAAACCCCAGCCAGCGGTCTTGTTCGAACGCAGAAGGCCACAGTGCTAACTAATGCAACGTGCTGCCCAGTTCTAGAAAAGGACAAGTGTTTATCACAGAGTTAGTGGAGCTTCATTAACTCTTCTTCAATAAAAACAGGTCTAATCAACTGTATATGGACTTATCCTGGGATATTTGGTCAGGAGATCAGTATTAAATACTAGGGATGGGCGTATCGATATATCGATACTCACACGCTACTCATTTGGCATCGATTTCCTTAAACATCGATATCAACTAACAAATAAGAATTGGGGGTGCATGCATCACTTTCAACTGTTTTTGATAGCTTACTTCAATTACTATGTGCCGAGTCACCCCCGTACCTGGCGGCGTATTGAGCTGGCCCGTGTCACGTGACAAGGAAACTATATGAGCTTCAAACGTGCGACTCATCCGGCCCAGTCTTCAGCTGTCACTATCATAAAGACAATAAAAATCCCCACAAAATACTTAAAAATAAATAAATAAATGTAACAAATTTCTACTAACTCTGTTATTACTGTTCTGTTATCTGTTATGTGCTTTACAAAGTTAATGTTAAACATCTCTCTTGTTTCTGCTCTTTGTTACTTCAGTGAAAGGGTACGGTATTGTATCGAGTCCTAAAAGTGTGGTATCACCCATCCCTATTAAATACTACAGGGAGGAACAGTACAAACAGAAACAGCTACAGTGAGCTGAGAAGGGCCGCAGGGGACAGGCTCGTACTATGGTTTGTAACTAGCACACCTCCAGCACGCCATCAAGGTAAACAACTTTTCATTCCTGTGCAGTGTATTGGAAAAACACTCAATGGCAAACGTTGAATTCTTCCAGAACGCAAACACTGTCTGATGGGGTGAAGTGAGGTAAGAGCTGCGGATTCTCTGTCGTCCATATTTGATTTAAAAAAGGTCTTTATTTGCACAGAATTCACACCTAATTAGTCTGACTAATTTCGTTAGAGTGTAAGGTTTATGCAGTTAAGTCTATCTGAAGTCTGACTATTAGTTTGATCTAAGCAGTAGTCAGTAGAGTTCCTTTATTAAAAAATCTAGGGAAACAAATTCATAATATGATGATCATATGATGTACATTATGATGAGAAATAAAGCTGCCAATCTATAAACCTCAGACAACCCTAAGGGGAGGATTCTCTCATTTTCTAGGAAGGGGATTTCCAGGGTGTTCTCCAAATAATGTTCAGCTCATAGCACCAAATGCACCTCATGAGTCAGTTTTTCATTCCAAGAATACACACCCATGGCTGTTTTGGACAATCGGGATCCAAGAAACAGGCATCCCGAACTCAAAAACATATATCCATACAATTCTAGTGAGAAAAGTAAATTAAGAACAGAACTAGGAATATAGATGCTCACACAATGCAAATATACTACATTACACAGGACAACAGGTTGCACCAGACTATTCTCAGGAGATAATGACCTTGCAAGAAGCTCAGACCACATAACAATGCCCGGTGGCGAGGAAGAGGCCCTCCCTGAGAATACAAAGTTATACATGGCTCAGAGTACTCTGTGGAAGGAAATACCCTCAGCTTTTTCTATGGGATGATTCATGATCTCATAGCTATTAAGGACAACTGAGACCAATTCTTTGTAGGTTGGCCTGACCTCAGTGATTGCAGAAATGTAGAGCAAGAGTGATACAGCAAAAACCCGGGACAAACAACAATGCTCTTCTAAATGTTTCTGCTGAAATCATTATCATGGTCCCACCTATGGATGGAACTGTATGCAGTAAAGTTGATCTTTAGTCATCAGTTCTGAAAACAATAACTTGAAATCTAATAGTCATGTTGCAGTTGATTGTTTGCAGCTCTGCCTTAAGCACACACAGATACTGTAGAATAAAGATCTCATTACTCCTGACATGCCAGAGGTCTGCAACGGCGTTGTTCATCGTTTGTGTGAAACATACATTATAAAGACTGGAGGTAACATTTGTGTGTATTAACTGCAAGAAGAGTTATTATTACTGAGCGTATATACAATTCTCTGTCTGAAGCATAGCAGTGGTACTGACACACACACACACACACACAGGAGGAGAGGAAAAGAAACAGGGCACTAGCATTAGCAGAATGGTGGAGCATGCATTATCTCTTAGCTATGTCTAAACACAGACATCAAGTGTATTTCCATTGAGGCGGCACATACACCACAGGACATGGTCACATTTCATGTAGAATGGACAGTTTAAATGTCCCTTATGTGTCTGCAGAGGACATGTGTTTTATTATATAACCTCATGCTCTGCTGAGAGTACAATAATAAAAGAGGACCGAATGAAAACGTTCCATCCGTGCAGAGCACTGTAATAGACGATCAGGCCAAGCAGAAAAATGTTGAAAGTGAGAAGGAAGTGAACTTTTCAAACGTCATTTCCTCAGTAGTAGTTCAAATAGAGGAATGTATGCATTGCAAAATTCCCTTGCAACAGAGTTTGTTAAAACAGTATTGTATTACAATGAATTAATTGTCTTAAATTAAATTGCCTTTCTTGGACGCTGTAGCCAGTATGGTTAGGTTCAATAAATACAAGCTGAGTCACACACCCACCCCTTAATATTTAGCCAATAATCACTGTTGAGGATGAGATGTAGAGCTGTGATAGCCAAATGTTCATGTGTCTCTTCTGTTTCAAATTTTCACTAAAAAACAGAATTGAACAAGCAAACCTCTCCATCAGTGTTTAACCAGTGTGACTAAATGATTCAATTTACTCATTTCGTACTGAATATTATGGAATTCAATGATTGTTATGTTGTGCAAATGCTTGCAGCTGATCTGTTTTGCAACCACTGGTTTCCTGTCTTATTGCTCTTCCAAAGAACAGCAGTTCAGTCATATCATCAGCTCAGGATTGTGTTGCACCAGCTGAACACATAAATCCATCACTAAGTTTATATGTCCTTTCTAAGTTCTCAGAAAGCAGTAGCTACATCAAAGTGATTTATTCTGTTCAACGACTGTAGTTCTGTATTTAGCTCCAGTCGGGAGATGTGTGCAAGCAGTGAGTTGGATACACACCACACGCTTTTTCAGTGTAATAAATAAACAAATCTGCCACATTGGTATAAACACAAGCAAAATAGCGGTCACAAATGCTTCTTTTGCAAACCTGCGTTGTGTTGAGTGTGCACTGTGCTACTGGGATACTTTAATTTACATAATTTGGATCAAACCAGGTCAGATGAGTCGACTATATCTCACGACAGGTCAGATACTAGCAAGCTAACATTAGTTTGGTCAGTTGGTTCAGTTAGCAAACAACAGCTACACTTGGCTGTAATATTTGTAGATACTGAGTAATAGTTCATTACACTAGTTTGTGTGTTGCAACTCAAATTATTTCAGTGACGTGTGAATCTCCACTTAAACACTCGCTAAACAAAGTCTGAACTCTCACGAACCACTGGTGCATCTGTCCCCAGGTGTTTAAAGGCAAATACATTCAGAATAATCACAATAAAATAAGGAACGGACAGGCGGTTATGTCATGTTAGAGCAAACAGATAATAACCAAGCAATGCCTCCGTAAGCAGCTTAGAGTTATGCTGTGAAATAATCATCCAGGCGCATTGTTTAAAGCCAGAAGCATCTGGCAACGTTCTCAGAACAGGTCATTATGACCTTAACGCTTCAACACCACGGACCGCAACGATACACGGTGCATGTGCGATGACCTGATGGAGGTCTGTAGCTCTATTCAATGACTGTGTTCGCTGCCTTTTACAAACGTACTGCATTTCTCAACTTATTTCAGCTTCCGTTGCCTTTCATCATCTTTCCTTCAAGGCTGTTCAGAGAGAACTCTTTTGCAGTATTTCCATTATTGGCCTTTTGTGTTTGGATTACTGCATACATGTAACAATGAGGTAACACAACAGAAGCAAAGTTTCTCTTCTGTTTTGTTAGGTTGTTTCACAGGGAGATCAGAGAAGATTTAATATCACCGGAAGATGACTTTTAACATATAGAAGGAAGTAAGATAATCAGTATCTTGCTATCTGAGCACTGGGTTAAAGTCTGAAGTTTAGAGGCGTTTGATCTGACATTTGCTTTTCACTAGACTACGCAAACATGCAAAATCAATTAATCAATATTTTAAAAAGTGAGAAATAGGGCTACTTCAGGAGAAGTACGTGCTACAGAGCACGCTTTTTCCATCCACTGGCAGAGACCATTCGGCTTATTCTTACTGCCTGCTTAGAAGAACTACTAAGGCAGCATCGAGTACAATCTGACAATGTTAAACCCAACACATAACAAACAAACTTAACTGTATAAGCCTTGTAATCCTTGTAACCTTGTGCCTCCACCATCCTGACTCGGTTGATGCACCAAAACAGAAATTTGAGCCAGTGAAAACTGAGGAGGGCTGCCAAGGCTGGGCAAAGTTTCACCTGATTATTGGGTCGGCTGAGCTTATCAGCCAATTATAAATGATCATCTGGATAATCAGTAAAGCCATATTTCCTGCTCCATGCATCTGAATTAAACCGTATTGTAAGACGGCTGACAGTGAGCTCTGTTATTAAAGGATATCAGTCAAATTTCTGCTGGTCCAAAACACCTGCATTGATTTTAAGAGTGGGTGTCAGCCCTTTAAATGCCTCTTTGATTACATGTAAAGCATTGCAGTAAGCCAATTTAAATTTGCTCTGTGTGTGCACAGCGGGTAGCACACACGTAGCACACACGTTGCAGTGTTGGCAGCAGCCAGTGCCCTTTCACCTACCATTCCTCTCTCCCTGCAGCAGTGAGCCACGCACAGCTCCTGAAAGCCAGATCAAACCTGACCTGCCCCTCCTTCCTCCATCCTCTTTCCACCCTCAGCTTCACACACAGTGGACAGTACCAACAATCCTTTGTTGTCAAAGCAAAGAACAGACAGCAAACAAGTGAAACAAAGGTGGTGGACTGCACAACACGCAATGTCGGTTGGGTTTACCAGCTGAGAGATGAGGCAACCTAACCTGTGTGGAATGTGTGGCAAACAGAGACTTTATTTCTATATAGTAGTGTGTTGTTACACCATTATAATTCCTATTGAGAATATTGACTCTAATGTCTAATGCAAGCAACCTCCTGTACATTGATTGTACGTAAGATATCACAATCTGGCATCCTGATACCCCTGTGGTCTATAATACTGTGTTAACCACAATATCCGTTTAGCTTGAAGCTAAACACCCCCCTACTTTAATAATTCCTGTCACTTAAAAAATGCATTAAAACAAAATAAAAAACAAACATTATACTAACATCTTGCTCTTTAGCTGCTAAATGCTCCACTATGTTCAACAGCTGCTCTCTAGCTGTGTAGGTCTGCTGTTTGGTGCTGAGCAGGTAGTGCACAGTGGGGTGAGGGAGGGGGGGTTGCGCTGAACACAGCTGCCTGCTGCAGTTGAAAACAACACTATGATAGTGGTGAGAGGGAACCAAACAGTAAAGCTGAGGGCCAGACAGCTAAACAATAAACTGAAACTCACTATAAAGCTCAGTAAAGCCGAGGAGAGCTGCAGATTTGATTATAGTAGCATTAATAATCACTTACTTTAGATAACTTTAGGCCGCCAGTGAAATGTTGCAATGATGCAATAAAAGGCTGTTATTAAAAGAACCAGTGGAAATAAGGAAAAGAGCCAAGCACATGAAAAAAAAGCAAATGAATGTGCAAGAGAAAGTATGAGAAAACAAATAAATCAGAAAAAAAGTAAATATACTATCTGGCAACAGTCAGCACATCACTAAGGCTGTAATGCACAGAGGCAACGGTTCCAGCACACTGTGGATTAGACTGATGCTGGTGCAAAAAGCAGAGCAAACACTCAGTAGAGGTTTTACTCCTACTGTCGACCTTTACCAGTCAAGACTAAAAACATTCGAAGGCGGGGGAAAGACACTGGTATACAGAGAAGAGACACTCTTTCTACACTGGTCCGGTACATACACAAGCATACACAGCTACCAAAACAGAGGACACAGCAGCAGGAAGAATTGTATATCCTACACAGCCAAATGCAAAGATGAAAGAGCAGAAAAAGCAAAGCACAGGGACATTGTCCACAAGGTCAAGTAATAAATACTCCAATAGTCAGAGCCAAAGAAAACTCTGTGGTATTTACATACTTGTATGCGGCCTATGCTGCTGGACCACTAGGATTGGCTATGAAAACAACAGAAGTGCAAGCACATAAAGAGCAATTTCAATGTTTCTGCTGCCACTTCTGTGAACAATATATTATGGTACACCTCACTACCATGGTTCTGCGTTACAAAGGTGGAGAGAGTTGAGTCATGATTTCCACATTAAAAAAATTAATCCAAAGCAGTTGTACAAAGGGAGAATTAGCAACCGTATTCACACCCTAGGATATTAATTCCCTTTGAAGGATTTGTGGGGAAGTGTTGTTTATCATTTCACTGAGATGGATGAAAGGAACCTTTTACAAGTGGTAACACATTGTTATTAGTGTCTTTCATTGGTTGCTAAGACACAATGAGCAGGCATTTACTGTAAAAAAACAGGAAGTGAGATCCCATACATCAAGAGGCATTACACCTTACCCTCTTTCCAGTCATCGCTGTCCTTTGTTTCACTCATCGCTCTCCCTGCCATTGTTTCTCTAGCCTTTACAAATTCACTTACTGTAAAATTCTAACACGTTTGCAGAGAGATGAATCTATTAATACACCAACCCTTAAACTAGTCTGAGCACAGCTGCTCGATTTTTCTCATTTCAAGCCGACGGCCATCAAAATTAAAGCTGTTGCTGGCTACTACCACGAGTTGGTTGAAAACTCCAGCAGTTTTTTTTTTTAATGCTTCCAGCGGACTCATTTTAAACAAGAATGTTGTGAAAGGGGTCATAGGTGTGCCCTGGATGCTACATATTTGATATTCTGCAAAAAGACAGAGGTTACAGCTCCAAAAATAACATCCTCACCAGCTGATGTTGGATGTGAACGTGTTCTTGTGTCACAGTGTAGAGCTAGTTGGTCCTAGTATTGCAAGTATGATGAGAAAAAAGATCAGACTTATTTTGTTCTAACATAACTGTTTGGCTGCTTAGCTTACATACTTGTTTGTATTTTTCAAACTGTATTTCACACACGAGGTGCGTTTGGCAAATGTACGGTTACTCTAGTAATGAGTTTGTCTGGACTTGATGGAGTGTAAACTTCCCTAAATCAGAGCAATCAGAGTTGAGGTGCATTCATTAAATGTAAACACATAACCGCGCTGTTCGGAGGAGAGAATTAGCAGACTAACAGTCAGTTAGTTGAAGAAAGACATAAGAGCAGGATAAACACTGACGTTTTGAGTAGCCTGCATGCCTCCTGAAACAAACACATATAATGTCGTGGTCACTCCATGCAGCGCTTACATCTTTGTGAACTGTGCTCAGTGAACTCTCGAGATGTTCACCACTGTTTTTCTCAGGGTCAATTGCAGTAGAGCAAACGATGTTCTGGTCGACCTCATCACCCAACATCTGTCTACTTCAACTCTCCCCGAATTCCAGTCTGGCCTGGTCTCTCTTCCCTCGCTCTCTGCACTGAGGATCTCAATGTTTACTCATGAGGAAAACAGAACTCTTTAAAGTCTCACGGCTCAAATCTAAATAGCTCTCTAATCAGAACTCTCCACAGGCTACTTGGCATTTCAGTCACCCAATAAAGACTGTTTTTTCCCTTACATTGACACTGTCCCTTCATTTGTCAAATCTTCAGCTTTGAGTATTTGAACTCTGTGTGCTGTCACGGGGGAATTCAGTTTCCTGTGTTGACATGATCCAACGTTGAGAAAATACAGCAGTTCTTTCCAATTTCATACAACTGACCATGGTGAGTTTTAAGGTCTTCAGCATGTAAAGAATTAAACCATGGATTATTTCTTCCACTGAGGAAGTCATGTTTTCCTGCATATTAGCACATTGCCTCAGAAAGTGAATGTATGCATTCCATAAGATGTGGTGATCTGATGGGCCGTAGGGCAGGGAACAACTGATTACATTTTGGTCATGATGAGCATCTGGGATTTCCGCCGTGAAAAAATACTAGAACAAGTGGAGTGTGTCCATAGAGAGTCTCTAAAAGAGCTGTGTGACGATCACTAGGGTTGTTTTTGTGTCTCTGATTTAACCATGATACTGAGACAAACAGGGTTTTTTTTTTTCCTTCACAGCAATCTCATTTGAGCTGAACTGGTGCAAACAGCTTATTTTTGCAAGACAAATTTCCCCAGATTCAGCCCAGAATCTGTTTTATTTCTGCAGTATCGGTAACAAGAACATTTTCAAGAATTATCTTGTTGTTTTGCTTGCAACTGGTAGACTATTTGTTTGCCTTAATAATCTGCTCAACTTATCTTGCATTGCTAAGTTTGATCTAGTTGATGGTACCTTTACTGCAGGCTGTACTTTAATTACACTCCTACACAGTGTTAACACTTAATACATGAATTAAAGCACACTACAGTGTAATTGCAAGCACATATAAACTTACCCACTTCTCACAGTGTGTGCTCATAATGTGCCATAGATAAAATAATCTATGGTGACATATGTACGTAAGCATGTAAGTATGTTCATTCAGAAGGAATTGAAACACAAAAACAAAAAAGTATGATTTAAAAAATACATTACAGAATATGACAGGAAGTTTATATAGTCCCATTTTGCAGATATAATCAGCAGCAGCAACTGTTGGAGTCTCTTACCTTCCTTCCCTCCGATGATGTGCACTCACCCGGAGGTAAATTCCGACCTAACGACATTTTGTTTAGGTACCAACAGATTTAAGCTCCTGTATCACTTCGAACGTTCAGTCATCACAGACAGTGTTGAGTAAACCCAGACGTGCATACAAAGGACAGGAAAGAAGAGTCAAAAATCAAAGATGGATACTGCAAAGACAGTCCAACGTAGGAGTGAAAAGAGTCTTAACCAGATTGTGTTAATCCTCTTAACCACAAAGCATACAGTGACACTGGATGTCCCTCTAATCACCCTGACTGGCTGCCTGCTTAAGTAAATGGCTGCTTATTTAGGGGCACGCCACAGGAGCAGAACCCTTGTACAGAGAAGGAGTTAAACATTGTCAAACAGAAGCAAATATTTAGAAGTGAGCACTGATGCAATGTGCGACAGCTGCTCTTCCAACTCTGGGGGACAGGGCTTCATAGAACAAACCAAAAAAGATGATGTTAAAAAAAAAGATTGAGGCGGATAGTATGAAACGAGATAAACGTCAACAGCTTGAATTTGGATGCTTTAAAATTAGGGATTCAATTAGGAAACTGACAAATCACCAAGTTCCCATTGTGTGCTACACTGACCCTACATCAGTGCAAGATGAAATGAACACTGACATCATTGTGAACCACCTTGTGAGTCAATGTTTTCTTGTATTATACACAGCACTGCCACACCCAGCAGCACGCACAGCTCATCCTCAGTAGTTTGCTTTAGGCTATTAAATACTACTTGTCTATTCTTGTCCCCAAAATACTCTGTCTTTAAAAAAAACTCCACTCCAAGCATCTAAACATCATGACCTAGACATTAACAGCTTATAGACATTAAACTGATGAATATGCATTTCCTGACTTCCAGTCAGACAGCAGTTTCAGTAACGTATAAAAAAAATAAACTCTAACTACTGTTAGTAGTCAGGTCTATTGCAGAACATGAACAAACACAGCCAAGATCAATGGCCCTGTTGAACCCTAAAACTGTTTACAATGTTCACTGAGGCACTTTGGTACAGTGTACAACTGGTCTGATCCTAAAGGGGTAATCTTCTCTATTAGTATACACTTCCATATAGTTCCGTAACTCCTGTTATATACCCTGGATCCTATACTTCCCACAATGCAACCTGTTAGACCCTCCCTGACTGAGAAGTTCCCACATCTTTTTTGGATTTGTATGTCTTTATTTGTTAGTGACAAAGCAGTAGTAGTTTGAAGACAGGTAATGCGCTCCACCACATGAGCCACTGGACGCCCATTTCCACATCACACCTCCAGTGTGCAACAGGCCTTCTGTTACAGATCTGAAGCCTCAAGCCCGAGCACATTTTTTGAAAGCTCCTCCAGAGTGACACAACATTATGTAACTGTTGGAGTGCCCCTTTAACAACACTACTACTACTTGCACACAAACACATTTGTTCTTCAGACCAAGAAGAAGCCTTCAAGAATATAGTAGAAAATGTCATTCATCAGTGCACTAAATAGCATTTAGTGCACTGTGTAAGACGAAGTGGATGTTAGATATTTTAATAATGGGGATTCAACTGTTGGCCAGCTGCTGCCTTGAAACCAATTCTAGGAAGAATTACTTCCCTTCAAGCTGTCAGATTTATTCCAACAATGACACATATTGTTTGGTGGTGATGCTCTGGAACAAATCTGTGGTGCTCTACAGAGCAGGCGTTTGAGTCGCAATTTAAAGTTGTGTGTCTCACCCGCATCCAACAGAACAGATCCATGCTTTTACGCTTCAAATCTTCTGTTTCACACATGTAATGTTTGGGATTGTTTATTGGGCTCTGTGTGCTGTCAAAACAACAGGGACCTAGAGAAGGTTGGTCACACCTGTGAAATTACACACACACACACACA
>NW_023339774.1:19219526-19252875 GCF_004916995.1 Morone saxatilis | reverse complement strand
CCACACACACACAACACACACACACACACACACACACACACACTCTTTCTGTTTCTCTCTTCAGCAGGCTGTTTAATGAAGTAGCCCCTAATAATAATAATAACATCATAATAACACATCTCACGTTGGGCTTTTTCACCTGCAATTCTGTTTGACCGAACAAGCTTTATCTGGTCTGTGCTTGTAAAATATCCACTGTAACTGTGCCAGAGAGTGTCTCTGTATCTCTGCAAGAACTCAATCTCAGATACCTATCCAGAACCGTCACCTTTACAGAACTTTGGCACTGACTTGGTACCGAAGTACCGGTTCAGGACAAACTGTTCAAATGACTTATCCAACAATACAAAATGCAAAGACACTCAATTTACAATGATACAAACAGCTGAAAAGCAGCAAACCCTCCCATTTCTGAAGCTAGCTGTGAGGCAGCCTGAGTAAGTTGATTGAGAGTATTGTTTAGAGTATGTTGTATGCAGAAAGAATGAGCAGCAACTGTGTTCGCACACAGCCCAAAGTGACAGAAAGGTTATGGTATTGGGGCTTATGGTGGTGTGGTAAAGTGCATGAAAGAATCATCAAAAATGACTTCATGCTTGCCTGTACTTCTGTCAGCCTCCACTTATTTCATAAAAACTATTTCTCTTTATAATTAGACATTTTTAAACTAACAACTCTCTCTGCAGAAGCTGTTCTTGTATGCTTAACACAGCCAGACCCAATGAACATGTCTTCCATGTGATGAATGAGTCCCGCTACCCTAAACAGAGCTGCTTCAATTCAACAAACCTTTCTAGTTGTTTTAATCCTCCAGTTAATGCAGTTTGCTGAGTGCCAAGTGTCACACATGGTTAGTTCCCGTTTGAACAAACTCATTACTCACTGCAGAGGAGTGTGCCACTTTGTTCAAAGCACACTGCTCACTGGGGAAGTGCTGAAGATCATTTTCTGGATAGTTTTGGGGGTTTTTATCTCTTTATGTGGGTTGTTTGTTTTTACAGCCTTATGACATTATTGATTTTGCTTTTAGGGAAGTCATTTGTTACTTGGCAGGTGCAACCCTGTTGTAAATGCTCTGACCGCTCCATACAGTACTTCATTCAGTGTAATACACACACGGACAAACATAGGGTTGGATCTCTCTGTTGACAGCAGCTGCCTGCTGGGTGTCGGATAAAGATGAATGGATGTAAAGTCAGTGTACTGCGGAAATGAAATAAAGGATAGGAAAAGAGGGTTAGAAGCAAAGCCACCTTTAAAAAGGGTTTAAACACAACACTGACATGAACATTTTAAGTGGAACTTGTTAGCAAACAGTTGCCTATTTACACATTCAGCAGTTACGGAGCAACATTAGCATTTATTTGGAGTCGTGTTGGTGTCCACCTGATGAATGGGAATATTTACTCTGTAGCTCTGTGTTTGGTCTGTACCAGGTCCTGATGGGAATATCTGGCTCTTTAGCTGTTAGATGCTCTGTTATGTTCACCAGCTACTCTCTAGCTGTGTCTGTCTGCTGTTTGTTGCTGAGCAGGCAGTGTACAGTTGGTTTTCAGTTTACAGCTGCCTGCTGCTGTGGAAAACAACACTTCCAAAGCGGTAAAAGTGTACCAAAACAGTAAAGTTGCAGAGCGGACAGACGCAACAATGAGCAAAAGCTGCTGTACAGTGGAGAGGAGCTACAGGTTCTGAATCTGTCACACTGTAATCGGATGCATCAGTCCTATAACAACACAGAGCATGGCTGCTTTACCATCACTATGCTGAAAACTATAACTGTGGTCACATGAGCTGTGCATGACGCAATGCATTTTCCATCTAACCCCACCACTGAGGTAGCCATGCAGTTTACATTGGTGCTCACTCTGTGTACTTAACATAATCCATCTAATTGTCAAGTAAGTACTAAAAAACATCTGCAGTCATTATCAGGACTTAAAGAGTCAACGTGGCTTTACAGAAGAATAGAAAAGTGTATTTTCTTGAGAATAATAGTCATTTTTGTTGCAAGATATTCACTTGATAACCAGCCCACTTAAGGTTTTTATTACATATCAGACCGTGGTGGGAACAGCATTCATTCCAGGATGAGATTCAGGGCTGAAAGACACTAGACAGGACAAACCTTTAGTGATCCTCTGTGGGAAATCATCTGTTGCAGCAGCAGCATGTATATAAATACATCCAAACCAAATAGGAAGTGGTGGGATTAAGCACAACACAACTGGCAATTCCCATGCTGTGTTTACACAACAGGAGAGGTAGAGATGAGAAAGTATGGAACACGGGCTTTATGATTACGAGGGGATATAAAAGCAGCAGGGCGTATGTATGAAGCACAGCAACAGAAACTGAGCACCGTGTGTGTGTGTGTCAATTCATCTGCTGATTATAAGCTTTTCTGACCATTTCCTGACATTTTATGGGCCCAGCGATTAGTTCCTTTACTGAGAAAAGAAGCCATAGATTGATCAATAATGAGAATACTCATACTATAGAGTGTCAGGAAACAGAGAGAATACCTGTCGTAGTAGGTAAAGGAAAAACAGGTGCAACTGCTACACTAATCTCAAACTTGTAACGGGCCATCATTAACAGCAGCAGTTCACAGTGTTCTGGGGCCAGAATCCATTTTAGAAACCAGGACTGTATGCTACCTTTTTTCATCTGATTCTCTTATTTTATCTTGTGCATGTAAGAAAGGATGGTGTGTGGGATAATCTCATCAGAGCAGATAATGTTCTGTCACTGCCCACGACGCCGCACTCATTTAGATTTTCTGGGACGGACAAAGATGCGGGGACATCAAATAGACATTAGAGAAAAGTCCATGAAGCTCCACGGTAGGAATCTATCTCACTCCTTCAAACACTGCACGGAGCTAAATGGGGAAAGGTGACGTCATGTGAGTTCTCAGAAGACTTTCCTTCTTGAACTTCATAGCAGCAAGACAAAGGTCAAAGTTGAGAGGCTTCCCTTGCTAACCCTATAGTAGTACCACTGGACGGTCATTTGACGTGCTTTGTGGTGTTTTGGCCGGTTACATGTCTGTGTAGTTGAGTATGACGGGTCACATTACATGTCCTCTGCTCTGTGTAAGAGAGCTCACTGGCTTCAAACTGACATTTCAAAAGGGATCATGGGAAAAGGACACAGGGTTCACCCGACACATGCTTCTAACATCTTGCTTTTAACGACTGTTTAAATTTAGTTTAATTTTAGTAAAGCGCTTTTTCTATTTATATTACATTTGCTGTCCAAAAGTTCAAAACTACATTGTATTTCACAGTCCAATACTCAGTCTGTCCTTTAATGGTGAGAGAACGAGCTCAGAGAGCGCTGTTAGTCCGTGCCCTTCGTCTGTGCTATCTCAGCTCTATTAGGCTAATGGACTGTCAAACTGTTATTCAGCCAAACCAAATTAGTTTAGCACCAGTGTTAGCAAACATGACACCACCCGGGGGGATGTTCCAGACGGTGCTAGTGCATGCTCCACAGTCTAACATGCTTACTAACACCCATTCAACAGTCAGAACGTGGAGAAACAAAGAGCTGACTGTTAATCACTTCGATTCCATTTTTGGGTCATACTTGCAGTATCCTCACAGGAAATGAACTGCAGGCCCTGTCTGCAGGTCTGTGTATTTCCATTCCCCACGAGAAAGCAATTGTTCACTTTTTTTGATTCATTACGGAGGGATGTGTCATGCCAAGAAGTACAGATCACAGACCTGAGGCTCTACTCCATTGGGACACTGCATCCAAGTTACTATGAAGCAAGAAAGTGTGAAGTAAAAGATGCATAATGTTGCACAATCTTCTGCATCCTCCCCTGCTTATATCACAGTTTATGAGACTGACAGCCAGCCACACCTACAGCCTGAAGTCATGTTGCACGATTATGATTTAGAAAAGCTTTATAGGTCAGGCCAGTGCTTGAAATCCCGAACACACCCTCGCACACATCGGACCGCATTGTGCTCATCAGAGCCAGTCCAACCAGTCTGCAGAAGCGTCCGCGGTAAGTGTCAATTAAAAGGCTGAGACGTGAATTTTGTCTTCCCCATTTTACCCATCTGTTTCCTGAATAAACAGCACAAAAACTTCACGCCGGTCGGCGAGCCCCAGTCTGTGCCCCTCATGCATCGCCCGTTACATTCAACTCCGAGCTAAACATCAGACTTCATGAAAAATCAATACCTGCCGATCTTGGACAAACCCAGAAGGTCGTCTAACAACACTTACTGCTTTCATAAAAGGATTTTCATGATCCTTACAGATTATTTTAACCCTCTGGGTGCCAAAATCAAAGATTTTTCACCCTTTCCCCAAATTGTGAAATTTTTTTTGTAAAACACATGCAAATATTAACATGTTATTTTGCTGTAAAATATAAAATCATTTGAAGTTTATTAAGTATCTTAAAGCTACAGCCCTGCAATAAATCAAAGGGAAGATGTATTGCAGGGCTGCATTAGTTTAAGGTGGGATTTATTTTGTTTTCATTTGGTAGAAACAAAATCATATCTGTCATTTCCGGCTACCATCTTTGTTTGGATTGGGAAAAAGATGTGCAACAGGTTCAAAATCTTGTTTTCTTTCATGCAGCAGATGGAATATTTTTTTCATCCAGATGGTTAGAAAGGTATTTATAGATTGTGCAAATACAGCAGTGAGGTGTTATTAAACGGCATTCTGGATTCAGAGAATCAGATGCTCTGTGACTTGAATGTAACAAGGCACAAACTGGGGTTAAAGGAGTGTGCAAACTGGCAAACACCCACCAGACTTTGACTGAATGAGACAGGACTCAAACAGAAAGCAGTGCAGGAGTTCACACACTGCACTGAAAGACTGCCTGGTGACTTGTATAAATGGAGTGGATTAAGTCAGAGAAGCACACAGCATGAATTAGAGACCTCATGAAAAGAGCAGCCAGCCAAGCTTTGAGCTCAAACTCAGGTTGCTGACAGCAGAAATGAATGAGTGTCCCCGTTCAGAGGTGTATTAAAGCGGATTAACACGCCTTTTTAAGCAGCCTACTTTGTATCCAACATGAGCAAAACTACACATTTTTCTGAACCTCCAAAACGTGCTCGGATACTTTGTGTGTTTACCTTTTCGTCTTCGTCTTCATCACTTTCTTCATCCCCTGGCGGCTCCTTCTCGTACTCCGTGCTTCTGCCGTCGTTGCCGCCTTCCAGGTCCGAGTTGAGACCCTCATCTCCATCTCCATCTCCGGGAACTTTGACGTCCAGCACAGCCGTCATTTCTTCCTCCTCTCCCTCGGACAAGGTGTTCGAACCCGAACCCGAACCCGACGACGACGACTGACTTCCACACGCCAAAAAATGCTTCTCCTCCATTTCTCTTTGTTTTTTAAACTAATATCTAATATTTTCCAACGCATTCAGACGCGACGTCAAAACAAGACGCAGCCATTAATTGACCCGCGAGCGCACCTGTCCGCAGAGCTCATGCTACTTAAGAGTCGCGAGCCCATAAAAGGATACCACTTTTTGACCGAGTAAAAACAAAGTCACGACCCAGTCCAAAGTCTGTGTTATTAAAATAAATACCGACCCTCCTTGTTCACAGCATCAAGGTTGAACGGCCCCCCTTCCTCCTCTCCTGTTCAGGTGTCCTCTTCAGGTAAAAGTTGCCTCTGTTTGGGGGTTCTGTGTGTGTCGGTCATTACTTTCCCAGCAGCGTGAGTCCATGCTGTCACTGACTTCACGAGCTGCAGCCCAAAATAAACCCCGCCCACAACGTGCTGGGTGGGAGGACCAATCAGATCACTGCTCTTGCCAAAACACCTTCAGGCATGTCAGGAGGGGGGCGTTCAAACAATTAGATTAAAAGACAATTAAAAAGGTTTGTGTTTAGTTTTATTGAGGCCTGATTTAATTAACACATAACCAGGATTCTCTGTGTATTATGCAACTTTATGCTTCCACTACATCTCAGAGACATCTTTGGTTAGGATTATAATCTTTCACTCGCTTCCTGTCCAGTTAAAATCTCCACATTTGGTGATTCTGAATTTTTGTTTTTGTTTTGAAGTGTTCCTTTAACAGTCAGAGAATTGTCCTACTTCTTCAACTTCTTCATTCAAAGATTTAAAAACCCTCCTGGATTAGCTGTATATTGCAATGACACAAAAGCTGGAAACGTGGCTGTTTTTGAGTTCAGAGTTCATGAAAAGTTGACTTCTTAGAGATACGTGGTTCTCGCAGGACCGTGGCACTACAAACACATGATGATCTTATATAATATGATGCATTGCTGTAGATATAAAGTAGTTAAAATGAGCTCAGCAGTAAAATGCAACACTAATATTAATGCAAAAACATAATATAATAGTAAAGCGCTGCACAATAAACACTTTTACCTTCGATACTTAATAAAACATAAAAAATATACTAAAGGTTTTAAATACTTCTTCCACCACATGTTTGTGTGTATGTGAACATACTCACTTAGTGCTGTTCTGAAGGGATTTCCAGAAGTCTTCTAACAATGTGGACAAATAAATATTCTGTCTGTTGCACAGTGAAAAAAACTTTTAACCCATTTCTCAAGCTGTGACTGTATTTCCTATCCAGATAGCCAGAAAAGACATACCGGTATGTCCTTGCTCTGCTTGTAAAAAGTTATTATGAATGAAAATACAAAACATTGGAAAGGAACATCAATGTGCTGTGCACTGATATAACTTATAATAAGTGTTTAAAGTGTTTAATTTTGGGTTTTCCAATCTCCATCTTCGTTTGGATTAGAGAAAAAAGGCACAACTTGGAAAAAACTTGTTTTTTGTGCAGCTGACAGAGCATTTTTTCATCCAGATGGTTCAGATGTAGAACAAGATAATAAATTGTGCTGGAAATCAAAGTCCATAACTTTGATAACTCAGTAATTCAAACATCTGTTCTGAATATTAATGAATATTTTAACTTTTGATGCAATAAATTGTTAATCCTGTTCCTCTCATTTGCAGAATTGCTGCTAGGCTGCCGATGTACATTAACGTAAAAAACCCAACTTTATTAATATATAAAAACAAATATAAAACATTTAAAAGCATTATTCTGACATTGAAAGTCTTATGAATTAAAAAGATACGTTTATGATCATGTATTATAAAAATCCTCAGACTAGCATGAAGTTCTACATAGACAAGTCTTTTCTTCCTTATGACTGATGTGCTTTTGAGCAAGGGCTCTGACAGCTCCCAGGAAGCAGCTCTGTCGAAAATGATAGGCCAGAGATATATCCAGCAGTATAAATTGTTCTCTGACCTATTGCTCTAATGTGAGAGGTATGCTTGTGTGGGATGGTTTATTTATCTCCTTAATGTTCAACATCTGCTTATTCACATATTCTCCACTCACAGTCAGCCTGTTGATATAGTTATATATGACATTGTTTCTTAGAAATGTCTTTTTTCCCTCTGCAACCATGAAAATTGAGACATTTCCCAGAATAGCAATTGCTGTTTACACGGATTACACAGTTTTATCTTCTAAGAAAGTATTTGTCCTAACTTGGTTGTGCTTTCCAGGTATGAGCCACTGCATACCAGGTGTAGCATAGCATTATCATCAACCACATGTAGCAGCAGCAGACCAGGAGCAGGGCTCTCAGAGGGCCCACCAGAGGGCCCACTTGCACAAACGTCAGTAATTCCTGTAAAATGACAAAAAGGATATTATAGTTGATGAGAAATGCAATCTAACATGCCCTAATGGTAAACATAGCTGGGCATTTAGTCATGGCTTATATGGAGAAAGAGGGGAGCCACAACCAAGAGGGAATGCTTTACTGCATCGATCATAATTCATGTTAGATTGATTTCTTTCTCTAAGGTCATAAACACCACAAGGATTAACAAGAGAAAAATGCTATTTGTTGCTTTCATCCCTTCATTTATCTTCATTAAACCAAATTGGAAACCAATCTGCAAGAGTTCCCAGACCAGCGACTGTATCATTATTGACTTTTGTTGGCACAGTACCACACCCATGTATGAGTAGCTACACCCAGTGAGCATCTTTTTGGTTTGCTCAAAATTTCCCACCACATTAATCATACATCACTGATAGATTAGTGCTCTTAAGCAAGGTCATAATTCTCACCAGGTTTTGTTTTAGTCACTAAAATCTCTCTTCTTCTTGATCTTCTGACTGTCCAGCCCCAAAAATCCAGATGAGAGAAGTTCAGAGTCAATAAGCTCTATGAGCAGCAGTTTAGTTCTTCACTGCCCCATTTTGCCCTGGGTTTTGCCTCTCAGGCGTCACATAGAGGTCAGCCTAAGAATCTTTACAAAACCAGATAAGACAGAACAACGAGTTGCAGAGATAAAAGAACAACAATAATGAATTAATGATAATACATCACAAACCACCACGAAAGGCTAATTTAATTGAAGCATTTAGATTGTTATTTTTCTGCCATTTATGTGGCAAGCACAATAACCAATTTCCTCTTTTTTTGTCATTGTGTCCCCCCTCATATCTGAAACTAGACCTACACCCTTATTTGTGAGTATACGGTAGAGTTTCAAATCTAAGATTGTTATAGACACAAACCCTATGCAGACACGCTTCCTGAATTTATGAAAAAAACAAGTCATATTTATCCAGAATAAGTTAACAGTCAACAGCACATACTACCCTAGCCTCAACTTCACATGCGGTGAACCTAAAAAAGGTTCCTCCTTTATAATCTTTATCTTCCACATCAGTCAAGGTACACTGAGCTCCATAGAGTAAACACACTACAGAGTGTCGAGCCATTGTACCAGCCAGTTCTTGACCTAGTGCTGACTAGCTGACGCCTCAACAGCTGAGAAAGTGTTGACATTCAGATAGCTAGGTTGCATGTCTACTCACCATATCAACACTAAAACGCTCAATATTGCCCCTGACAACATCTGACCCTGTTTTTCTGCTTCTTAACACATAAATAAAACCATTGGCATCCTTGGGTGAACTGAGATCTGGAGATGGTAGTGCAAATGATGTAATTATATACACGTTGGTGATCCCCTTCTCCTCTAGCTCCACCTTGAGGTTGACATTTGTGGTTTGAGGGAAATGTCAACAGTTATTGCTTGAAGTTGTGTCTGTAAGAAGTTTAGATCTATATTTGGACACTTTACTACCAGCTACCATTTCATTATACAAGCCTGTTTTGTGTATATATGACTTATATATAATCTCATCCATTTTCTAGTGTATCAGCATAAGCCTCTGGAGGAGACTTTAGTACTTCCCCAGGTCTTGAAGTGTCTTGGTTGGTGCTGTATTATATGTAATGTCACAATGTTCATAGTGAAATAACATACAATGATCTGCTGCAACCACACCTGTAGACTGCACAGGCACAAGGCCCAGCAGCACAGAGGTGTTGTTAATAGCCATAATTCCTTTGAATATTTATAATTACTGAATGACTGACAAATATTCTCCATCACTGAAACTTGAACACACACACACTGTGCTCGGTTAAATGAAACACAAGTCCCACTGAGCTCATTTATCCATTGAAAATAACTTTTGGAACACATTTGATCATCTACAGTTAAATCTTTAACACCTGTTAGGGCTGCCTTTTGAGACATCACTCATTTCACATTAACAATACAGCAGTGTGCATTGCCATTGTTATTTAAACCTCTCTCTGTAGTTCACCGGTCGGTCCAAGCTGCCTGAATCCCTTCGCTCTCAGTGGATGTCTTCCAGACTAATATATTGCAGTGAAAACAGTGCTTGCGTGCTGACTTTTAAAGGCTAAAACTGCTCTGTGCAAATGTCATTTGGCCAGTGTGATGCCCGAGGGTCACCTCTCCTCTCCCCTCCTGCCTTTTTTCTCTTAGGTACAAAAATCCCCTTTTCAAATGGCAAATCAAACCATGTTTTATTCACATTGTAAATTACACTAAAATGACCAAACACAGGAAAAATGAAGACACTGCTTTTCCACCGCAGCAGCAGATTTTTTAAATCATTCCAACCTTTCTCTTTGCTGAGAGAAACTCAGATCATCCTACATGTTTTTGCTTAACATGGACTTTAAATTATCTTAATTTGGGGGTTTTCCAAGCAAATACTGACTGACGTTTATGATTGTGATTAAATCAATGTATATATCTGCCACCCCTTAAATTCTCCATGCCACCCTCCGGCCAACCCAGCAGAATATTTCTACTTATCTTGTTATATTTTATATTTTCTTTATTTTTTCCTTCGTTATTTCAAAGTAGATCTTCTTAAATTCAAACTGTAATGTCACTTACAGATTTTCATTTTACACCATTATTATTATTATTTTTACTAATAATCTGCCTGCTTCAGTTACATAACTAACTCTCATACTATCTCGATCAACATTTCTTTTTACAGACAAACACTAACATTATTCCTCTGGTTGTCTTGCAGCTATTAGTCACAAAGTCGTCTTCAAGGAGCATCGATAAACTTCAGATATGAGTTGTTCTTCCTGGTATGACTGGCATGGTCTCTGTTAAGATGTGTTTATGAACATACCTCTTACTAAATGCTATGTCTTTATGGATTTGAATGCTTATGTTGAAATATACTGAGTTACAATTATCTTTGTAGCTTTTCGTGATACTCATTGTGTGTCAGCATGCAGTATCTGTCTCTCTCATAGTGTGTCAGCAAGTCTACACACAGACTCTCCACAGGAGGGTACTGTTTGCTGATGTCAATGAATAAAGGTTACAGAGTGCAGCTGACTTTATGATAATGTGTTGTTGCCATTGAAAATAAAACCTGTACACTCTCCTCAGCTGTTGTTTTAACAGCCTACAACAAGCACCCCATTTTTTTCTTTTCTTTGCAGTTTCCTGTCAAAAGGTCAGTATTAATCCACTGCAAACTGGGGGTGTGGATGACCTGGGGAAAAATATGGTGTGAAAGTAAGTGGAAGAAATGTGATTTATTATTATTTAAAAATGAATAAGTAAGAGTTTGCTGACGCTATTGTACTGACCTTTATTTCACAAAAATTCACCATGTATCATTTAACACATTTGAGTTATTTAAATCTAATTAAAAATGATGTTTTTAAAAAATGTTGCTGTACATGTTGCCTATATGGATGGAATAAAATGAACAAGAACATTTCAAAAATGGCACTTCATTTCAAAAAGGTTGCTGACACCTGCAATGGGGGGCGGATCAAGAGAAATATTAGGGGCAGCATGGTATTTGCTTGGAAAATCCCCCAAATGAAGATATTTGCAACTGATTAGTAATCTATAAATTGTTTTAATTCCAAATCTTCAGACTTTTTTCCAAATACATATCTTTTTTCATCGACCTTAAGCGTGTCTCTCAGTCTAAAATATGGCCATAATAAATCATGAAACTACATGTGTTAATGTCTGGGTTTTCTTTAACACCTTATTTGAATCTAAATTAATATGTTTAATTAGACAGGAAAGGACACCATACCTTGAGTTGCACAGCATTTTTTTAGGCCTTCTCTCTACATCCGCCTTTGAAAGGATTAAAAAAAACCTTGTGTATCCTGTAAATTTCTTACATGGTGGCATTTAATAACTTTCAGAATTACTTGCTTTGAACTTTTTCAGGTTTATAAATTTCCAAATCTGTGTTTTATTGCACAGATGCATCTCCAAAGCAGAATAATCAATCAATCATCTTACAGTAAACATAGAACAAATGATGAATGCCAGTTTAGAAATGATTACTAAATTCTGTGCTGTTTGTTAGGGCACTCGGTGTAAAACTAAGACAGCATGAAAGAGCTATGATCAAAGCAAAACACCATGAGAGGAACCCACATAATCTTTCAACTCTTGTAACAAGCCGGTGAGTTATAGCACATTGCTGATCTTTAGGATGATAAGAGTAAAGGTGGGGAAATTTATCTATGAGAAAAACATGAGTAGGCAGGCAATTGCTTGTTTAGCGGAAATAAAATTTCTGTGGTAATGATCTTTGTAATGCTCTTTTCTAATTTTAATCACTGCTTTTCAGTTTGAACAGTTGATCCTTTGGCTACATCAGTTCCCCTAATTTCAATACTGTGAGCACATCCAGCGAATCATTTCTGATGTAGATTTGTCGTCATATGATCGGTTGACCTTTTACACTTCAGCTGGGCAGCTGTGGTCTTGCAAAGATCCTTCACAGCAACACGCGGGGTTCAAGCCTTGCTCTCCAAAGTGTAAAGCGTCAAGATCAAGATCACGATAAACAGCCTTAACGATGCTTTTAAGGCCTTTTAACTGTCAGTTAAAAGTAAGTCAGTGAGGTGAGAACTGAGCTTCCTGTGCATTTACAGTTAAGCACTGAGAAAGGAACATGCAGCTTAAAGTACGCAAGTGTTTCTCTGTTTCTCCGTCTTAAAACATATGACAACACACAAATGCACTTCTTGTTGTTCCTACTAATATAGTTTGTGTCACTTTTTTAAACCAAGCAGAAGCAGAAGTCTGGCCTGCTTTTATCCTCCTACTGCAGCTCTCAAAGAGCAGAACAGCCAACTTGCCCTGTTTAGAAAGGTATTGCCTGGCCTTGCATATCAAAAATAAACAGCTCTACGTGGTTATAGGAAGTCAATTCCCGTAAAATAAAATGTCATTAACTTGAATTCTAGGTCATTATACGAAGCTAAAACAACGAACTTGCAATCAGTGGCAGTGTTTTTAATAGAGGAACTAACTAGTACACAAAAGTTCAAAAAGTTCAAAATACTCCCCTGAGCACAGCCATGCTTCTCTTCTGGGGGGCAGCTGGCACAAGCCAAAGGGATCCAGACAACAAACATATATTCCAGTCCACCAGACAGGACTGACACTGAGTTTAGTTATTTATAGCTCCCCACAAGGTCCACTTAGTAGCTGTTCTGGAGAACACACAAGCTATTAATGTTTTTCTAATGCTGTCAAAGATTTATTTACAGTAGTGGTCTAATTAAAACAGTTTAGAAACACACACAATGCTCAATCTTTCTGTCAGTTAAAAGTGTCTGATATGGGTTGTAAATTTCATGATATCCTGGAAATGGACGTTTCAAGTTTCCACATCACACCTGTGTTAGCTGCATATCGGACAGTTTACTGGTTATTTGAGGATGTGTTCACTTTTGGTAAATATGAGTTGTTATTGGCGCTGTGATGACTTAAGCGACCTTTTAATGTTCCAGAATGAAGAGGGATTATTTTAGTCAACAGTGGTCTTATACTGTAGCACCCTCACACACACACACACACACACCCTCACACACACATACACACACAAATACATATGCACATCGCACTTAATCAGAATCAGAATTAGAAATACTTTATTGATCCCAGGGGAGGGGAAATTTGTTCGTTGCAGCTGCTCAAGGTGCTCACATAGCATTAAGAACAGAAATAATAATTATATAAAAATATCTAACAATATATCTAGAAATAACATATAAAAAATATAAAATAGTAAAATATAATAAAAGTCTATGCACTTTTTTCTGCATTGTCTGTTTCTATAAAACATCCACTTTATCACTTGAATAAAGTTACAGTCGACAAAACTGTGCACTCTGCAGAATAAGTGTAAAATTTGCATATTCAGAGATTGTGAACACAATTAATTATTAAATCAGAGTATTTTAATATGCATTAAAATATGGCTGGAGTAGATCTTTACCTTTAATGTGTTAAATTCTCTCTTACTATTCTGAAAAACAATAAAATCTTTTGAATATTAACTACTCAAGATATGACCTGTAACCTCACTGATTATTTTCATTCTAGTTTCCTACAACCATTCATTTATGTAAAATGTTCTCTGAAACACTTAAATTAGTCCTCCTTTGATTCAAAATGAAACCGAAGTCAATCTGTTGTGACTTTCAAATAAAAATTAGACTCAGTTCTTTGAAAGCAAAACAACCAAAATAAGTTCCTGAAATCATAGAGCCTAAAGTCATTTGTCATTCGTGTTGAGTCACAGTGTACCTAAGAGACTCTGTTTTCAGTAACTGCTCAGAGAAAAGAGAAATGAATTCATACAAACCAACATATGCATACACTTTACAGTAATTTCTCTTAGCTTGTGAGGCACCTCCTGCATATCAGAGTGGTTTTGTTATTTGAGCAACCTCATATGCTGAGCTGTTCTATTTGTAGAAAGAAGAAGTACGAAGAAGATGACAGTTTTTTCTGCAAACTCCAGGGGACCTTCTGTCAAGTTCTTATTCTATGAATCGTATAACTGTGTCACATGTGTCCCCGCCCCTCCACACTAGTAAGGGCGTATAACTCTCCAAATATTTCCTTTCTCGTTCACTCTCAGTGAGCAGCAACTGTGTGTGACTGTGAATGGCAGCAGGTTGTGGGTGTGAGAGTGCCTCAAACCCACTTTGTTGGTTTCTTGGTTTCAATCTTTCCGTCGGTGCCAGGCGACATGGTTGGCCATAGATCTCTGCTTGATCTTTTGAATTGTAAAACTTTAAAATGTTCTTCCTACGCGAGCCACTTATATGTTTTCATCCTTGGTAAGTGGGCTTTAGTTCTTGCTTTTGTAGTCTGTTTGTTTTTGTAGGGCTTATTCATTTTTTATTGTGATGAACTACAGCAGAAGTCTGCTTTTATCCTCCTACTGCAGCTCAGTTACTCTGCCTTTCATACATGGAAGTTGCTTCAAAAACACTTTGACCTGAAACACTTTGTCTTATTTTAGCCATGTATTCTTCTTCCTTGGTACCTCGTAGTTTCTCTGATGTTTTTAGTGTTTGTTCTTTGTAAATGAAGGTTCTCCTTCATTCTGAGGATTTAAATAAAAATTCTAATCAAATTCAGTTTGGAGCCCTATGGAGGATCTCAGCTGATGCTTTAATATATATATATATATATATATATATATATATATAGATAGACAACTATAGACAACTATATTAATTGTATTTAGTTTTGCCTTAAAGCTACTTCTGCTGTTGTTCCCATTCCAGGTCTGATCCTTGCTTACGCCATTACATTCTCCTATCATGTTCAAGCATATTCAGGTAGGCTTATTTTACTTTTTCTGCATAAATACATTGATGAATGAGGCACAAATATGAAATGCATTTCCTACCATAAGATAAAAAGTAGTATCATATTTTTTCCACTGTGAGCAAAGCCTTCTTGATCATCATGATCTAGTTTCATTTTATGTTCCAGTGAATTGCAAGACAATGAACCTTTCTTCCAAATATGAGCACTGTGGGATTCACCCAGGTAATGAAAACACGTCTGAGTCATGCCAGGTTGAATCATCACCTGTAAAATCAGGTTAGAGACTGGAAAAAGTCATTTTTAGGCTTGACTATTACCGTCCATTGCCTCTGTTTTAGATGGAGTCCGTGATTTAGATTGTTTTGGTAAACATAATTTACGTGGTAAACAAAACTGTGTGTGGAAACCTGGAAACCACGCATCAAAAAAGACATACACACTCATCATACAGCAGCTGTAAGTACATTTACACTCTCCACTATCTAGCACATGTGACATTATACAGACTTGGCTAAATATTAAAAAACACTGACGACAACTATCTAAATTTTAAAAATGCTTTCTCCTTCTAGGACCAAAAAATATTGCAAAGTTCGGGGTAACATCACAGAAACCTCTGAAAAGATCCCCAGTTATGAGAACGAGAACATGACTGTGGAGGTTTTTGAAAACAGCGAGTCAACAAATTGCACAAAAGCAGTTTTCAGAGGTTACACATGTGAGTCCACAAAAATGGGTTTTTACTGGCAAGTTGTTTCTGTATTTCTCTGATTGATGATAAAGCTCTAACAGATCTGAATATAAGTGAAACTTTGTGTATTTCAGTGCGATGTGGTCCTCCAAATAATGTGTTCTTCAGCCGCCACTCTGGAAGACTAACGGTGAATGTGAAATGGCCACAGGAGGACATTAAAGTCATCAAGAATTACTCTGTGAGATATAAAGCACTGGGCAGCCTGTCGTGGAGCAAGGTCAGTGTTCAATTTTTAATATTAAATGTCTCTAAGACTGAAGTTAAAGCTTATAAATATCTATAAATATATCTATAAACGTAATAGTGCAGAAACTAAAGATAAAGAGAGATTTATTATATTGTATTGTACATACACTCATCATTGTGTATTATATGAAAGAGCAGATTGGTCCTCTTTAGGAAGAGGAAGAGAACTACGCACAAAATAAATGTCTCCCTCCCACTCTGTAAATTTAAATCTGCTGTCCATCAAACATGAGACTCGTGATACTCCACAGCTGAATACTGAATTCAGAAATCTATAAATTACAGACAAAACGTTTACCATATTCACCGTGTTTAGGGCGTTGGGTTGCTAACTTTTGCCAATTACTATTATATATAATATATATATGTATATATAATATATGTATTTTATTATATATATTATAACACAGGGTTTTTTGTCAGTAATTTAAAGTCTCAACTCAAGATAAACCAGGATGATAAACAGGGTTACTTTCTAAAGCTTCATTGATCTCCCTCCAGAGATGCAGAAGATTTTAGACAGCTGTTTACATCGGCTGAGTAGTACTCAGTAGTGGTAGGAAATTGAGTAAATGTCTGCGGTTGTTTGTTTTGTGTCTCTGTACTGATTTCCTCTGCAATACTGTACTCAGGTCTCTCTTGAAATACAGATCTTGATCTCAATGAGATTACAGGTTATACAAACTATAAATTTAATATGTATTGCAGATGTTTCAGATAAATCCTTCTGACATTCATTGATTTCTATGTCGTTCGTAGCCACCTGTGCAATCCCAAAATGGAGAGAACTGTACAGTGGAGAATCTAAACTCCTCACTGGTCTACATTGTACAGATACAGTGCGTCACTAATAAAAAATGTACACAGTGTGTATGGAGTGAACCCTACACCGTCCAATCAGGTCAGTTTGCTTTGTACTTTACTGGTTTCAACTCAATATAGCATTAAAAAGTAGCTGTTTGTATTTATTGTGTCAATTGTGATAAGATAATCATACTTATCATGTACTTAACAACAAAACCTTGTAAAAATGAAATGTTTTTAGTCCACTATGAAGCTAAGCTATTGTTTCTTATTTCACTATAAGTAAATGTCTTTCAGAACTGACAACGCAGCCTGTCATTGTCAACCTTCATGATACTGATATTGCAGAGAATAAAGGCTGCCGGCTGCTTTCTTTAACCTGGAAGGTAATCTTTTCAAATGCATCTCCATAAATCTTCCTCCCACAAGAACTGTAATGAAGAATATATCTTCACTGTAACCATATCTGGTGTTATTCTGATCCTAAAATGACCCTGTTTGTTAGTTTCCTACCAAAGAACTGCATATTGGCTACTACCTGACCATTAGGAAGGCATCAGGAGAGGGCCCATGTGAGCGGAAGAAGACCACCCAGCCTGAAATCAGACTGATTCTCTCCTATTCAGCTTATCATCTCAACATCAGTGCTGTGAACAACGCTAGCACCTCCCCAGCTGTGAGCAGGATAATACCACGACGAGAAGACGAGCCCAGTGAGAACTCATTTGCATAGCGGTTGTTGCACAGTCATTTGAAAACAGTTTTAAAACGATATCAAACTTTAAAACAGGTGCTACTTTTGGATGTAAAATAATCTATCTTTTTGCTCACTCTTATCAAACTGGTGTTGGATTCATCATTTTAAGAATGGTGTTTATCTGTTTTTGCTAATGAACTCTTTATATAGCCACCAGAATTATAAGATTAGATTTTTAAAACTCATTCTAAATTTGTCCTCAGGTATGGGAGCTGGGAAGCTGAACGTGACAGTTCACAGCAATTCATCTTTTACTATATACTGGGAAGCCAATCTCATCAGAACCTATGTCTGCTATTCTGTGGAGTGGATGAAGAAGGAACATAAAGCAGTGTACATGTCTTTTCATGAGGATAAAAACAACTATAGGACGTTTTCTCCTTTACCAGGTGTGCAAATGTTTAAAAAAATCTGGTCTGTCCCTCAGAAAGTCTGTTCACGTGCTGTTAATTTGTTTGTTGCGCACAGATTATCCCAATATTTTTGGGAGTGAAGGAAGTGCTATGTTTTTTGTACAAAGCAGAGGAACCGGAGATTGGATTTGCATCCTCAGTCCCACAGTGCTTGTTATGTGTCAGTTCAAAGCAGAGGAAATTTGATAAGGATTTGCATCCTGTCCCATGAATTGTTGTGTTTAGACATCAAAAGCACTTCAGTTAGGGTTAGGAAAAGACTGCGGTTTTCAATAACATGTTAATAAACTGAACATGTCTCGTCTTGGGCTTCTTGGACCAAGACTACAATGTGTCACCTAACCTTAAGGTTTGTCTTATGGTTAGTGTTGCTATGAGAGGATATAAGATTGTAAACAAATGAGTGAACATTTTGGCAGATGTGTTCTGTTTAAACATTATGTGATTGCCAGAAACATTAATTTAACATCTCTTCATTATGTTGTTAGGAACTTAATTCAGGTTGCATTATGTTTCTCAAAAAACATATTTGCTGTGGCATATGCAATCTATATTTCCTATGGCATATATGCAATTTCTGGACGACGGCGTTAATTTTGGCATGTGATGAAATGTATTTCGTTTCCTGCATCTGAGATAATCCACTTGGTTATTTTAAATACCCAGAGCCTTTGGAGCCTTATAAGAGATACAGCATCACCCTGCACACACGACCAAACAAGGACACCTGCAACATGAAGCACATCAACAACAGTGAGAGCACCTATGGCAGTACACAGTTCTACTTCATTGAAGGATGTAAGTCACTACTTTTCCGGTATGTCTAATGTTATTGGAATAAACAGTCTGTTACCTAATGAGACTAATGCTTATTGTAAAGAAAGTTAAAGAATTGTACAAATTGAATGATTGTTGACCTGCTGATTGTGAGGAAAAGTCACCAAATTTCTAATATAAACCTGGTGGTGGCGCTACAGGAAGAGTCAAGCGATCACCAGAGTTATTAGGATTTATCCTCTTGGGAACATGACTGTCTGTACTAAACTTTTGTAGTAATCCATCATGTAGAGATATATCACTGGATAAATGAACATTTTGACCTGCTGGTGGCTCCGCAGGAGAGGTTAGGAGATCTTTAGGTCAACTTATTGCAGTCCATCCATCCAACAGTTTGCGAGATATTTTCAGGTTCTGATTACCAAGAGTGATGGAATTTGGCTATCCTAGAGCTACACACACACAATATACACACACACATAATACGCCAGTACTGATAGTTTCCTCCTCTCCTGTCCACAACAAACAAATCTGACTCTGATATCATCCCAAAGCTCCCATCAGCGCTCCCACAAACATCAGCAGCCACAACGTGACTCTGAACTCAGTGGTGCTGCAGTGGTCGTCCATCCCAGAGGAAGACACCAGAGGTTTCCTACTGGGTTACATAATCCACTACACTGAGTACCACAACTGGGGGACGGAGAGAAGTAAGCCTTATTCACCTTAAACTAAGTCACCCACTCGTAAAATGATTCTGTATTCTGTAACTGTATAGACCAGACAAATAACTTGAGTTCAGTGGTAGAAGAGAATAGAATCAGACACATTTCACAACCATTGTTTCCTGCAGTTAAATAAAGCCTCTAAATGCATTAGTGGATTCCCTGTCTGCCGGCTGGTTTGTTTACCACCCCCTCAGTCTTTAGGTGTTCATGAACAACACTGTCAGACTGAAATTCAAAGGCTGACAATTTACACAAACTTTAGTAAAACAAGGTTCAAGCTACTACAGCATTAGCAGGTGGTGGAAGGCTTTAGCAGCCTGATACAGAATGTAATAGTTTGGGTTAGGGTCCGGGTTAGGAGCTATGGACCAACCGAGTGACCCATATTAGCTGTTTTCCTAAGCGTAAATAATCACAGTATTTAAGCTATTCAGCTTTAAAGCGGATGTGTCTTATGTAATATGCTGACAACTATCACCCTTTCATTGCAGATATTACAGTGGATCCAGCGTTTGACAGATATGAACTGGGGGATCTCGAAAGTGGCATGGTATACGAAGTCCAGATATCAGGATTCACACAGGCAGGAGCAGGAGTACGAAGCACAGCGTGCCTTCTCAAAACGAACAATGAAGGTTCAAACAAACAACTTTTTACCATTAATAAATCAGAACATTTCTGATACTAATATTTGATTTTTATGCCTATTTCTTTACATAGGATATTCTAATCTCATGGGTCTCATCATAATCTTTGCTGTTGGGGCCATTGTGCTGATATTTGGATCTCCAATAATTAAAAGGTACAGCACTGTCTCACATGTATGTCACTAATCTTTAATATGGACAAATATTTACTATATATATATAATCTACTTAATCTAGAGCAAAAGTCATTCTGTGGCCGAGCATACCTAACCCTGGGAACAGCAATGCGATGCAGAAAATAGAACGGCCCTGTGAACTGGTAAGCGTCTGTTTTTGCCTTCAGAAAACATAATTTTTAACATTGTGAAAGCCAAACAAAACCCCAAGCAACCAGCCAGACTGTGAAGAGATCTAATTAAGTGAATGAGGACATACAGACACACCACTGCAGGACAGGAGACATGAGAATTTAAAGGTCCAGGTAAGTTGTCTGTTGTTATAAGTGGATGTTGAAGATACTGTTTTTATTTCACATTTAGGAACTGCTGGAGTCCATGAAGGTGGAAGAATGGGATACAAACAGTCTTCAAATACTTGAGAAAGAAGAAGTGATCCCTGCTAGCACATTAGCTTCACTACCACTTCTCTGTGCCACAGAGGATGAGGAAGACTCATCAGAAATCATTTGTAACTGGTTCCATAGAGACGCAGAGGTTTCAAGTGGAGACATCCTACCTGACATTACTGCAGAGACTTCCTCTGGCATCCAGCGGACAGACCTCCAGATCTCTCCTCTTGCCTTTACGTGTGGATATACAACAATGGAAATGTTTCAGCAGGGAATGCTACCGAATACACCAACAGTTACTCAAGCCATGGAAAGCAAAGCAGGGGACATGGACTTGACCGTGGTGAAATCACGATTGGACTATATAAGGCAATTTAGCACCAGTCCCGTCTTGGACAACAATGAGGATATATCCATGAATTTGTGAATACATTTTAGACCGGCACAAGCAGAGCACGAAGAGCCAGGAACGCAGGGCAATCCTTGGGCTCCAGAGGTGCACTGTGAGGAGCCACCGTACTGTTGTTGCAGGTCATCCGCATGAATTTATTAAGTCTTAAATAATCAGCACAACTACAAGTGCAGTCCAGCAGTGCTTCTCTTCTGGTTGCCAGCTGGTGCAGAGCAAACCAAAGTAAACCAAACAACAAAAGGATTCCAGCGCACACCAGGATACCAGGATTGACGCTGTTTTATTAGATTAAAAACAAAAGACAGAGAAGCAAAGAAGGCCTCTCGCATGTTGCTTCATCAGATTGACTCAATTGCCGTCAGGTGTGGGAAACTTGATGGCAATTAAGCCTTTAAAACTTTGTTTATTTCATGTAATAAAACAGTGTCAATCCTAGTATCCTGGTGTGTGCTGGAATGTCTTTGTTGTGCAGTATTCAGCTGCAAAAATTACTGTAGAGATAGAAACTTATAAATATAAAGTATTTAAAGACAGACATTTATCATTTAAAGTCCCTCCTCCTACCTCTATACAATATCTACCTGTATATCTGCACTACTTAAACAATCTCTTCTCTCCATGCACGTTATCTCTGCTCCTGTACAAACTGCATATGTACATTACTTGATATACTTCTATGAACATACAGTATCTCATTTCCATCTGTAAATCTGAATACCTCATGATGAAAACATGACTGACTGCTCACAACACGCTCACAACACAATGCTATCATGATGATGTCTAGCAGGTATAATGTTTATCATGTTAACCATCTTGCTAGCATTAGAAGTCAGAATAGAAGTCATGTTGAGGAGGACATGCTTTTCTGTGACAAACAGGCCTTTTTCACAGCGGACAATTTGACATCTCAACATTAACGATGGCGCCATAAAGCAGCTTAATGGAACTTCAGCCATTGCAGCATTTTTTTCTTTTCCTACTGTGACATGTCCAAATGCCTGCTATTAAAAAGGCCTATCCATCCAATAGATGTGGAGTCAGGGGATCGCCAAAGTACGATTCATCCTCTGGGGATCATGAATATCAACAAAGATTCATGGCAATCCATCCAGTTAATGTTGACCAACCAAAGAGACCAACACTGCCATCCCTAGAGCCACATCACATAAAACTACTAACACTTTTTTAGCCTAAAAAAGTATGGATGGAGGTTCAGAGGCAGTCATGTCGATAGAAAGTGTCCTTGACCCAGATCAGGGGTTCAAGACACACAGAAGTCCACAGTGAAGCACTTATTGGACAAGTTTCAAATGCATTAACACCCAAACCAAGAAAACAAAGGCTGATGGTATAACAAGGGCGATAAAACAAAATAACTGAATGAAAAGTCTCTTTATTGAGTGTTTTTGGAAACAGATCAGATGTATTGTTAGATTCAAATTGAGGAGGATCACATACATACATCCAAGCTCTTCAAAAACAGCGTTATCAAACCTTTACATCAAGTCCCAAACACAGACATCTAGTGCCGATCCCCCAGGAGCAAACCGTCAGCCGGTTCTACAGTATATACCGAGCATAGCGCATATAAAAAATAAAATTCTTTACATACTGTCAGTTTTGTTGGAAATGCTTTTTTTTTTACTAAACTTTATCACGAGTTCACCACTTCAAACTGAAGCTTTGTGTACGTAAAAAAGCAGGAAAAGAAAAGAAAAAAATACAATCAAATTAGGTTTGTAAAAGCCATACAAGTGGAATTTGGCGAGGACAGTCATAAAGTCTTTACGTCTCCTTTTAAAAGTAAAGCTTTTAAAATGTAGTAAGCTTTCTCAGAAACTTAAAAAAAACACTGATCTCAATCTGGGGCCAGTTTGCACAAAAACCTCTTTCATTTTTTGACACAATCACAATAACGCAAACGGCAACACCAAAAATAACAGAACGTTAAAATAAAAAAAAAAGCAAACACAAAAAGTCCCATCAATGTTCACTCTATTCTGCTATTAATTACTAAAGACAACAGACAATACTTTAATATAACATCTCATTAGTTTTACCTATTAAACATCATGAACAATAAATTCAGGTTGCATCTGTCAATAAGTCTCCATTTTTTATTAGAATATTCTGTACAATCTTAGTCTAGGCACTTTTTGACCCTTCTGTGCTTGCAGTTCGTTGACCTTTGACATATATTGTTCAGCCTCATATAGACAGCCGCTGCAAGCTTCTGTTTGCGTCTCGCTTTCTTGAGCAATATGAGCCGACAGACATTTTGCAAACCACCGTCATTTTACAGTATAGGCCTGTGTTGTATCTATAAAACAGTAAATTGTTTTTATCTCACAGCATTACAACAATAACAGGTAAAAGAACATGATACATTGTGATCTTGTTGCGACTACTTGTGATCAGAAATGTAAAAAAAGAAAGAAAGTAAATGTACACCCATAAAACAAAAACAAAAAACAGGAAATAAAACACTGTATTTATGTCGACCAAATAAGAAATGTTTCTTTTTTTTTTTTTACTAAAATATATTAGCAACAGGTTCACAGAAACAGTAGAATACAATTCTGCATTCTCATAATTACAGCACAAGTCATAAAATCAACACCGTACATTTTGTAGGACACTCCATTTCCCAGAGGATGGAGAAAAAATGGAGCAAAAGAGGAAATAAAAAGGACACTTCACGGACCTGGTCGATTGAAACACCACACAAAGGGCAAATGAGCATTTTAGCATGAGCAGGAATCCTGTTTTAATGTCATCCATACACTGAGAGGGGCCCTCATGTTCTTACACTTAGGTTCCTTTTTTTTTTTTTTAACCAAGGAACATGTATTAAAAATGTAGTAAATAGACAGAATATAGGAAGTTGTTGTCAGAGCCACACTACGACCAGAGCAGCCGAGGAGGAAGAACAGTTACACCCCATGAGACCTCAGTGAGAGAGTTTATTTTTACTTCACGAGGCGTCAGTAATGAACTCGAATTCAGCTGGCTAATAAAAGCTGAGAGGAACTCTGTTTTGATGGTACTTCCTTTGCCTTTTGGTGTGCTAGTGAGCAACAAATACTAACTCTAGATACTGAACCTAACATGATAATGGCCTGGATTATACTACAATCACTTTAATTTATGTATTGACAAAACGCAAGTGATGCAAAATATAGCATCAACCAACTCAGTGCTAGCAAAGCTCTCTGAAAACAGTGACGATTCAACTGGGGGGCCCTAAGAGACACATTACATCACATAATGTAAAACAGCCCTACAAATGAATTCATTCAGTTTCCACTAAAACTGAAGTTACTTTACTGTTACAGACAGGAGCAGATACACATTATAGGATAGTAAGAGTTATTTCCTATCATTTTAATACTTTGTATTAAATGCTGCCTGCTGCCAAGCTTCAAATGCGTTGCGATCCAGAGCAGCTGCCAGTCCAGGCCCTTTTTGTGCCTTAAAGTGCCCACATTTACGAACGCATTGGGCAGATTAACACTTAAAACTTTTCTGCAAAACACGCCTTCTTATCTTTGTGTGTCACTGACTCATTTGGGGACTTTTCCTGTTCTGACGCAGCACAGGCCTATACCTGTGTAGGCAACCTTGCTGCATATTGCTGTTGGTGATATTTGGATAAACATTTCTTTTCTTAAGAAAACGGCATGATGTCACTGGAGGAGTAATATCAATGTAACCAGGGACAACGCTGCGATTAAAAACTTCATAATTCTGGACAAACAAGTGGAAACTCTTCCTGCTGGATTTTCTGCCATCGTCAGAAGCTCTGCAGCTGGTTCAGGCGAGCACGCTCATCTAGTCTGCTGGGGTGCACTGCAGTTTTAGAATCTCTATAGAAAGAACAGGAAATGAGCTCTTCAAGTAGTGAACACACGCACAGGAGGTGGACACAATATCACCTGTATAAATGATGCAATCCAATATGGCAGCCATGCCACAGTTTGAGAAGCTTCTATTATTTAAATATTGTTTTTGATGGCAGTTTCAGTGTTTAGTGTTGTACGGTTATCTTACAAGATATCATAACGCATAAACATAAGGTTTATCTCTGCTGTACCGAGCGCTCACTTGCCCTTACAGTGGGATACTGAAAATGAGTTGGATTACAGGACAATAGACAATAAAATCAGATTGTACGACAGGAGACGATGGTGGGGGGAAACACGCTGTTGTTAGTGGTAATCTGGTGTTCATGTATGTATACACACGCAATGGGATCATTAGAGCAGTTTCCATGGTGGTGTAATAGTCACTTGGTGCCGTCTGCACCCATGTACACATCCTCCTCATTGTGAGACTTGTAGCTGCCGTTGTGCTGGACGCAGGGTGATGATGTCATGTCCTCGCTCAGTGTGACCGAGTCTTCTCTGTCACTTTCGAAGTCGTCCTTCTCTTCTCTGTCATAGTCTCTTTCCGCCTGAAATGAAATGAGTACCAATCAAACCTGGTCAGACAAAGACATCAGAGCTCAGGTACGAATGATGAGGTGCTACAGAGGAACTCAATAACAGAAGATTAAAAAAAACAATGGCATGCAGATGAGTTTTCTGTCCGTCCATTAACACAAGATAGTATGTGTAACTAGTATTTTATGAGGACAGGAAGACTGAATTTCAGAGCTACCTTTGAGCTTATTGTGTAGTTATGGCTAATTAATCACTCCCAACCAAAACACACATAAGACTTCATATCACATCGTTTCATATACCTTAGAGTATACAGGAATATGTTCAGTAGAACAACCCCTCCTCTAAAACAAACTACGGCTGTACTGGAATCAGAGTTCGAGGAAGAAATTGATCACGTCCACTGCCGGGTTACAGAACAGTGGATGTGGAGTGAGACAGGTCGAGAACTTAATAACTAATGCGCTTGGAGAGCTGTACTGACACTAGCGTACTGTGGGGGAAATGTTTGGGACACACTGGTCACAGGGATGGACAGCAGAGATGGTAATTACGCTGCAGTAGAAGATTAACATGTTTCTGTAGATGTTTTAATACTTTTGGTGCAGCTGCTGTTCTACAGTGAGGAAATACATAAAATCTACAGTTTAGAGTGTTTGTTATCTAAAAAAACTAATGTTGGGTGTATTTTGGGTGTTGTGTGTCACTTCAGAAAGCTGTGAACTGTAGTAAACAAGAAGACTGTACAGACTCTGCAGTGCAACATTTTGCAAGACTGCAGCGGTTTTGTGAGGAGAACACTTGTTGTACGAATGCTCTGATTGTCATCGACAGAAAAGATGTAGTGAGATAAGACCAAAATCTGTCACCCTTTATCTCACAGCTATCTTTATCGTAAACTTTCCAAAGTAGGTCACTGTTGTGTGGTTTGACTTGAGTTGGACAGAGGTTAAAACATACACTGAAGAAACAAGCTTACTGGGGAGGGGGTCTGTGGAAGACAGGAAACGAGAGATGTGCATGTAGTAGGTCAGTGTTTCAAATTCTCCCCTATAATGACACAGGTATATTTTAGATGAAACGAGGATAGGAAGCTGCAGCGTAAAGCTTTTTTTTTTATAAATAAGATTATAGACAAGATTCCTTACTGTTAGACCACATTTACAACAGCATAATTAAAAAACAGAAAACAGCCAGATTACAGTTACATCTGTGAGTTTGTTAACAACGTGCTCAACACTCCTCGAGGTAGCTCATGTGTGTTAGCTTAATGTTACACACACCACTCGTTAGAAGCCATAATGTTGTCATGTAGTATTTAGGATTTTTTAACATTAACAGACTATTGAAGGTTATTTGTTGTTGTTACCTTTCAGACTGCTCAGTATTTTTCTCCTCCATATGAAAAGTATCCTGAGGTAACGTCTATGATTTGGCACTACAGAAGCCTTTATGTATCCAAGGAAAGTTCCCCGAGAGGAAGCATCTGTTTTGCAGGAGCGCCCTGGTCACATTCACAGCTGGAAGCCGTCCAGTGCAACCGGTCTGATCTGCTGGCCACTGAGCAGCTCCACTGGAGCACCTCAGTGGTGGTAATGAGGGATTTATGCTGCTGGTACGGGGATTTAACCGGCACCCTTTCAATGACAAAGCTCGCTGCTCTAACCTTTAGGCCGCCACTGCTCATAATGTCCTTATTAATGAACCTTCAGGCTCTGTCTGAAGGTAAAAAAGGCGCCTTGTTGTCACTGTACGGCCGCAACTTCAGTTTCTGTACAGATTAAACAAACCAGATGAAACGTGTTAATTAGGGAGCTTTAGAGGGGCTGGTAGGCCGATTTTTTGTATGACCTTTGGACAGAGCCGGGCCAGCAGTCTCTCCCGGTCTCAAGTCCTTATGCTAAACTAAGCTAACCACCTGCTGGCTATAACTTCATATTTACTGCACAGAAATAAAAGTGATATCAATCCTCTTATCTAGCTCTCCGCCATTTGAGGCTCACATCCAAATGTCCACTCTGAGATCGAGCGAATCAATCCATTTCTTTTGGAGATTTATAAAGAACTTTAGAACAAGCAGCAACGAGCTGCTGGCAGTAAGGGAAGCCTGAATCCATGAAGGCAGTGAAGAAGCAGCGGATGAGTTGCGTGGCAAAAATGCATTGCAAAAGAGACAACGATTGCTTACGGAAATTGCTTACAAAATGCATCCCTGTCAGCTGGCAGATGTTCATCGAGCACTTCTGCCAGCCATAAAGAGCTAGAGGAGGAAAACAAGGTCACTAATAATGTCTTCCTCCAACCATAGTAGGGAGAAAACCGGATGGATCGAGCTCCTTACATTCTTCTCTCCACCTCACGCCTGAGAAATCCTTTAGAGCAACGAGCTCGCCTCATTAAATAATCACAAGTGCTTTATCTGCCTGCTCCGCCACGATAAATTGATCAGCAGATTCTGGTACTAGCGAGTATCTGCATGGGGGAGTGTTATTTCAGTGAGGAAGCTTTATTACCTTTGTTGGCTTGGCCTTGCTCTTTATCCTGTCCTCGTCCTTGCGGCTCCTCTTCCTGGATGTGGAGCGGTCCTTCCTGTCCCTGCTGCGCTCCCTCCTCTTCTCTTTCTTACCTCTGAAAGAAACAGACGCAAACAAATTAACAAAAAGAAACCAATCAAAATCTTGCAGACACAAAATCACTTTTACCTTTTTTTTTACCTTTTTGGTGAGGGTGATCTGGCTTTTCTTCGAGGGCTCCTGGACCGATCCTTACTCCTCCTCCTGTGGCCCCTAACAACAGAGACAATATGAGCATATAGCAATAAGAGCAGCAGTGTGTGAGTACATACAATAAGGATATAGAAACAGAAAGGGGTTTTCCCCGCGGTGCCACATGCAGAACAACAGGAGCCAAATTCTGACAGCTAGCAGACTCATAAAGTAGCTGGTGACCCCTCCTGGCAAGGGCAGGGATAACAGGATGGCACAACAGTAAATAATGTTTAGTTTCCTTCCTAATTCATTATGATTAACTTCATTCTCCAGGACTGTAATAACTTTTATTAAACTCCAGCAGCAGATATTGCAGCACATGCAGCTCAACTCACAGTCAGTGAACTGCATTTGGACTTTCAAAGTAAAAGAAATAATTTGGAGATAAATGCCTTTTATGTTGTTTGTTTCCAACAAACCTCGAGCGACTTCGACTGTGTCTCCTGTCTCTGGAGCGAGAGCGTCTCTTGTGGCCGCCTCGCGAACTGTGGGAGTCACTCCTTGGCCACAACCTCTGCGGCGGTCTGCTGCAACAGGAGGAAAACAAAGTCACAATCACGATCTTACGATCACAGCATTAAGCGAGCGAAATCTAAAAAAACACTGAGTGTTAGTTGGGCACCTGTGTTTCGAACGGGACCTTTTCCTCCGCGTCCGGGAGTGTGAACGGGAACGTGACCGCGAGTGTGACCTGCGTCCCCTTCTAGACCGACTGGACGAACGCTTCTTTGTTTCCACTAGAGCGAGAGCAGCGGTCTCAGCATCAGAACGCAACAACAACAACATCATCTTATTACTAAAAGCAGCAACTCATAGTGTTGTACCTGGCTCTATAGCAGCAGCAATGGTAGACTGGGCTTCCCTCACCCTCTTCATCACACTTTCTAGCTCCTTAGCAGCTGCCTGTGGCGTCATCTCTGGGGGTTTTACTATGGCGTTGTTGGAATGATTAACCCTGAAAGACATAAAACAATAAAAGGTTTTACATGAATCACGACAAGGAACACATTTGTAGTAAATAAAAGTAAATAAATAGAAAGTTTCTTGATTTATGATGTCTGTCTATGTAAACTTTTCTTTTAACAAAAAATACCTACTTCAGGGGTCTGTCTCCAAACATGACTCCATTGAAGGTCAGGGCTCTGGAGACTGACTCCTGCTCAACAAACTCCACAAAGGCGAAACGTGTCGGCTGAGTCTCATCTCCAGCCATTCGCACAAACTTTACATCTCCCACCTGCTTGAAGAACTCCAACAGCTGCTCTGCAGTGGTTGTCTGTGGAAGGAAAGATGACCTTTACGACCTGTTGTAATGTCTCTTAATTCTCTTGAATCAATCTGGTTAAGAGTCAGCTCATTCAATGGACCTATTTTAGTGATCGGTTATCCAACATCATCAGTGCTCCATGCTCCTAGAAGGAAAAAGTGACTGACAACAAGTCATGCTGCACGTCATGGCACTTGGAGGTGTTATTTATCTTTTCTAGTAGCCTGGAAGAGACCTTTCCCATCAGGGTTGAAATGTTTCATCCAATTATAAAGGTGACTTAGGTAACTTTCTATTGACTTGTATGGGAACAAACCATGGCAAGAAAATGTTTCTCACCTATATGGAAGCATCTGCATTTGTTATATTTACCCCTCATTTATTCAGATTTTCCCTTTAATTACCCTCCATTGTTGTCCGAAAGCTATTAAAAACACACCCATGAGCCCCACTGCGGCACTGGCTTACATGTGCACTGCAGTTCGTTTATTCTGAGTCTCACATATACTGCCCTGCTGCTGGAAATACTCACTAGGTTAGGCGTGAATACAAATTTGACATTATGTTACCTGTGAGTTCAAGTTGCCAACATACACGGTCCTCCTGATCTCATCAATCTTTGACGGATCCACATTTCCCATGAGGGGGGGCTGGGCGAGTGCTGATGCTGCGGGGTCCAGACCAGCTGATATCCGATTCACTATGGGAAGGTTCAGCTGCAGGTGTAACAAAAACAAACACACACATTTACTTACATGGCAGACAGACAGACAAGACGACAAACAATATTTTAGCCCAGAAGATGCTGACTCACATTCTGAAGTGGGGCTGGAGTAGGAATTGGTAGCAGTCCCCCACCAGGAATCAGACTGGGTACTGGGGTGGCAGGTGCCAAAAGTGACAAGGCCTTGGCCTCCTCTGGGATTTTCCCTGCAGGACAGAAGCAGATATTAGTGAAGGCAATAGAGGGACTCGCCTCTCTGTCTCCTCTATGTCTGCACAATTATCCCACTGTATTCTAGAGAGAAAGAGAGCATACACTTCCCCATACAGCCTACAAGTGTTCTACTGTCTACTCATGGTAAACTGGAGACCGAGCATCCTTACTTTGCTTTTATTAAATTATTCTTCTCAGTCAGTCAATCTGAATTATTATTCTCAATGAAAAAATCTTAACTTTTTTCACAAACAAAAGAAGACTTTGTTTTGTCCTTGGTCTCTTTTCATAGATCAAAAAAAGAAAAAAAAAAAAAAACACAATGCAGAGAATGAGTCAACACTTTGATGCATGGGTCACCTGTACTGGAAACATATTGGTCATGAACCATACGATATCAAGCATGGGCGCTTTTCCGTGGGGCGATCGTTTCGCAGTGTTGGAAAGGTGTGCAACACAAGACAACCCCAATGGCTGCATCACTAATAGCACACAGGACATCAGATACAGAAAAGAACAACAATTTTAAGAACTGTAGGAAATGTTAGCCAAGACTTAGCTACAAAAAAAACAACCAATTAGGAATTTTTGCTCATTCCACCTATGGATTAAACTCTGCTGCTTCCTACTGCTGGAGAAGAGGGCTATGTTTAGACTAATAAGAGACAAAATAACTTAAAATTCAGTTCATCATAGCTGGAGGCACTGAGCATGAATTACCATGTGTCTGACTGGAAAAGTTCTTCTAGTGCTAGGAAATATAGTTCAAGACAAATTACGCCACAAAGCATTAATGCATGTGTCACAAATTTCCAAGTTAAAAAAAGAAAGTGATGTTGAATGGAGAATGTCTGTGTTATTATCAAATACTGTCATGTATTACTGTGAGGAGAAACTTGTAAATGTTGCCTTTTACAACAGATTTCAGCACAGATGAAATAAAGTGCAAATAAAGTTTCTATTACTGGGTCTCACTTTTTATAATGTCTAGCCCCTCGCTATGTCAACAGGAGTAGGTGACAAGAGAGTTAAGTGTTAGTGATCCTCCTAGCATCCCATGTGTGATACACATCCCACCGGTATGCCGTAGCAACCTGGACAGAATTCAATCACACACAAGCCGCAGCTGTAGCAGAAAGAGAGAGGGGGGTGGGGGTTGGACAATAATCAAAACAACAAACCAAAATAACAAATATAAACACAACGCTAGAGATAAGCAATACTGTAGTTTCTAGATAGAGACAGGAGAAAGTGGACAACATGGGAAAGTATGAAAGGAAACAAACCAAAAGAAAAGAAAAATAAATAAAAAGAGACAAGGTGTCCATCTTGGAAGGCTCAGCGGGCTATTCTCCTGGTCACATTCCCCCTTGAAGGCTGCGTTGGCCCGATCGGGGATAGTGGCTTGGAAAACAATGCCTGACTCAGGCTAGTGTAGTGTAACAGCTGGGCCAGTCTAGTCATCTGATATGCACACATAATCACACAGAAAAAACATACAAAACCAAATTAATAAACTCAGTAGCCATCCAGCACCAAGTCACGTGGACAAAAAGCATCAAGTTAGAGGTGATATCATTTTTTTTTGACTGTACACAAGGGAACAACAGTGGCACCAAAAGGGAGGGAAATTTAAAGAAAAAGGAGCACCAAAAATGAAAGAGAGAAAGGGGTTTTAGTTAGCTGTGATGTAATGGACTTATTTTGTAATTACCGTGAAACAGATATCATTAATGACAGTTTCTTTCGGGGAGCTACACAAGCTACTTATTCCAGAGAATCCAGTGTTTACAGTGAAAAAAACAAAACTTTATCTAATATTATCTGTAGAAAGAAACAACCTTGTGACACCAAACAGAAACCCTGGCTGGGCACTTTAATAGAGATTAGCAAGCTAGTGTTTAATGAGGTGATACAACCCAGTCACCTGTGTAAAACTACTTTGTGACCAATCAGAACTAGCCAATGGCACAACTTGCCAATTTTCCTTGTGAATAAAAACAAACAAACCCTGAATTCAACCAAAACACCAAACGGTTGCACTCAAAGGGAGGAAGGACATAGCAGGTCCACTCAAGACATTTCATTTTAGAGTGAAACGGATTGCACTCACCTTCCGCACATGGCACTACTATCAAAGCTCTGTCAACAAACACAGTATTAGTGAGATGTTGCGCCACACCAACACTGGAGGGGTCTCGGTACTTTATATAACACACTTTGGATGAGAATGACAGAGGACCATTGCTGTGAAAGGAAAAGACAAAAAAAAAAAAAAACAATCCGGGTTAGTTATTTTATTACACCTGTTACTTCTTAATTTATGTTTATGTGGACCGCAGAGAAGGCCGCACATCCGCGGTGTTGCCTAGCTGGCTGTCGCCGGGGCAGGGTGCTCTTACTCGGGCGGGTAGAGCCGCAGCTCCTCGATGTCTCCCAGGAAACCGAACAGAGTGCGCATCTGCTCGCTGCTCACGGCCGAGGACAGGTTGGTAACCTGGACGACAGCAGTCCCTGGTATCCCGCTCATTGTGTAAAACTGATAAATGCGTTGACAATCTTGAAGTGTAGTATTTATTTATACAGTATTTATTCCTCTGTCACCCCCCCCCCTCCCGCTCAGCACTTACATCCAGGCGGGCGGAGCGAGAGGTTGCACTGGCGTCTTACTCTTGTTGTTTAACATGGTTTGACAATAAAACGTTAAGGCGCAGTAGCTCCCCCTACCGGAGTGGACGGCTCATTGCTCAATGCCACCGCCCTACTGGCAGATAGATAGATAGATAGAT
>NW_023339774.1:19191697-19219426 GCF_004916995.1 Morone saxatilis | reverse complement strand
ATTTTGTCACCTTTGGACAGAGCCGTGATAACAGTTTCTCTCTGTTTCCGGTCTTTGTGCTAGAGCTAGCCGACTGCTAGCGCTTCCATCTTCTTATTTCACGCATCGCCTGAAAGCGAACAAGCGCACTTCCCAAACCGTCAAACCTTTGCTTCAAACAAAAGTTTCTGACTGGTAACAGATTAAGGCTGAGCAAACATACTACACCTCCTTTCTCCCATTTCCCCAATGTTTGAATTTCCTTTCCATATTCCAGTCTCATTAAATGATCACATGCAGACTGCATTTCTTCAACATCTAAAAAGCTGTGATTTCATTTATATTGCAAAGGATTCCCCCTCCCCCCCACAGCTCAGGTAGTGGTCTGGTTAGGTGATATGCCGAGCAGTTGCTGTGAGGATATTTGGGAGGAACTGAGGACTGAAGTGTCTGTACGGTGGAGGATGTTCACAGGTTTAATGGAAGCAGGGGTGGATCATTTCCTCTTCTCAACTCTTTGATTTTGCAAAAAAAAAAAAAAAAAATCAGACAAACCTCCTCAATCTACATTCGTCTCCACATGAAAAGCACGTAACATTGTCCTCCACGAAAGATCCCACGGTAGACCAAAAAATGGTTTCAACATCAAAAAAAAAAAAGAAAAAAAAAGGCAAATTGGATGGAGCCCTGCCCCCTAGTGGTCAATTCATGTCAATCCGCAGAAATGAAACCTAATTTATGTTAACGTATGTATGAGATTTCGACAAAAAAAAAAAAAAATAAAAAAGGAAAAAAGATGATCTGTACAGAGACCACAGTAATTATTTGCTTCAGAGCAGGTCGTATCTTCAGCTTCTTTTGTATAAAAATATATATACCACAGTGATGGCCTTTTGAGGACTCGTACTTGCAGAGGTTTGCCGCCGTCTCACTTGGATCCACTACATTCAGTGGTTTTCCCCGTTTAATCAAGGCTATGAAGATCTCTACTATAAATAGTCCCAACAGGTATCAACAGATCAGTGTCCTCTGTGTATAAAAATATGAGTCAACATAAATCTCTGTTCGTCTCTCCTTCTCGTGTCCCCAAGCCTTTAGAGGTCAGTTGAGTCTATGCTTGTACATCTCTTATGATTATCAAATCCACAGTGTTTGGAAACGTCTTCAAGAGGGCCACTGCATTCCCATGATCGATATTCACAAAGCTGTATCCATTTGCCTGTGAGAAAAGACAGAATCATTGGTTAGTTAAAATACTAGTAGGCCTTTAACTAGTCACAACGGATCTTTGTGATCATTTATATAGACAGCAGAATACCTGGATAATTTTATCTCCGGGCTGAAGAACCTTGCATGCCGGTCCCTCAGGTTGAACCCTTGTCACAAATATACCCTGAAATGACATGATGCTATATTAATTACATATATTAAAAGCAGCTAGGTTGTACTGAATGTTTTCCTAAATAGATGTACAGCACAACTCAGGAAAACCAATCAATTTCTGTGAAAATAATACAATATGAATGGAATATAAAAGAGGTCCTTTAAGTGTGGTATTAAAAAATTTACATTGTCATCTGGTCGAAAGGGATTTCCCCGGCCTCCCACTCCTCCTGATATACTGAAACCCAGCTCTGGATTCTTCTCCACTTTCACACGGATCTGAAACACACCCACATACTTTCATCAGACATTTATGCGCAGTCATTCACTGTTAATTACACAATATTCCCTGCATTATATATATAACAAAACCACAGCAGACCTTTAGGGAACTGGTTTCTACCCAAATATGACACAAAATTCTGGTGAAAGAGCACAAATTTCAGGTTTTCACAACTCTAAGTTTCAAAGACTTCCCTTGAAAGATTCGACTGAAAAACTGATTGACTGTCCATTAAGTATGAAGCTACAGTCAGCTTTAGGGTTTTTCACCCTGTTCCAGTCCGTATGTTAAGCTCAGCTAACTAGCTGCTGTCTGTAGCTTGAAATTTAACAGAGAGTATAATACTCTCTTATTTGCATCTTCTCATTTAACTCTCGTTACAACAGCGTATTTCCCAAAATGTTAAACAATTCCTTTGATCAAAGTTTAGCCGAGAAAATCCTCAAAATCAACTTCCATTTCTAGCAGGTCTGTATTTCTTCAAGTAATTTCACACAAACACCGTCCTTCACCTCATGCTGCAGTGCGTCTTGGGGCATGCGTGGGGGCCCCTGGGGCTGATGGGAGACTTTGAGCATCAGGTAGTCAATGAGCTGCTCTCTGGAAGGGTGGCGGGCCATTGGCGCCTGGCTCATCTGGGGACGACCAGTGGTGCCCATCTGACCGTTCATCAAAGGCACCTAGGGAACAAAACCACGATGATAAACAGTACTGCATCAACATTATGAGCTCTTCAAAGCAGATAAAATGCATCTGCAGAGGTCGCAGATCTAAATCATTTCCTGGCTAATTCGAAAAACGTTTGACACATTTGTGCTCTGCAGCTAAACGTCTGCATGTATTCAACCTACTTTTCTGTGGGGGTCCATGGTGTAGCTCTGCTGCCCTTGGGGACTAAACACATCATCCTGGAAGGACAGAAAGTGATGATTATTAACACTGTGCCCAAACCTCACTCCACTGAAACTCATTTACAACAAAGGATAATGGACAAGACAGACAATTAGATACTGCCATGAACATTTGTCAAGGGTGGTAATGACATTAGGCATTAATGTGTTGCTTTAGAAGAAAGGAAGGGATCTGATTAAAATGAAAAAGATTAAACTGTGCTTAGTTTCTATTCAGACACTAAGCAGCATGTAATTCTGAATATTAGCTTTCTGGAGATAAAGTGAATCTTAAATGTTAAGTAGGGAACAGGTTACCCAACACTCTCAGACATCTGTAGATAGTGCAGAAGACTTTTTCTCCCCCTCTTCTACACATTCTAAACCCCACTCTCTAAAATCACTTAGACGCAAACTTCTCCCACTTACCTTTTGCAAACATAGTTTTCATCCCCACACACAAAAGTGACAGGTTGTGAAGTGATTCTGAAGTGAACGGAGGGTGAAGTAGAGATGATAAATGAGCAAAATAAAGATTTAAAGTGCAGTTAAAGGAAAAGAAAATGATGGTTGCTGAGATGAATTACAATCACAGGATGCGAGTATTGCAGAGTGAAGGGATAACACACACTGGGATAATGATTATGATGTTAAAAGACCCTGGTGTGTTTAAATGGGTTTTTTTTTGTACCATGCATGAGACTTATATATTATATATCTGATTATTAACTTTAACACAAATGAAGGTAGGCTTTCTTCGTGAAGAGACTGGCCTGAAAAAGCTTATTTTCCTCAAACAAGCCTGTCACAGCGCAGGGTGCCAGCTGGATTCAGAGAAAATACAGACCTGCTGTGAACGTGTCTCTAGAAATACAAGCCTCCCATTGCTCAATAACACATATTTCTTGCTCATTACTTGAATCAGGTATAGTGGATAAAATTAATTAAGCTACACAGCCTGCATGTTTTGTGAAGAAGTTGTTCAGCAGATTTATTGCTTAAATTAGATAAAAGTCAGTCAGATTTCAGTTCTGTATTTCTCTGATTCGGTCCTGGACGTCGTAAAGCCACTAAACCAAATGAATGATGGTACAAAAAAATGAGTAGTCCCCTTTTAAACAAGTCAAATTGCATTAAACTAAGGGGAGCTGCACAAAAAAAAAAAAAAACATAGAATCCATCAATTTCTCACTCTACGAAGACATCATATGTACTAGACAGGGATTGTGGTCGTGAGAAATCAGACGTTAGGAGAGACATACTTTCACTTGCCTATAAAAGGACAAGTGAAAGATGGCTGTGGGTCAGTGATCACTTCTCAACGTCGAGGAGAGAAGGAAACAGACATTTCTTATCTTCTATGGGATGTGAAACTAGCAGGAACTGGAAGCCCTGGCTTAGTAATGAGCAGCAGGAGCTAGCTTCAAGTTCACAGTACTCACACAGAAGCCCAGAGCGCCGTAGGGCTGTCCGTCCCTGGCACTAAAGACCAGAGACCCTTGGCTGGCATGCATATCCCTACAGCTGCCGTAGTGAGACCAGCTCAGCGGAGCGTTATTGGAATTATAGGAGCGAGACAGCGCATTCTGAACAGAGGGACGACATGGAACAACCAGCACCAACAGACACGTCAGCGGTGGCCATGCAATCCACCAAATGAGTGTTGACATAAAAAAAGACAACATTTACAGCATATACAGACAAACATGCAGGGAATCAGAAATATTTGGCATACAGCTGGGTTAGTAGGCTCTGGTAAACTTCCAACTCCATATTAAAAAGGCAGATTCACCCAAATATCTGTAATAGTATGTTAACATACAGTTTCATTTGCAGAGGTTTTGAGAGACCCCAGTATGGGGATGGGTTCTGATAGCTGGTTCCACTTGGCTGCTGAGCTATACCAGTCCTTGTATTTTGCAAAATGAATCTCTTATCAAATCTTTGATTTAAGAGTCCCCTAGATAACCTGCCTCTTTCTGACGCAAATAAAGAAGCTGGTGACAGAAAAACACCAGCTCACTCAGCGACATTATGGTTAATTAGATTAATGGACTGAACACGGTTGGACCACCTTTACTTTCAAAAGTGTGGATACACTTCACAAAGTCACCAAAGTTGTGAGAGGATACTCACAACAGATTAAATATGTATCTACCATCCATCATGTTGAACGAACTAACTTGTGGCATTTTTGATATCTTAAGAATGTTAAGTGCTCCACTATAGCCGGTCACACTGTATTCTGTGACCTGGAGCAGAGCAGTAACAGTTCACCTTCAGGTAATGTTAATTGCATTGTACATGTAGTTGTTTAGTTTTTCTGAATCACAAGGTAGAATTAATATTTCCACTGTGTTGTTTTTACTGTACTGTCTGTGGTTCCTGCAGCTGTAGCACAGCCCCGCAGAGAAATGAGTCAGGACAGATTAATGAATGTCACAGTGCAGTGACAACATATGTGGTCATAGCCCTGCACACTCTCAGCACAGTGGAATATCAGTGGTTTTAGGTATGATACCTAGTTAGAAAATACTTATTGTATATTTCACCAAGATATCTTCATTCCCCACCGAACAAACTACCTAAAAAGATTTGAGAAGGGATTTGATGGACAGATTTCAAAGTGGATTCAGATTTGATGCCCTTGATGTAATGATGTATAGTAATATGTATGATATGAAATGCCATCAAACCCTACTCCTAACCCCTACAAAACGAAGGTGAATGAAATGCGTTTGTGGTGCTCACAGCACTGAAACAATTACATTTAAAAATTAAACTGCATCATCTCTTCCAAGAAACACGTCCATGTTACTCTGGATAATTCACAGTGCCGACAGTCTGCGGATTATTCGGATTAACAGAGACACTGTTTCTGGAAAGACGCATTGCAGGTTAATATTTTTACATGCAATTTTCTAATGCTTTTTTAAGTCGCACAAACAATATTACTTTCACCTGCACTGTATTAGGGCGGCATCAGAAATCTCAGAGGCAGATACCATATAGCAAAAAATAACTGAACAATCTGTAAGGCTATGGGGAACAGAGAAGTTATGTCTTTTTGTAGTTTGGTTGAAACAAAAAGCTGGGCTTTCCAAATATTATCTTACACACATGTTGTTGTCATGGTCTTAAAGCAATATCCTTGTTGTGCTTCTCTGTAAGGATGAGCGTATTCATACAGTTGGCCTCGTAAGTGTGATCTACACATCATATCTTAGGCACCACAAAAACAATCTTAAGATCAATTACACCCTGAAACTGAAATGACGAGGACAACAAAAAACAGGTAGTTCATTACTTTTTACCTTTTCCATTTTCTTGGCCTCGATGTGCCGCATCACCTGGTCTCTCCAGTCAACTGGCACCCTTCCAGCGCCAACTCCTCCTGACACCTGTACAGGCCCATCCAGCAGCGAGTGCTCGGACTTCACCCTGGTGTTGGGCCTCTTGCTGGGGCTGCTGTGCTGGTAGTTGAAATCGCTAACAGACATGGTCCTCTCTGGAAGCTCGTGGGGCTGCGGCCTGGCGCCGAGAGGCCTGGAAGCTCCGGGTACATCGATGCTGTAAGTGCGAGCTGAGAGGGGCCTCTGCATGGCCTGACTCATTGCCAGTGGCCCCCTGGCTAGGGTGTGAATGTCCCTGTACGTCATGTATTCCCCATCAGGTACCTGCATGCGCCTCGGGTCGCCCATGGAGGCTGTGGAAGCAGTGCTGCTTTGCCTCTGCAGAGTGCTGCTTCTAGACTGGCCTCCTGTAGAATGAAGTCTCTCCTTAGTCCACATGTCCCCAGAAGGTTTGGGACCCATTGGAGGCCCCCTCTGCTGGGGCTGTAGAGGGTAAGGAGGTGCCTGATTACGGTTGGAGTAGTTGGTGTTGGCTAGTGAGTGTGGAGGAGGAGGGAGGTAGCCTTGGTGCTCTGGGGGCATGGGCGCCCTCTGGGCCCAGAGGCCCTCTTTAGGCATGGCACTGCTTGTGTACTGTATGTTGTACTGAGGAGGAGGGATGCCCATGGCCATGCTGGAGGACACTGGATATCTGCTGGTGCTGGCAGGGGGCTTAGAGGAAGAGAGAAGGTCTGATGAAGATGCAGAAGAGCCAGGGTAGATCTGGAGAGTCTGGTCATTCAGTAACTGACTAGCTGACTTGCTCCTGACTATGCTCTGGCCCTGAGCCCCTGGCCCAGGGCCGGCTCCAGCCATTCTAGTCATTCCTGTTGTGTCATAGGAGTCACTATCCCCATCAAAGGAGTATATCTTCAAGCCTCCTGTTTCTATGTTGCTGACGCTGTGAGACTTCATCACCTGCGGGGGATGGCACCTTTTCTCTGGAGACAGTTCCTCTGTGCTGCGAGACAGAGACATGTCACTGCTGGCTGTCACGCCTGTCGAGGCCACATGCACCGCAGATGTCTCTACTCTCATCCCTTGGCTTTTGTTACCCAGACTATTGATGCAGTCACTGACCTGCTGGTTTCCATTCAGAAAATGCTCCATGTTGTCATTGCTAAAACCCTGCTTGCTGTCCAAGTCCTCCCGGGTTACTGAGCCATTCTTGGTTTTGTCCACCTCGTCCATCTGAACCATGTTGTCGGTTGGCAACTTGGACACGTTCATATTAATCTGGTCCCACTTGGTGTAAGTTTCTCCCATGCCATTGTTAATTCCCTTCTCAATGAAGGCCAGTCTGGCTTCCATGGAAAGGTCGTAGTCTCCCATTTTCTCCGGTGGGGTCTGTTGGGTTTTCAAAAGGGCCTGAAGGGATGTTTCAGATCCATTACCATTATGGAGGAGGGGAGTGGTGTCTTTAGGCTGGTTCATGTTCTCATCTTGCCTACAACATAGAACAAGAGACACATCAGATTCTGTAATAACGGCAGGAGCCAGACGCTCCTTTTTACTCCACATTAAGAGGCTGCAGAATGGCACTAACCGGCTTTTTGGTAAAAATGGCATCTTTGCCTCTCTCTCAGGGGTGCACAGAGAGTTGTCCTGACTGCTGTCTGTGGTCAGAGACACGGAGTCAGACATGCGTGATGGAGACGAACAGTTACTGTTGTTCTGGTTGCTGTTGGCCACTGTCTCATCCAGCAAAGAGTCTGCGTCATCTGTTAATTTAGAAATATGTCATTTGTCAACTTTAAATTTCCATTAAAAATAGTATCTTTTAAAAATCACTCAACAAAACCTTTACCTTTTTTGTCCTTACTTAAAGTCACTACTTTAGGCTGGTTGATGGAGATCTCAATAAGAGGTGGTCTCATCTCTGCAATTTTCATCTCCTCCTCTTCATCAGACAGCTCTTCAGAATCCTAAAGACAAACAATCATTTTCTTAAAGTTGCATTTGAAACTTCCTAAATCACTTGCTGTATTTCTTGTTTGTTAAATAGTGAAATAAATTAGAGTGCTAAATGTTAGTAGTACCTCCAGTGTGTCTTCGTGGTTCATCATGGAGCCCCCTGAAGATTTGAGAGGGACTTTCTGAGAGCTGTAAGACTCTGAAGTGTCTTTTGATTCTGATGCAGAGAGGTTTTGGGCATGTGTGTTGTTAGAGACTTGGGGCTCCATGTCTGATGCCATGCCGTTAGGACAGGGTGCCTCTATCACCTGACAAAAACAGCACGGATGGTCAATTATTTACTAAAAATGCTCCTTCACTTGCATATAGAATATGCAATTTGTTAAAGGAGAACTAAATCGAGGCAAAATAGGCAAGAAATGAAAGTGAAAGATTGTTTAAAATATCTAATTTAGCTGAAACTGACCTTTACTCCCACATCCTGCACTCCAATATGGTTCCTCTCCACTGGTTTTGCATCTTTTCCTGACTCGTCACCCGACTCGTCCTCCTTCAGCCTGTGGGCCACCGACTGGGCTGTCTTCACCATGTTCTTCAGCTCGTCTGGGTATGGTGTAGGGTAGCGCTTCAGGTTTCCCTCCTGGAGGAGTACAAATACCCACAAACTTACCATTAACATTATGTAGTTTGCAGTTTTGACAGAAATGGGATAGTAGGATTAACGTCAGTGCTGAATAGCAATTACATGAAGAGCGAGGTCCATTCAATATATAGACACATTTACCATCTATACAAAGGTCACCCCTGGTCAATTGTTTTAGAAAATGGGACAAGGCACATCTTACATGAAACAAAGTGAAGCTTGTTGCAAAAAATAATACGGTGTGTGATTACAACAATGTCCTTGCAGTTTGGTAAACTATGTTACCACAGTCATTTTTCCTTTTCCCAATTATGTGGACAACTGTTTTGACACTAACCCTCGGGGGTGTTTCTCTCTCATCCTTGTCCTCGTCACACTCGAAGGCCACCTGAGCTCGGTGCTTGCGTTGTTCCTCCCAGAGAGCTGGATTAAAGCTCTCAGAGTCAGAGTTGGGGATGTCTGAAATAAAAGCAGAAACCAGGAGGAGGATCATTTGTTAATTTGTTTTTAATTAAGGCTTTAGAAGTCTCCCCCACTGTGTTTAATTCATGCAGGTCTGACTTTGACCACAAGATGGCGTAAAGACAACATGAGGCATGCCTATAAACTGGAGGTGCTGCAGAGGAGCTTGAAATTCAGGAGTTAACTCCTTAAACTCAAGTTGAACCACCTGAACCATACAACAATGAAATACTAACACTTGGAATTGTAGTTCTCATAAATTGCAACAGCAAAAAATAAGTACTTTGAAAAGACTTGACCCTGTGCTTCACTCTGATTCCAGTCTATTTTAAAGTTTAACACAAAAAGCAAAAATATTAAAACTAACATTCTTGCAGGATTTGCCATGACTAAGCATTCAATTCAATTTTACTCCTTTGCCATACACCTGTCTGATTACTACATGTTAGAAAGGGAGAAGCAAGGCCATGATTACTATGACAATCATGTCACAGAAGTGGTGATTGTGGTTGTGATGACGTTACTTTCCTGAAACTCTGCATTAGCATCTGCTCTCCATTGTGTCACTCAGACTGACACTGACAGTCAGGTTATTCTAGCTTCTCAGGAAACATGACAAAACAGTAAATATGAGAAATGTCAAAGCAGATGACTGGGAGATAAACAGTGGACAGAGCCCACGTACAGTAACCTGTATGGGTGCATTTTCTGGTGGTGCGATGTGGTTATAGACCTAAGAATCGGTTGGCTTATTAAATCGGGCTGATTATCTGGTATTTTGAGATAATCTGCATTGGCTGATGTTTTTTTGATGTTGAATTTTATAAAAATTCCATGCAAAACAACACTTTTCTGGCTAAGACAACCTGTGGACATGTTGGATTGTAATGTGTATGGAATAATGGAATTATACATGATTTGTCTTTTGATATCGGCATTGGCCATTGAAAAAAACTATATTGGAAAAAAAAGGCAATTCATCGCTGACATCGTCACGAATATCAAGCTACTCATTACTATTGCAGTAGTTCAAGCATGTAGATCTCAAACCACTAATTACTCTAGAGCTAAGACGAAACAGGGTCAGTGCAAGCTGTCTGGTGTAATAGGAAACCAAACCAAACTAACAGATGCTTAACAAGAAGAAGACTACTTGTGTTTCGTCTGCAGCTCTGGTCTCAGGTCCCTCATAAAATATGAATACAGTAATCCTTGCAGGTCACGTATAGGACTGCTGCTATAAAGATGGTAGCAGTAGTCATGGCAGTGCAAGAGAATCTGACATAAAATGCATTTACTTTAACTGAAAATGAGTCCGTTAGGTTCTCATTTACAAAACCACTTTTTTGTTTCTTACTGTGTATGGACCATCAACTTCCATAAACTCTTAATGTTTTATTTTGATAAATGATCATATTAGTCATACAAGTAAAGCTGTTTGAATTGTACGATTGCCTGGTAGTACTGATTGATTAACAAGCTTGAATCTTTAATATCCAGCCCTGCTGTGATGAACTGATTGGTGAAAACAGGTCAGAAACATTTGCAGTTTGAGGGTCAGCCAGATCAACCATGAAAGAATATAAAAGAGAAATTTAGTCTTGATGAATGCACAGTACTCACAGTCCTCAGTCCTGATTTGCTGGGGGAACATGTAGTTGGTGAGCACGGTTTTGTGTGTCTCTGGATCCTCCTCTTTCTGGAGAGGGATCAGGGGCTTTGACTGTGGGAGACAGAAAGTAGGTTTGAGTGTGCTATCTGCAATCAAAGGTGCTTTGTCAAAATTAATGTGGTTCCCCCCAATTTCCCACAGTCCTTTCCAGCTGAGTTTGTCCCTCTAGTCTTCTCCAAACCACCCACTGGCTTTGCTTTGACTGAGACACTACTTAGGCACATCTGGGTGCCACTTTCTGTCAATCATTCCTTTATGGAAGTGGTTTAACCTCCATCAATGTCCCTTAGGCCTCATCATCATTGTCACACCTGCCAAACAGTATCCCTGTGTTTCAGTACTGTGGCTTCTGTTGGACTGCCTCTCCTGGGTTTCATTTCTGCCCCTCTTAACACAACAAGAGCCGCACTCCTGATTATAAGCAAGTCAAGTTCATTTATATACAGTACATAGCACCTTATTGTGTCACAAAGTGCTTTACAAGTCAATAAAAGCAAGGACAACTAAAATTCTGAAAATCATCAATAAAAGGCCTGTTTGCACAAACATAATTTCTGACATGATATGAAAAAACTCTATAGGAAGGCTGTTCCTTTAAGAGCCTCGGAGCTAAAGCTTGGTCTTGAACCAAGGGACAGCAATCGAGCCCTGATCATATGACCTTGGAGTCTGTCTGTACAGTTTCCTGTTAGGAGCCCGAACAATAAATCAGTCAGGCTGAGCAGTGTGTATGTCAGAAATACAAGAGATGTCACCATTCTATAGTTTGTCCATCAGAGAGTTCATTTCTTTACTGTAAAATGTCCTGCCAAGTACATTTCTTGTTCACAATTATTCAAGAAACACATTTAAGGGAACCTTTCCAAAAATACATATTTATCTTATGGGTGGTGTGAATTATCAGTATTGCCTCCAAAATCCTCCAATACTGGACTATAGCAAAGAATTCACAAAGGTGAGCAAGAGAGTGATTGTGAAGAAAGGTGTAAATGATAACTAATTTCTTAAAATATTATTCAGTATTCAATAGGCAGCTAGACAGGGGGAGACATGGGTACCTTTAGGACAGGGCTGGTTCTTCTGTAGCATTCTGAAATGGCTGCAGTTTTCCATGCATTTGAAATAACAATAGTCCAGCCAGGATGAGAAAAAGGCATGAATAATTGATTTTGAAATGTGGTGAGAGTCAACAAATCTGTTGAGAAATACTTATAAGCAGGAAAAAGCTAAACACGCTGACCCAGCGTACACCTGCAGTGTAGTTTCCAACCTTAAACATTAAAACTCCTTGGGAAAGCTTAATACGAGTGGTTTGAGAATTCCTTTCCCATGCAAAGCTACTCTGCAATGACAAAGTGGGACTGCAAGCCACTTCCTGACACATGAGCTGAACAGACTCAAACGTTTCCACCTCTGATAGGCTTATCTTGTGTTCTGTCAAGGGCCACATTAGCTAAGGCAGCAGTCCAAATTTCTAGCGCCACAACTTGCTTGGTAACCTTGATCTCTCTACATGTGCTTTACTTCCGGCTGGTTGCTGCTGCCTTTTCTCACTCAGATTTCTGTCATATCATGTTGCAGAGGTTTTGACAGGCTCTTCTAGATTACCACACTGTCGCCCTTAAACAAGTATTTAGGTAAGGATAACATTTTTTGACATTCATTAGGATCCTTCTACACTTTAAAAATGTAGAGTTTTGTGTATCGCCGAGTCTGACCTGCATTGCCATTTGGCACGTTTAGATCAAATGTCCTGGAAGTGGTTTACTGAATTTTGAATGCGTTTTCCTGTGCGCTACCTGACCTAGCTGGATTAATTTACAGCTGAATGTTGTCACGTACCCTGCTGCCATGACAGTCTCTATAGAACACATCACCCTCTGACAGCTCTGAACTCAGTAGTACCTTTTGTGAAACACTTATACTTGTGATTTATACGTAATACATGCAATCTCACCTGATTTTCAGACAGCCACATTGCAGTCATCTGGTTCAGTTTAGTGAAACTGTAGGGAAGATTCTTTAACCTGCAGTGGAACAAAAACAACACAGGTACTCAGTCAGCTTGAACCAACAACCTAAAAAAACTGATGTATCTGCAAAACAGTCTAAAAAATAAAAATCCGTCGTGTAAGGTAAATTTAATGTACAAGGGCCCAATATAAAGTTAGGCTGAAGCACTATTTCATTATTTCTCTAATAAAATGTCAGCGCTGTGGGGTCGTAGCCAAAGTTATTCACTGTATTTGGCACAGAGCAGACACCAGGAATGAAAGCTGTGATTAGAACCTCAATCAGGCCGTAGCTTCCAAACCAAACCATTTTCATTCTGGGCAGAATTAAGACCCTTCGATCACGATGTAATTATCAGGTTATGTTTCAGACTGCGTGTGTGCACGTGCTCTTTTTTCATTTGTTTTCACAGTTATGCAGTTCATAATGAAATACTAGATTGACGCAAGGCAGCAGGAATGCCTTTAAAATAACGACGGCTGCAACTAACAATTATTTCTATCAGTTAATCTGTTCATGAATCAGTTCATTTCTAAAATTAAAATGGTGAAATGCTTTAAATGCGTTGTTTGTCTGACTAACTCAAACATTTACAATATATTAAAAACGCAGCACTTTTAAAATTACTTCAGACATCAATAATCCAAAATAAACAGAAAAAAAAACCAAAATAACGTTTCTTCTTAAACTTGACCTCAATATGTCACTGTCAGTTCAAACTCACTTGTTGTTGCTGAGATTTATGACCTTGAGCTTCTGCATGTCACCCATCTCCTCAGGCAAAGACTCCAACTTGTTGGAATGTAGGAAGAGCACAGTTGCGTTCTTCCAGTTGCCCATCTGTGAGGGGAGAGAAAGCAAGGACAGAGAGCCGTGAGCCAACGATGCTAGCTGTTACAGATGAGCAGACTGACATGTCACACCATTTAACACATCTCCACAAACACACATATTCACTCTAATGTGCATACTCACCTCAGGGGGAAGCTGGCTAAGGAAGTTATGATCTGCAGCAAACGTACGGATGCTGACACACTGGCCGACGGACGACGGCAAGGCTTCGATCTCATTGAAACTGCAGTCCAGCTCATCCAGAGATGTCAGCCTGATTCAAAGAGAATAAGGAAGACAAAGATAGGAGGAATTTAATCATGTGATCTAATTATTATATATACAGTACATAGTATGTGAAAAACATTTAGGGGTAAAGGGTTAAAGGCATACTCCAGTGATTTATTAGTTTCCATAAAGTTGGGAGAATTTGTTAAAAGACAGATTACCTTTAATCTCCTTGGGACCTTAAATCCCTGATATGGGTCAAGTGCCGAAAATCCTACAGTTCCCATAACGCAGCTAATGGTATGTTATTATTAGAAGCTCCTTATCTTTCAAACCCCACATCCACAGTTTGTAGCACAGGTTTTCTGTTATAAATATGTTGTCTCCAAGTCCAAGCCAAGATAACTAATCATATTTTATCAAACTGTGGAAAGCTCCCTCCCGAGCCACAAAATAAATTATACAACTGTTTTCACAGGCTGAATAGTACTTTTTATGACAAGTAAAAATAGGTGAAGTGATGCTTTAATTCTGCTACATCAGACTACACGTCAAAGATTTAAAATGCAAGAGTGGCAAAATAAGGACTAAATCTTCCTGTCTGTCAAACCAGGTCAATCAACCAACCTACTTTTATGTTTATTACAGCAAGAGACTGAAGCTTCCGAATTTCTATGTAATAGGACTGTAACAGGGCTGGACCCCCCTTCAAAAGATACAAAGACAAGAAATGGCTGAATGATGCTGAAAACAAAACTGGTGGATCTTAAAAGCGTCAGAGCACATAAAGTAGCGACATTTCAAACTGAACCCATGCTGACACAGAAGTGCTGTGCAGCTGGGGCTTTCTGCTGACGGAAAAATGCAAATGCAATCGGGGGATTCAGATGAATGCAAAAAGACCTGCGGGACAGCTACTGTGTTATAGTGCCACTGAACTCCAAAACACAACTCTAAACACATTTGACCCCTCTCTCCTGAATATAAAACAGGGACAAACAACACTCCGCACCGCACATAGGACTGAATAAAATCAGCTACATATGAATGGGAGCGGGGGGTGGCAATCATCTTGCTTAAGCTAAAATCCTTGCATGGGATTAAGATAAACCATAGGCTTTGTCACATAATCTGTGTCAAATTACACAAGGAGACACATTCTAACATACGGAATAATTGAAGGCGGTTTGTTGTTTGGAAACAATGGACAGAAAACAAAACTGCAACAGCTGCAGTAGGTATTGTCAGTAAATGTAGATCTGTCTCTTTCGTGGATGTGGGATTGTACTGATACAATAAATAAATACAAAAGTAGAAGGATTACATTGGCGCCTAATGTTTGTGCTGGCCAACGACAATTCAGAGTAGATGAAGGGTCAGGACGTGGATCTGGCTCGCTCACTACAGCCTCAGCAGCTGGGTTTACTGGTCTGCTGGAGACAATATCAATCTGAGAACAGCTACGGCTGATTTAATCTACTGTATTGGAGGATTATCTGGCCCAAGATTACTATCGACCCCTCAACAATAAAGCAAACCTCAGTTTCCATAAATCAATACAGTTACTCAATATTATCAGCACTAGACCAAAACAAATAAAGCATCGGAACACATTATGTTTAATGGGAATATGTGGTTTGTCCAGACAGACGTCTTATGCGATCAGTGGATGGTAGATGAAAAAAGCGCAATAATCCACTGATCTCAGGGTTTATTCTGCAGATATTCAAAGCTACTGCTGTAACACTCACCCTCCAATGGAGTCTGGCAAGTATATCAGCTGGTTCTCATCCACTTTCAGTGCAGTCAGTTTCTTCAGTGAGCCTATAGTAAGAGGAAAAAAAGATGGAAAATTAGAGAGATGCAGCTTAGAGCAATTACTGATTATCACTTTCTGTTGCACTACAAAAGAGAAATATCCATTACAGCATTTAATTGGATTAATTCATACCGTCATCAATACAATTATCAGTTTAGCAGTAATCAAGCCTGACTCTAAGGCACTGTGCATCTGGACTCATCGGATTTAATTAGCCTGGTCTTAACTCATGGACAGTACTTAAAGAAAGTTATCACATTAAATCCTTAATTTAAATATTTTATATACAAGTTAATATGGATGAAAGTAGATTCTCAGTTTAGTCTGTTCACAGTTTGATGAATAGGCATTGGGAATGAGTAAATACAACTAAGATCACATTTGTGTTAAAGGCAAAAACTAAAAATGTCTCCACAGTATCTGAGAACAAAGACATATTGAGAAAAGGGCAGTTATGCGATATAACTATTTCTATGTTGTAAAACCATGTGTGGCATAATATTGCTAGTTGTTTGGTTAAAACTCAACATCTTCTGGCACTACTGAACTGTGGAAAACTGTGACTACTGTATATTGTAACAGTAATTACAGCTTCTGTGATGATTTATTATAGTATTATTTTTGAAAGTTGGTGCACTTTAAATATAATGAAAATGTATTTCAGCTATGCAGTCACATCATCTATGGGAATTAGATGCTTACAAAAACAACCTCATAATGGACCCAGAGATGAAAAATGCCTTGGCAATAGCTAAAAAGAGACTTTAGGTGTTTTCATAATGGATGTTATTCAAGTAAGACGTGTGTGTGTGTGTGTGCTGTAATCTTCACCGATGGAGCCTGGCAGCTGTGTGAGGGCATTGTTGGAGAGCAGAAGGTCCTGCAGACTCTCACAGCCGCAGATTTGCTCATCTACCATTTCCAGGTTGTTCTTGGACACATCCAGGTATACCAGCTGTTTCAGCATACCCATCATCTGGATACATAAAAAGGACACAGAAAAGACAGAATCTTCACTGATATCTCATTATCCTGTCTTAATTTATGCCAAGGATTAGGCAATGGTAGTGTTGATAACAGAATCAGTGGATTAAAACAATCCCCAAAACATCCTGAGCAGTGAAGTAAAGTAACTTAGGTAGGAGCATCCCAGACATGATATTATCACATAATTATTTCATTTTCAAAAACTGAAAATAGATATTTTACATAAAAAGGAAACAGTTGCTGTATTCAGTCTTGGTTTATATTCCTGACAACGTCATTGCTTACAAAAGGCCAGACTGTGATTACAGTTGATGTTGTTGAAATGCTGGCAGCAGAACTAATGCTTTAATTATGACCCAGTTACAAACAAGCTGGTCATTTGGATGAAAAATGAATCTCATACAACACATTCGGACTATCAAAACATCATTATAAATTAATTATGCTCAAGGAAAATAATAATAAAAAAACCCTGCAGCTGTGAAGGAATTATTACTGGGACATGTGCAAACCTGCATTTCCTCTTTCTATTTGTTCATCCTTCTTCTAAGTTCATTCAGCAAGAGAAACATTTCTAAACTGCAGATCCCTCTCTGCTGGTATTCAGAGGGCTGAAAGTCTGATGCAATCTGACTGCAGTTCATTTTGATGAAGATTGAAGTGGACACAGAGATTGAATATCAAGGGAAGTAATCTCAATAGGAGGTTTTGGGGCACTGCAGTCACTGAAAGTGTGTGTATAGGAATGAATTATACCCCAGGTAAGAACGACAGTCTGTTCCCATCAATCCACAGCTCCTTGATTCCACTCAGCTGCTCCAACACCTCAGGCTGTAGATGTAAAGAGGAGAAAGGAGGTTAAGTGATAGGGATGTGTGTGTATGAGTGTTTAAGGTGTGTGTGTGTGTGTGTGTCTCTGCTGGGCAGAGACAGGATGAAGAGCTTAACCTCACAAACAAGCTAAAAATGAATCATAAAGGTCATTTATTTATTCCACTGTGATTATCATGTATTAATGAATGCTATCTTTCAGAGAAAACAAATGAGCTCTTATCCTAAGTGCACTTAAAAAACAGCTTCCATTTCAAAACAAAGCAGAGGAGGAAAAGGAAAGGGAACAGATTTAAAATAAATAAATAAATAAAATAAAATAAAATAAAATAAAATAAAATAAAAAAGGGAAGGAGGAAGTGAGGTAACAACCAGAAAGGTAAGAAAGCCCTGGGCATCGACAGACCGACTGACAGATACTCACCACTTCAGTGAACTCATTACTCCCCAGGTCCAACCTCTCCAGCTGTGTGAGCTTCTGCATGCTTCTGTAGACACACAGGACAGACAGGGAGTGAGATCTTAAATTCAACGGGTAAATCAATTCACACGTACTACATTAGTTTTCACAAGTGGAGAATTTGAAAATAAACACTAAACTGACACCCTTTGTTTGGACAAAGGAAACAGCCAGGATTATAAGCAATGTTGGCCATGTGCTTTAAAAAGCAAAACATTTTCATGTTATATTTTGGATGGCATACATGCTCTGCCTTTGCTCCTTTCACTGAATAATTTTACAAGGAAATAAATACCTTTTAGAGCTCAGGCGTGACAGAAATATGCTTTAAATAATGGAAAATGTGACGTATGCTAGCCCTAAGCCTTGCTCCAGAATTTTCTCTCCACATTCAGGTCACAGTCTCACATTTTCTGCTACACTGTAAACAAGCAGATAAAAACCAGGACTATTCAACTGCTTACAGTCTTTACTATATTTAACTGATCACCAGTGACAGAAAAATTGGGGGTGAAATATTCTTAGAAAAAGGTTTTGTTTGACATTCAGAGCAGCAATAGTTAACAATCATTCCTCAAAATCTACTGACAAGATGCGTTTGAGGGCATTTACAACTCTGTGGCAGCAGCAAATAGTAGATCTCACAAAAAATACAAAACTCTTTTTTAAAACTGGCGTCACATCCTTGCATACAAAGTCTCCAAAAGATCTGCAAGAGTAAAACAAAATACATGGTTCACTTGTTGTTCTTTCCATTGTTTGAGTGTCCTTGATTGTAGGACATTACTCTGAACGATTCATAAAACACACCGGGGTCAAGTGTTTTAATTGTATAATTCGGGCAAGATAAAGAATTGTAACACACAAATCAACTTGCAAGTAAGATAAGGACTCCAAAACTGTTGTTTCAAATCAGAAATGCCCTGAGAGCGATTCACAAAACCAAAGCAAGAGACCATGACTGGAGATGAAATGGGTTCTGTGTGGGAAAAGATATGATGATCCTTTCCCAACAGGGATGAACTGTGTTTCCTTAAAACATCAGTACAGGAATGGAAAGCAGAGGCCCACCACCACTACTGCGGAGTCTGTTTTGTTTTTAGGTGCTCCTCATAAAATGAGAATGTAAGACATACAGCAGAAATTATAAATATGATTTAAGCCCTTTGGAGATTGTTTTTTAGTACTTGCTGCAATATGAAAACATTAATTATGCTGATGTGCTTTAGCAAGCTTTGGCACATTCTTACCTCAAAAGTTGGCAAGAAATCCGGCGACCCCCATGTGAGCTGAAAGGGGTCAGAATGAGCTGTGCTGGCTCATCTAGAAAGTGAGTTTACCAGTGAAAAACACACACTATGGCTTATGACCTCAAGTTGTGAGGAACACAGCATCCTTCTTTAAAATACCGAGACGCATTTGGTTCCTGCATGTGCTTGGTGTGTTTCTATGCACAGAGAGAAAAGGGCCTGCGCTTTCTATGTGGAAGCCCTGAAAAGGTTTCTGCTGCGCCCCTTTGTGCACGCACACATTTGTTTACATCTCTGAAATGCTTGTGTGTTTCTCTGGCAACGTTCCCGATCATTAGTCCTTTTCTTTGTCAAGGCTCTAGCCTTTACCAGGTCTGGCCTCTGTCACATAAACACAGTGAGAAGCGAGGATCCGTTCTGAGCTGCAGCACTGCACTTTATACACCGGCTGGCCCGTCAGTCATTGAGTGAAAAATAAGAAAAAGGAAAGTGAGTGAGATAACAAAGGAAACTCAGCCAGAGGGAGGAAGGACAAAAAAGGCAAACAGGGAAACGCAGCCTTGCTGAGAAAATGGGAAGGGTATAAAATGAAATGATACAGCAAGTGAAGCATGAAAGAAGACAGACAGAGTAAGTAACTTCCACCCAATCACCTGGAGCTTTCTCAAATACTCATGGGACGTTTAGTCTCCCAGCGGCACTGTAACCTTCTCCAATGGTGAAATAACGAGAGGGTTATAAAACCTGCCACAGCAAGCAGCCAAGCAAAGGGGGGGTTCTTATGCAACATCGAGGAATTTAATACTACAGTTAGAGTTGAGCGAAGTGAATGGTAAAAACAGAGACAGGATGGAGGACGCAGCAGAGACATTGCAGGGGTTGTGAGAGGTAGGAGACAACGAGGAAGTAAGGATAAAAACTCTTGACATGCTTCATGACACAACCTGGACTCACAGTGATGCTGCTCCTTTATTTTGTAATTCAAATGAACATTTTGTAGATTGGAGATTTGGAAAACATGTGAAGTAAAAAAGCACTTACTTTGGCAACATCTTTAACTGGTTCTCCCTCAGCTCTAAGATCTGTAGTTTAGTCAACCTGCAACCAAATAAAAAGCCAATGTTATCATTGATAAGTATGACAATGACAATATACCTTCATACTGTAGAAACCTTCCCAGTAGAGACACCTTCATCACATTTTACCTCACAGCAGTAATATGTGGAATGGGTTTTTGAACCATTGCAGTCATGATATCCTCTGCAGGCATTTTCTGCTACTAACCAGCTTCAATGTGCAGCTACATGACAAGAACTTTTGTGGTAATTTTATTTGCCAAATCAAAACATTATATTCCCGTATACTTGTATATAGTACTAAAGTAGGGTGACAATACAGAAAGCAGATGTAGTTTTAAGAGAGAAAGTGGGTTTTTAGGAGGAGAGGAGGCATTAGTGAGATGAAACAGGCCTATGTGGCTAACACATCATATGTTTTGTGTAATCGGAAGGTTCAACGCTAACTATTACCTATTGTGTAAACTACAAACCATATGTGTGTGACTGATCTTGCTGGTTTGATGAAACAGCCTGTTCAGACTTCACAAAGGAAACATCTTAAAAACAACAGATGGGAATTTGTGAAATCATTGTGAATCGGAATCTGAAATATTCTGAAATAAGTACAACAAAACAGTAATTTGACATGAGGCATACAACAGAGCTTTTTTGTGTCATTTCCTAGCTAAAAAGCCTGTTAAATCTGCAATGTGGCCCAATGGAAATGCCACAGCATTGACCTTTTACGTTGATATGGTGAATTTGTTGGCAAACAGTTGCTCATTTACACATGCAGCAGTTACAGAGCAACATCATCATTCATTTGGAGACATATTCCTAAACATCTGATGAATGTCAGTCCAATATTCACTTTCGTTTACCTCAGTTTTTGGTCTCTACCAGCTCCTGAAGGGAATATCTGCCTCTTTAGCGGTTAAACGTTACACTATGGTCACCAGTTAGTTTAGAACTGGATATGTCTGCAGTTTGGTGTTGAGCAGGTAGTGTACTGTGTTTTCTGTCACTTGAAACTGCTGCAGCTGACAATGACACTGAGAGCTGTGACAGTGAACCAAAACAGTAAAGTTGTGGGCTAGACAGCTTAATAATGAGCTGAAACTTGCTATAAAGCTTTGCAAAGCCAAGGAGAGCTGCAGATTCAGATCTTCTGTAGGTTAATCACATCGTTTCACATCGTTATAAAAATATCTATTATTACTGCTTTAAAGACTGGTGTTATGAAAAGAAGAAAATCTAATGCTGGTCAAATAAAATATGTACTTTAGCTGTGAAGTCATCCTATAATATACAATGAAAGCCTTAATAAAAATTTTAAAACTATAAATTGTAAGCAAGGGCTGAATGATATTGACAAATAGAAACTTACTATTTGTATCCAAAATGTCAGAATTGTCACTATAATGTGGATATTTTGTCAACATATCACCTTGCTCTACTGTAGATTATACATATTATACATACAAAAGTAAATCTTGCTTGTTTGCTTTGCATTTCTGAATGTGAATTTAGGAAGAAGGTTATGTTTTAAAATTGGAGCCATGATTTAAGTGGTTGCCTTTACAAATGTTTATCATGGAAGTGGTACCCTGAAGAAGTTCTTCTTGTCATTCTAACATTAGATTCAAAATCAGATCAACTTTATGGTACCACAGCCATGTCAGTGTTACGACCCAAACAACTACTGTGTGTGGCTTCAAACAAAACATACACTTAATGAGAAACAACTGTATCCTGATCCAAACTGGAGAACAACACTGACCTGCCAAAGCTGGCTGGTAAGAACTCGAGGAAGGCATCATTCAGGTAGAGCTGCGTCAGACTCAGAAGCTGGGTGAAGCCTTCGGGGAGCCTGAAAACACATGCGGGAATAAGAATCACTTACATAAAGCCTGACAAAGTTGAATCTGAAGTTGACAATTATAGAATACTTAAACCCAAAATGCATGTGCAGTATAAAGCCAGAATGGATTTAATTGAAAGTTGAAAAGCTAATATACAAGGGTGTACTCACTTGGATATGGGGTTCACACTGGCTTCTACAATAGCTAGGACTTTGCAATTTTTTATGTTTTCTGGAAACTCCTGGATACCTAGAGAGAAATGGCAAATGGCAGATAAAAAAGCCATTAGAGATTTTAAAAAAGTACAACAACTGCACACCATCAATTCAACATCTGTATGTTGTGTCTCCACCATTTTATTACCACTGACACAAAACAAATGACTCCCTTCAAAACCAAAAAGATGAAGGATAATGCAAGCCATCTTGCCTGTGTTTAGCAGGAGAAGCTTTGTGAATGTTAAACACAGGTAGATTGTGAGTACTCCGTGGATTGTGAGTACAAACAGGAAGGCTCTCTGCCTGAACTGTGTGTGCTCAAGATACATTTAGAGTGGCTATGCACCTTTCCTCTTTAAACAAGCACAGAGAAGAGTGCTCGCGGTGACATAATAAAAGAGCAGGAGGGGAAGAAAAAAAAAAATAAAATAAAAGACCACCGAGTGATAGTCTGCAAGTTCTCATGAAACATCCACAATGTGCGAACTGCAAGAAAGGGAACGTGACCAAGTCTGTAGGTTTATTTCCAACCACTTTGTTTTGTGTCCACAACACTTAGCTCAGGGTGCTTTGTGAAGAAGGATAAGCTACTTTTAATGTCAACACAGGACACGTAGCTCTGGTTCATGAAAACACCACCACATCCTTCAACATTTGTTTAATCTAGGCCGTCCTGTGCACTCATTAATTTATATTAGAACTACCTTTTTAACCTTTCTCTATCCATGAAAGGGTTTTGCTGAGTACGCACACTCCCTTTCTGTTCTGCTTAGCTTCAAGGTTATACAGTGATGATCAACCATCATATACCTGCAGTTTTGCCACTTTCTTTGAGCACTGAACTGAACATCTTCCACAAATTAAAGTAATGCTGATGACTTATTAGAAGCAAAACTCTTTGCATGCAACAGGATGTTATGAAAATACAGACATTTTTAAAATAGCACACCTGATTGATTTTATGTGCAGCTGGGCATTAGAACAGAACAGTCAAGCCTTCAGACGCTTTAATCTGCAGCTGTTTTTTGTTCTAAATGTCAGACTAGAACAACATTGACAGCGGAAAGTTTTCATCAAACAGGCAAAATTGAAAGGACTCCTAGTACAAAGCTGTCCATCATATTCAACAGTGTGAATGTTTATCTTCAAAGAGCTAAATGTCGCACTTTGATAAATGCTGTCGCTTCCCACTCTCTGAAACCGCTGACAAGACACTTTGAGTTGAGCACCTTGTACAGATATTCTCACAGTTTGTGTGACTCTAAGGTGCTTCATCTAGCTCTGTTTTGTCCCTGCTCCTACTCTGCGTTACATAATATCTAATATATTGCAGGTCTGAGCTTGTCCACTTCCTTTATCCATCACATCAGGGGTTTTAAGTCATGCAGTGCTGTGACATAATGAAATGTGGTAAATGAAACATGCAGTGGCATTATACCCCAGACTGTCTTTGAAGCAATTTCACACAGTTTCAATTATGCAACTCTTTCCTGGAAGTTTTATTTTTGTTTTTTTATTCTTTTACTGGTTGGTCAATAACAGTGACAGATGACAACACAAGGACAACTACATGTTACACATCTGAACACACGTCACACATCTGAACACACGTCACTGAACCCATGACTACAGTCACAGTTTTGCATGACTTATTTTACCTGCCAGGCAAATATACGGACACATTATAATGACATTTCTGAAGAACAGATGAAGCTTGCTTACTGTTTTTGCTGACATCAAGCTCCCTGAGATTGATGAGGTTTGCGATGGCTGCCGGCAACACTGATAGGTCATTATCTGGCATGCTCAGTCGATGGAGTAACTGGCAGTTAAACAGTTGCTGGTGGAGAAAGAGAGAGAAGAGATAATATAGTCCTTAATTAAGAAGTGTATGTTTGGCCATAGGGTTGCCCCCTAAAATGTTGTCAGTCGAAGCGATGCGCTTTTGTTTTTGAGCTGCCTCACTGTACACAGAGCAGGGTCACAGCTTGTAGACTGCAAACTTAAAATGACCTCAAACCACAAAACTAACTGTAATGCAAGCAGAGAGGAGTGATAGAAACCGAGCCAGGCACAACGATACTCTACTCCAATGAGGACTGTCACTTAAGTCAGTTAAAGCACTTTTGAACCAGATGTCGGTACAACCTTCTCTGGTGAGACATTACTAAATATTATGTCCTGATTGACTTCCAATCTCAACTGCATCATTCAAATGCTCTTCTCACAAAATGAACACGAGTTCACAAAGTAAGAATGAGTGTGCACAATGCTAGCTTTCCAATGGAGATAAACTAGTTAAGCACACAGCAAGGCAATACTTAGAACTACATTATGGTATTACTCAAGAGGACACTAACGTTTTATAAATTGTAATTGGGATACGTAGAGTAGAAATATAAAGTTTATATGCATCCGTGTGTGTGCCTTACTTTAGGCAGCTCCTCAATCTGGTTGGCATCGAGGTAGAGTTCCTGCAGGGTCTTCTCAAAGCTAAAGATCTCCTTAGGAACAGTCTCCAGGCTGCAGTGGGAGTAGTCCAGCGATGTTACCGCCTCCTCCTCACCCCGCAAGCAGCGGCACGGCACCAGACGAACAAAAAAGCTCCGCTTGGACATCCTCAGGCACTGGAGAGGGAAAACAGAGAGATATGTAAAAGGCAGAAGAGGATTAGGAGTTGAGGAGGTAAGCATTTGGTGCTTCTTATACACTGCTTTAAGTGTCAAATGTAACATGTATTTATCAGTGTGAAAATAAACACTAATTTAAAACATACACACACACACACACATTGATCTTGATATCTGATCTGTGCATCTGATCCATGACCATGTGACTGCAGTCTTAAATTGTGAGAACATCACTCATATGCTGTTCTGTGTTCTCCTTCCACAGGACAGATCACTGTCAGCAGACTGTGTCCAAAAACACAGGGGGAACAATGACTTAAGCTTTGATGAGGAAGAATGATGAGATCATAAACACCTCCAGCCAATCAAAACTACATGGGGATGTATTTTTCGAGTGATAACGAGCAAGAGCAGGCCATAATAGGGTGGAGCAGCAGTGTCAACAACGCCATCATAACAAAAAAGCCACAAGGAAGCAAAGAACTCAATTAAGCGACCATGTTGATGTCTTTTTATGCAGTGAACTTAATGTATTCTGTATTCTGTTTGATAACTGGGCAGTCACCCACTAGAGAGCAAAATGGTCCTGACGGAGAGATGTGTGATAAATGTCACCAAGAACAACAGTCAGACACAAATACTTAGAGATCTGATCAAAACAGCCACGACTTTGGGGTGAACACATTTGCAAAAACCTTCTTTAAAAAGAAAGTTTCAGAATTTTCAACCTGGTCTTTTTTTGTCTGACGATTATAGTAAATGGTAAATGGACTGCACTAAAATAGGGCCTTTGTAGGTTTAGCACCCTACATTTCCTGGAAAGCTGCGTGACACTTGTACGTCTTGCCCTGATCACAGCTTCTCACATCTCTAAATAAAGCAAACTGTAATAATAGACAAAAAATACGTCAATAACATCCAGGTTGAGTTTTTTGGCAAACTGCACTTAAAAATCAATATCCAGTTCAGAATCTCATCTAAAGGAAACAACAGTGAGCCATTCACAGAGTAAAAGCTTTCCAGCAGTATCAGTAGATGTACAACAGCTCTTCAGTGCAGAGGCTGCAGAAGGACCTTTCAAAACGGCCGTGGGTTGCTTCATGCACACTCAATTCTATTATTTCCTCCAAAGTATTGTGCTGTCAGTGTGTTTTCTAATTTGCATATAGATTACAGCTGATCACTGACAATGAGTTTCCATTTAGTGAATGAGTGTGAGTCCCAATTGATTAAAAAATAAAAACAGACATATGAATCCCTTTAAAAGGTTTCCCTTACCCGAGAGAATCCTGCAATAATTTGTTATTTTAATTTCCCCATTTCTCTGCTTTCTTGTAGGAAGTCTGCCACTTATTCTGGCCTTCAATAGGTAAGCAAAATGATGCTCAATGTTGTGGGTATGCAGTACACTCATTAGGGTTGAAGCGGAAGATAAAATTGCAAGATGTGAGCCATGAATCTGTCATGATTTTGGCAATGCTCGTCCTTAGCTAGTTTTATCCAAAACTCTCTCAACTCTCACAAAATAAAGAGACATAAAAGCCAGAAAATCTTTCAATCCGGTTGGGAGCTTAAGGGATGGAGGGGGGGAGGAGTTGCAAACCTGTCCTTTAACTTGCTACAGGGATGTATGTATTATGTTTATAGCTTGAGTCTCGGCTCAACACAGTCCTTTTCACCAAGTACAGTATGCAATATGGAATGTGTTTTGATCAAAAGAGGCTTTGTTCTTTGGAGCATGAGGAGAATGTGACTTTTCCTCCCCCTCGTCTTAATCTGAGCACAGCCACAGCACATAATCTCTGAGTCCTTCGCTCACTGCGTATTCTGTCTAACTGAGCAGTAAAATTATGATGGCCTTGACCTACTCTGACAGCGCAGACTATGTGTGGGTGTGAGCACATATTTGTGTTAGGAGGTTGTTGCAAGGAACTAAGCCAGCCATTATTTTCTTTGAAATTTGGTTAGCACTGTACAACCCATTGTCTTTGTTATCAGATGAGCACATTTTTGCATGTGTGCATGAAGATGCCTTTTCTAGACAGTGCAGTAGGTGTGACTATTTTTGGAGCCACTCAGAATATAGCCTGCCATGGAATTAGTCATGATAGGAAATAAATTATACCAAGCTCCCAAAAATATATACAATTAATACTTCTCGATATCATAATAATGAAGCAAGGTTACCTAGAGGAACTTTGAAATCTGTCAAAAGTTGACTCAAAGGAGGACCGGTCAGCCAACCCTCTGCCTCCAACTCATTGAAAATGGTTGCTTGTACGCACACGCCCACATTAACTTGAGGTATGCACAACCAAGACTGTCAGCCTCCCACATAGCCTTTGCTATAGCAGCAGGCAGCTCATGTATAAATACTCTCACTGAGTAATCTGGTCTATCACCAGAGGGGATGACAGAGGGCTTGGCTCCATTCACCCCGAGTAACAAGCACCGAGCGTATGGATGACGCATGCTATCCAGAGTGGGAGGCGTGGGAGGGCTGAAAGAAGAGGGTGTGATATGGGTTAACAGAGAAAGGGGGTAGTTGTGGCTTATTGTGAGTTATGCAAGAAAAGGCAATCAAGGAACCAAGAGCAGATAAGGTGTCATGAGAAAAATTGTGGAGAGAGATGCATATGGTTTGAAGTATAGAAAAGTAGCAAGAGCAAATCAAGGAAGCGGGGGGTGGATGAGCTGAACATGTTAAAGCTGGTAGAAGAATTTAATCTCACACTTTAAGGATGGGTTCTACATGACTCCATCTAATAATGTTTAATGACCAGAAAATCTGAATGTTGGCTATATGACAGAGCAAGATTAAGAGTCTGCAGCCAAGCTGGCGGGTCTATACTTAGGTACAGAGTAGCTTTGAGCTAAAAAAAAAAAAAGAAAAATCCTATACAAACTCAAAACATTGAAATTAT
>NW_023339774.1:19173430-19191597 GCF_004916995.1 Morone saxatilis | reverse complement strand
ATTTCTTCCATAGGCTGCTGGTGCAGTGGACTGATGTATTTCAATCTCCTACCTTCTTCATGACACCATTGGTCATTCTTTTGTGCCAGTAACGTGCTCTCTTTACCTTCCTCTACAAGAAAGTGTCCCTTCAAGAAAAATAAAGAGACAGTGAAATGGGCTGGATAACTGTGGCACTGCTGGGCTGGCTGTCTATCTGGCTGGAGTCCCCCCAAGAGTAATCTGGAAGGCAGCACACTAATGAGAACCGCACTGCCTTCAACATAGATAGGCTTATCCACTGACCTACATGTTACTGGAATGATCATCCATCCATCAAGAGTGTCTGACTTCTGAACTAAGAAAGTTGAAAACATGCAGTAGAGATTTTCAGACATGTTAAGCTCTTGGATGAGATTTTCTTTCTTAGCCTACTTATTTAAGCAGCACATTTGCTTTCAGCATCAGCATGTTACCAAGAGCGTGGCCTGATAGCAGTGAAATTGTTAAAGGCCTAAAAAACCCAACACACTAGCTGTATTTATTCAGAAATTTCAAAATGTGTGGGCATGTGTGAATGGTGGACATGTGACTCTGCAGCCTGGCACTGGTCCGTGTGGCTTCCTCTGTGCAACAGAGAATGAAATAGTCCAGAGGGCAGGCCAGTCACAGATTCCCACTTTATTCTCCCAGTCAGAGCCAGGAAACCACTTCCCTGTCACAACCCCTCTCCTTGTAACTTAAGTGCCTCCTGGGTCAGTGCGGTTTCTATAGAGACTACGGTCAAGGGTAAGATCAGCTTTGCGACCCGTAAAGTCATACACAAAAACACACAGCTGAGCTTGCTTAATTGCTTATGTAGAAATGTATCAATTGATAAAATACTGAAGGCCTGTGCAGAATAAAATGAATGAAAGTAAACTGAAAGAGAGATTGAGATGTCTGTGTGTTTCCAAAAGGTCACTCAGCCCTTTCACAGTGGCCAACTAGCACAAACTGGCCTACTTATAGTTTATCCAGTAGAATGTGTTGGGAACTAATTAGTAGTTTCTAATGTTTCTGTCCTTCAAAAACACCAGTCCCCATGTCTGTCTCGTCTACCCTGGTTGGGTTGGTCAAAGCCCACACAGTGGAGCTCTGTGAGGACATGTGACAGACACAAGTTCAAAAGGATGTAGGCATACAAACATTTAAAATAGGACCAGTAAGTATTGCTGGTGACTATGTTGAGGTCTGTCTGTGCATGTATGTTTGTGTGTGTAAAGGGTGAAACGGAAATGAAAGTGCAGCATTTGACAGTAGCAAGCAGCTCGAGTTATTTATAGCAAATAGTACTTGTCTGGTTGATATGGCAGAATGTGATTAGTGCGGGCTAGCTCTCGCTTTATGAAAGGAGCTTTTGATCCAGATTGCAGTGGACTGTTACAGGATTGCTGGGCCACAGCTGAAGTTTTTTATCGGAGGTTATGGCAACAAAAACAATGCAGGAAAAAAAAGAAACATAACAGCCTGCAGAGCCTGTGGGATACACTTGAATTGCCTCCGTCTGTGAAGGAAAAGGAAAGAAAAAGTCACTTCCTCAATGCAGGGCGGAGTGCCAGTGGGCTATAGGCTAGTTCTCTCACGCTTCCTATAGTGCAGCTTTAACTCTTCTCAAATGGGATCACGTCCTTTACCATGGAGATGGCCTTTATCATTCACTGACCAAAAACCAGTGAAAGTTCAGTTTCTCTGTGCATCCAAGTTAGATTGACACAATAATAACTGTCTTGATGAATACATAATCAGATGTGAAGTTACACAACCTTGAGGCAGCATATTTTACTAGAAGTGTACACCAGAATAAGATACCACACTGCTGTGGAATGCAGCTTTAGGTTTGCAAACAAAACTCTATCTTTATAGGGTTTCCATTTACAGTAATCTTAGACTGCTCTGAGATTTGTCAAATCTCAGAACGTACACTGCTTGCCAACGCAACAGTGCAGCATTAATAAGCACAAGGGTAATTTTACACAGGAGAGATACTAGAAATGCTGACTATTAATTGCAGCCCTATATCAAATAACAGTTCCTAATTATTACTTTATGTAACACACAACTTCTAATACCTCTAAAACACTTGTCAATTTTAGCTGTACTATCCTTAAACTGTTGCCACTGAAGTATTTTTACTCAAATATATACATTTCAATGTTTTCCATCACATATAGGTAGAAAGACAACAGCTGACAAAGATGTGTTTGTGCAGTGAGGTGGAAGGACGGGAACACCTCTATGCTGAAAAGAGTCCCTAATGATGTCTTTCCTCTGGGTGCCTCATTAACAGCATCACATTCGACTCCAGCTGGCACAACAGGAGAACTGCTGCTCCTCAATAATGCAGTGGGATATTGAGTTAAGAGGACAACAGTTCAGCAGCTGACTAATACACACAGAGCCATGTCTCCATGCTCCATACTCTCAAACCTAGCAGTGACAAGCCCAGTTTAGACGCATATCTGTGCCTTCTTTGGTATTTTAGCAATGGTGGCAGTCAACATACATTTCCCCCATAGTACAGCTTGACAACTAAACATAGGAGGCAATCCATGACCACAAAAACTAAGCAACAGGAAACGATGGCTGGAATTACATCTGAAATGGGGAGAAAGACAACCCTGTTGTCATTATCTGCAGTGGGGGTATGCAGCTCAGTGGAACCTGAAGTTCCAGTTTTGCTCTCGCCCTGGTTTTGGTTCTCACCAGCGTTCTTAGGTCTCAGTGGTCTTGCGTGTCTCTAGAAAACAAAACCATGATTGTTTTCTTTGAATTTGTGGTGAAACAGGGATAAGTAATCTGATCTGTGACAAAGACAAAGTGCCTTTTACAGCATCTTCCCAATGTTCTACTCTGGGCAGACTGGTTCTGATAGACTGACCTCCTCATAACAACAAGACTTGCATCTATTTGAAAGTTTAAATATAGCCTACACACATTCCTCTTGATCAGAATGTGTTTAAATAACGCTTTCCAATTCAGCTCTTTGAAAACACAGGACAAAACTGTATTATAGTTGCAGCAAAAGGCCACTGTGCCTCATATATATGTACATGTATTAAACAAGCTGAGGCTCCAGAAAAAACTGGAATATGCAGTTTCTTTATCTTTGTGACAATTGGCAGCTGTTAACACAACAAGCAGATGATAGATTACAGAATACTGCTGTACTTGAGGAGATGCTTGAAAGAAATGAACAAATTCAAATGTAGTCTCAATGAAGCATTCTCAGAGGAACTATCCGTTTCACAATTTCCTACAATACCCAGTATTGACCATACACCGATCGTTTGAAGATGCAGTCCTCCCACACACAATGACATACAGCTACACCCCCGCCTCCACGCCCCCGCCTCCACCACGACTTTATCCACTACGCTACTTGTTTTCAATGCTGACGTTTGTGTTGGAGCAAGTGCAGCTTTGTGTTTGTCTCACAAATGTACAATTGGTACTTCAAATTAAAAAATCTGTTTAATTCCAACTGTTGTCCTAGACGACCTCAAAAACACTTTTAATTACATTCTGCATTGATTCAGTGTGATTTACTGGTTCATTAAAACTATTGACAAAGACCTGAAAGAAGGTTGAACAACTGTTTAATGAAATGCTCTAGAACAGAATGGATGACCAGTAAAGAATGTCAGAAATATAGAAATACAATGTACTTTGATGAAAGCTTTTGCTAACACATTAAAGATAAATGTTGCTCAGTGGTGTTCAAAAGGGCCTGCTGATCTTTAAAGAGGTTAAAGAAGTTGCAGCTGTGCAACTGACTGATAGTATTCTTATCAAGTGAAATGGAGCTTGTACATATTCCAACAAGCCTTTCATTTATCCATCACATCTAATTGAAACCAACCTAAATAGCAATGGGATACACTTTATTTTCTCTTACTTTCTGCAAGCTCAGACTGGCTGACGGTGCGGAGGATTTCAAATATTCTGAATCCAGAGCATCTTTATTTCGATTCCCTTTGAGATGACTATCATAATTACTCTAATGAATAATTCCCACGTTATTTCTTTAGACACGGATGGGCCTCAGGCAGATGAGTGCAGTCTTATTTTCACTTCATTTGCTCAGGCCTTCACAACTCTGAGGTTATAGAGATGTCACTGATCCCCCAGAGAACGACCTAGACTAGGAATAAGGCAGTTCACTTCTAAAGGTTATGTCCCCTCTACCATGCAGCGAGGGGATTAATAAGCATGTTTATCTTCTGACCTTTCGTGCAAGCTGGTAACGGTCTGTCCTGCAGTTCACTAGTATCGAAATGTCACTATGGAGAAAATATGTAGAGCAACCGTGGCGTCTCTACACTGTCTAACCAAGGTAATTTTGGCATAATGCATTGAATAATAAATTGGCATTTAACAAAAAAATAATGTAATATATTTGTTTTTTGTAGTATTTTGAGCACAAATGCTTTGCTCATCTTTGTTTTATATTCTGGATGTTTTCCACACTATGTGAAAAATCTGAGCCCATTACTCAAAACATTACTGATGCATCAATCTATCGTGAAAAGAAGTTAGTTACAGCCTTACTTCAAAACACTTGCAAAACCTGTCCAGTAAGAAAATAAGGCAAAATTAATTTGAACCAAAACCAACTTCAATGAGAAATGTACTTGTTTGTTTCACATAGTGCGAGTGTACAATGTCACCTGATTCTTGCATGACTAACAGTGTGTGAGAGTGCTCACCAAGTGTTGTCATGCAGTCTATTATGATATGCCTCAACAGTGCTGTGTGGTCTAATGAATGGACTAGTGAGTAATCAGATGTAGAACAGCTTAGTTATGAATGAATGAAAGACATTATTTTACTGGAGACAAAAGTCTCTGTTTTCCCAGTGGAATTTTAGAATGTGTTTTGAATGCCTGTATTTGTAATTGTTCATGCTAGTCCTTTATCCAACACCATCAGTGTGGGCTACTCAAAACAAACTCAGGTGGTGCAAATCAAGCCGTGATCTCTCAGATTACTGACGATAGACACATGAAATAGTAAAATGAAACATGTCCTGCGTAATCTCTCCGTTCAGTGGGTTCTCTATTGAAGATTATAATCATACTGTGTTCAAATAATTACAAAACCAACATCTATGTGAATGTAGAGCAACCCATCACCAACAGCCACAGAAAAGGTCATTATGGTAATCAACCTATTAGATTGTTTTGTGTTGTACTGGGTGTGAATCATAGAATAAAGCGGTCATAATGTTATCGTAATGCACTGCCAACAGTATCTCAAGTCTACAACACATTTCATCACCAGCTACATCATCAAATCTGCATAGTTCTTTAAGTAATTGGTATTAAATTGATTTGTATTTATTCAGTGCATTATAAAGTCTTTGCAGAGAATTCACTGTATAGACAACTGAACCAGTGCATCACTGCTCTAAATGTCATTGGGCTGCTGAACAATAAATGCATGTCTCCTCTATCCCATGTTTCATTTTCACGTCAAATATGGTATATACCAAGTTTCATGATCAGAACTACAGACACAACCTTTTAAACGACTACCTAGTTGTGTCTCTGAAAGCCACTTCCTTGCGACATGAAGACAACAATTCTGCTGAGATGTGCAACAGGGTATCCTGTGAGACAAGCTCACCACAGCCGTCAACTGACGTCAACTATCAATGTCACTGTCAATTCAAAGAAAGAAGAAGAAAAAAGGTCAAATTCCAGAAAGCACAATATTTAAAGACGAGCTGATGTTGTGCAGCTGTCTGTCCTGTAGAGGTAGACTACTTTAATGAAATAAGAAAACTAACAAGGAAAGTCTCTTTTAAAACTTTGACGTTTTACCAGCAGGTAATGGTCAAAGTCAAGTACTTTTCCTGTGAGTTGCAGAGAAGCCAACTGAATATATGCAGCATAGTGAAACGTATGCCAGGTACGGCTAATTAAATTATTTGACCTGCTTGGTATTCTATTTGCAACCAGACAAACACTTGTAGTCAGAAAGCCTTGTTTATTGACAAAGAATAGCACATATTAGACTGCTGTGCTCTAAAGGGTGTAGAGCTGCCTTATCGAATGAACTAGCTGCTTTATCAACTGTGAGCTGGCTGTCTTCTGTAGCAAAGCACTCTGCTCATCATTCTGCTTCTTTCCCCCTTTCCCTCGCTCTACACGCATGCCTTTTTCTTCCTCCTTTCTCTTCCAATTTCTCTTATCACTTGATGTCCCATTTCTTGGGATGGTCCCAATATTTTAGGTCTTTAAAAAGGACTCAAAGGCAGCTACAAACACACAACAAAGTCACCTACTTTGAAAACAAAATGTCATGTCTACTGCTGACCTAGAATGGTTTGCATAACTGTTTGCACAAACGTTGCATCATCTAAACTGGCCAACTTTAAAACATTTTGCTGGTGATGCCTGAACTTTCCCCTAAAAAAAAAACAAAAGCGCATAGAAAATGGATTTATGAGTTTGTTAAATTAACTAGCTTCAAGCATACCCGTTTGAAGCCTTAAAACAGTCTGGAAAATCTCTAGATGGTCTTTTAAATTATTTCTTTTGTCGTCACTATGTTGAACCTTTTACAAATTAATACATTTAGGTCTGTTCATAATACACGTCTGAATTTTTGGAGAGCAATTTCTTCCTCATTAAGGCCTAACCAGGGCAAGAAAAGAGAAAGTCCTGCTGGTTATAAATAGTGGTCTGCTCAAAGATCCTTTCTGCCAGTAAGTTCTTAATTAAATATGAGATCCAGTTAAATATGAGCCCCTGAGATTCATTTCTGCAGAGAGGACACTCGAACCATGACATTAGCTCTTATTAACTATGTCGCAATAACTAGGGGCTTTGGAATAGAGTCTATTTTATAATTATCAGGTTCTTCACTAGAGTACATTTGCACATGATGTTTAAACATACAAACTACTCAAGAAAGGCAGACCGTTGCTGGCTTGACGCCACATGAATGCGTTTGCCCAAGAACTAAACAAATATTTACCTACTTAAAAAACGATACACATTTTCAAATCAATGATCATAACAGTACAGTATTCTCTGGTTTCTGGTCCAAACTATAATCTTAATTCAGGAAAAACACAGCAATAAACACAACCCACTGCATTAACGGTACAGCAGCTGCAACCTGCAAAAACAATGGAATGTCTTCCTGTCCTGATGCATATTATTACGACTGAGTAAACTATGATACGGCACAAATAAACAACACCCAGCTGTTTAAATTAAATATTCACAATGACAGCTAGAGAAAAAAAAACAGTTCACCATTGCCTTTGAAATGTTACTGTTGGTTGAAAACAGCATTTAAACTTCAATATTTGCTCTTTCCTGGAATGAAGACAGACTGTCCAAATCCTGCATAAACCTTCCAGTCACAATATTTACCAACTGACACTGCTCTCTCCAAGGATATTATACAAACCATTAATGGAGGGAGTCATTAATGCACAGCTGTGAGTGAGCTGTATATTTCATTAATGCCATGTTATTCAGATTTTTAACATGTTTTTAGTCTAAATTGGATCATGTCAAATAGCATTTTGCTATGGTGCAGCATTTGACAGCCAATAAAAATAAATAAAAATAGCCTTTTACATTGTTGTTCGTGAATGTTCACTGTGCCTGGCAATTGACGCCGCTTTGAGAACCTTATCTATTTGTACAGTAAGATCACTTCAACGTGACACTTTGAATATACAAATTTATGTCATTTACAGCAACAGTTTATTTTGAACCATGACATACTAGAGAAGCAGCAGATTAATGTTTACAGTGAAACAAGTATGCTGATATGAATTTACAGTGCATTCAAGTGCTACAGAGCAATGCAGCTTGTCTCGTTTCCAACTGGTAGAGCTCAAGAGGACCTGGAGGGCTTTCTGCTCATGATCTAGGCTACTCGCACAGATGGCCAAGAACAGAAAAAGCAGAATGGATAGAACATTAGCAAGCCAGACATAAAATATCAGTGATGGTAAATATCTTAGTTTGGCTTTGCAAGGTAATTAGATTAACAATTCTTCTCAAAAGTATTTATTATAACTTGAATAATAAATGGGCATTGTTTTAGACACTAAAAGAAGTTCTTTAAGACCTCTCAGTGATATCTATGTGTGAAAGATGATGCTTCTCCAGTAAACAGAGATACAGGATTACGTATCAGATGCAGTCGCTTGTCTGTTTGTGCGTTTGTCCATGTGAGCGAGAATGACAGAGGGAGCGAGATACTGTTTGCCAAATCTCAATAACCAGGTCAGACACATTCAGGTCAGAGCCATGTATCCATGCAGACAACTGCCACATTTCCCTTGTTAGCCTACTGGAGAATATGGAAATGGATAACATTCCCCTTATGCCTCGTTAAAGTCATAAAGTCTGCTCATTAAATGCAGTTTTAAAAAAACAGTTAACAGTTACAATTCTCAGTCTCAGACATAAGCTCATAAAGTACCACAGCACTTCGATAACCAGAAAGTACTGCAATTAGTTTACAAATTAGCATTTTAAGTGCAAGCTGTGCCAAGAAGAACAAAGAGATGTAGGTCAATATTTAGGTATCTGTATGTGCATAATATTAATATATCTATTCAAAAATAGGCTGGACATGTCAATGTTATTGATAATTTAGGAGAATTTGTTTTTATTAATCTACACAACACAGGAACACAACAAGCCAGCTTAATAGTCCATTTTTCCTGCTGATTTGACAATACACTGAACGGTGCTCTCTGCATCACGTTAAACACAGAGCTGAGTGTGAACTACTGTAATTAACACAGGTGTCATTTTCTTATAGAAGTAACAGCTTGTCTTAATTTAGAAGAAAGAAAATCAATAATGATTACTGAGGCTTTCATCATCTTTGCTTCAGATGACGATGCGTAAAGGTTCACTCGTAATGAGCCTACAGAGAATTATTATCTGAATCTGAAGCTCTGCGGTTTACAGAGCTTTATAGCAGGTAGCACTCATTATTTGTTGTCTGACCACAACTTCACACGCTTTCTCATAGCTTTGTTTTCAGCCTAGCAGGCAGCTGTTTCCTACAAAAAAGGCGCTAAAACCCCACTGCTCAGCAGCAAACAGCCGATACGCAGAGTTAGAGACTAGAGCAAGATATTTCCCTCAGAAGACCTACAACAGAGCCAAAAGTGAGTTGGACTTGCATTCAGCAGGTCGCCATAATGTTTCTCCCCAACAATTGCTTGCTAATAAGTTTGACATTACACTTAAAATCTGGTCAAATGTATACTTGTTTCCACTGCCCTTTGTAGGTTTAATGTGACTAAGCAAAAGTTAGCTACATTGGAACTGTACCTCATCATCCAGAAACTTCTGAGAGTCTAATAATGGCAAAACTGTGTCAGAGCCAAAAGCACTTAAACGTCATCTGAAACTGTGCATGGAATAATCAATTAGATGTTCTGGTAAGATATTCGATCACATGCATAAGGGTGGTTAATTCAATCCGTAGATACGGTCTATCACTAGATACAGCTGTTCTACCGATTCATTCTCTTTAAGAACTACTACTCACTTAGTTTAAGAAAACTGGTCTCTAGCACGAATGCTGGCAACCATGTTTGATACAACAGCGAAAGCTTCCCTTTCATGGAAGCACATTTCAAAATCTCTGGCATATTCTAAAAACACATGATTTTCTATGAATAAGGAATCTTTAAAAGAAAAATCTTGACTGTAACAGCAGTGCCAATGCTGAAAGGTTCTGCACAATGAGACTGGCCTTCAAAGACAAAGCTGTAGCTTCTTAAAAACAGTTAAAGCAGGAATATTACGTCATATTACCAATGACAGATTTTCATCTTCTAAATAATTTGTAATACATAATCATTTAAAATGTTTACTGGATTTTAGTCTAGTGTAGGTGAAAAGAGGACTTGCAATGAGACATGACCTCCTACCCTCTGTAAACTGCTTCTACATGTAAATGAATGGTATTCTGTATCAGTCCTTAAAGTGACAGTCATGTATCGCAGTGCATTCTGTAATTTGGTGCTGATTTATGAAAAAGAAAAAAGACAAAAATAATGCTTGTGGAAATCCGAGACTAGTATGTTGACCTTGGTTTAGAACCAGGTGTCTAATGTAGATTAATGTAAAGCCTGCAGCGGTGTGAAAGTTATACAGACAGAGTGGCTATGAGTTACAGGAAAAGCAAAGTGGTTGAACAAGTAAATGTGGGAATGTTTCACTTCAAAAATCCTTCAGCTTTGAAAGGCAAACCTGTTCCTGTTTACAAAAGGCAAGAAACAAAAGCCGCCTGTCATCCGGTTTTGTTGTCTTCACCATTTGCATCACATGACTTGTGCACACGTAGTGCCCTCGAGACAAACTCCTTTATGGTTTAGGGGGGCCATCTAGACGTCAATGTGTTATCTCGAGTCAATGTTCTGAACACACAGGCCGGATTGAAAAGATTAACTAAGCCAGTTATCAATGACACATTGTGCTAAACCACGCTATGAACGTCCCCACAAATGTGGATAATGCTGTAAAAACCAACACAGGTCTTCACTAGATATCTGTATCATCTTTGATTAAAAAAAAATAGAATCAAAATCATCACAGTCACACCTAAGCAAGAGCTTTCTGAAAGGTCAAAAATGAAGCTTCTGTGTTTTATTTTTTCAGTTGGTGTAGTAGGTGTGTAATCAAACCCCTGAAGGGACTTTTTTGACAAGCTTGTCCTTTTCATCCGAAATGCAGGCCTTCAGGCAGCCTGGACAAGTGTTTCAGTAGCCACAGAAAAGAGTTAGGAGAGCGCATCCTGCTCTGACTTGTGTATGGATCATGCAATATTTTGAAAGTGGGCCTAACAATATCTAAGGGGTGGCTAAAGAGAAGAAAATGTACACACACATACACACACAAACTACCAAAGGTTATAATAGAACAAAAAAAAAAAGGTATCGTTAATTTATTCCAGATCCACTGTAATGTTTTCTTTTGGCAGTGTAAATTTCATATACAGCCTTTTCATTTCAAAAGGTCTTCATACATAATAAAATAATACAAAGAAATGTCTTGCTTTTCTTCTTTTACAACTTTTTGAAAGTTAATTCATGGTGTGTAAATAATTTTCTTTCAAGTTTCATAATCTCCTCTAAAGGCAATATGTTTATCCATGTAAACAATGAAGTGTGAATCTTGTAGCCATTTTCAATTGGCCACCTAACTACATAGGTATTTCAGACCTCATTGACACTAGAATACAATGCCACTAGAATAGAAAGCTTTGACCTTTTTAATATGAAATAGGATGCTGACACAGAGCCAGTTTGGCAGGTGTATCATGTATCTTGGCCCTCATGAGATCAGGGTGGGGCGCTCTTGTTGTTTCTTGTTAGAGTTGGACCAATGTCTGACAAATACATCACTTCCCTGGAAGGAAAACAGTTCATACAGACATGTTTGCTTCTAGAGAAATTTCAATCGAAAACCAAAAACAAACTGCACAACAGATTCAAACTACTGCTCATGTATTTGATGTGTCAACTAACTGCTGAAAATAAAACGACCCGTTTAATGCCACAAAATAACAATTACTGCTTAATGGCTGTGTAACCTGCAGGTTGGAGTTACTGGGCAATAAATGAAGGAATAAATAGTTACAGGAAATTGCATGACATACCTTGTCATTTAGGACTCAAGCGCCTGGATCCCAGTGGATGGCAGATGATAGATCCAACAGCAACAATTTGCTTATCTAATGAAAAAGGTAAGATAAAAGACAACATAAGCACCAAATAAAGCAGTAAGACAATATTTCCATTTGAGAAGCATTTGTAGTTAAAACTAATCAGTAATTGTTGCAGCTCTACTGTACATTGCCCATGGAAGTGATAAACAGATCATCTGTTTAACATCCCGATCTGGTGAACATTATTTTAATGTAAAACAGCCATAGAGTGGCTCAACAACATGACCAGCTCGAAACCTAAAAAGTAATTTGTGATATTGGTGCCAGCGTATTGATGATATAGTATCTAGTCTATGGTATACACTATAATTGTGTCTTGCCATACATATTGTTGTATTGATCAGTTGTGTAATCTCTTGAGTGATTATGGAAAACCAAACTCAACCCAAATAATGGGATTAGATGAAGCTTTTTTTTTTTTCCATGTTCCATGGCACTTGTTAATAAGCAGTCCAATTTAGGTCAAAAGAACCTCTTAATATCTCATCTTGTTAAAGTTATTCTTGTTAAGGGTTGGCTTTAAGGGTTGGCTTGGCAACTGTGGAAGCTAATGTTCAGTGTGTTCAACAAAAAATTTGATTAGTCAGCGAATACTTCAGTAACTACAAAGAGCTGTTGAAAAGAGGCGGAATTTATTAAGTTTAGGATATACTGAAATAGCCACGCTCCTCCTATATGCCTCCTCCTGCCTGAGGACAGTCACACACAAGAAGCAGAGAAGACAGAAACACAAGCTATTTTCATTTTGCTACCAAGGACTGCTAAAGCATCAGTGCAACATGCATCGTAATGTACAGACTAAATGTTCTCATTTTATTGGGATCTGTCCATTTTGTAAAGGTAATCCAACTCAACACCCAGCCTCGAAACGCAAAATAATCGTTGCTTCTCAGGTCAGAGAACAACACAGGAGTATTGTCCGTGCATGCCTGGAAAAGCATTAGCCTTGCCAGCTGATCTGAGACAAACTGATCCAGCTAAGAGATAGGATCATCCCTCCACTATCCTCACCGAGCACAAAAGAGCTATAGAGAAGGAAAAGAGGGAGGGAGAAAAAGAGGCAGGAGAAAGAAAGAGAATTTTTTGACTTATTCATAGGGTCTCCCAATCAGCTGCGAACACGTTGGACTACACTGACACTCATTAGTTTCTGCTCCACTTCCTCTTGGGTGCCTTTATCCTCATCTCATCTATTTGGGATACTGAATCTTGCCAAACAAAAGTTCCCTCCGTCACACACTGGATAAAGCAAGAGAAGAGTCAATTTTCAGGGGTGTAGGCAGCAGGGGGGCGGTGGTGCACTGCAGCTACACCGACTGTCTCTTCTCCTATGCAGCTTCTTGCCTTTCATTCAGACAGCCCCATCACCACTGCAGTCACACTGTGAAACCAAAAGCAGACAGTAAAGGAAATCACCTGCACCTTGTTTACATGAGCTCTATTTGAGGAAGTATTCGGTCCTCTGCACAACAACATTTATGTGCTTCTGCATGAGCCAGTGTGTGCATGCAAATCAATACATATCATTCAAAAAGTACTAGCTATGTTTTTTTTAAAAACACATCTCTTGCTATTCTACTCTAAACTTGCTATTTTTTTATAAAAAAGGAAAAAAGGTCAAAGAAAATGCTTACATATGTATATTCTGGGAGCCTTATGGAGACATTAGATATAAAGTGACCCAGTAGTATAATAACAAGTTTAACTGGCCTTTCCCATCGAACTCAGGAAGGGCAAGGCTTATTTTCACTCTTCATGCATGTCAATCACAGAGATGGAGCCGTGTAGTAGAGCTGCTTGTTTGTTTGGTTTGCTATGGTAATAATGTCATTCTTTTTCATTACTGGGCTAATTGAGTATTAGTAATACCAGTTTCTCTGTTCCTTGTCCTGGCCAGTCTGTTCCTTTGCTCTGCTAATAGACTCTGCAGAGATCACTGTAAACTACAATCTAATTTGGCTTGTTCTCAGACTTCGCTCGAATGCAACGCTGTGATCAAACACAAAGACTCGTATACTCACTGCAGTTAAAAGGTGTGTTCGATTACATCAACACTGATAGGAAATACTCATGAATCAAGAGAACGGACAACTTCAGGTCTTAAGCACGAGTGGTAAACAGATGTAAATACAGATTCTACTAAAACTACAATCTGTCACATGACATCAGAGGCAGGCGATGGTGAATTAGGGTCAGTGGACAAGGTGCGGACCAGCCTGTGCCTGTTCAGCCTGTTTAAACCGCAGCACACTGCCACGACTGAATGCCAAACATGGAGCTTCCTTATGGGCCCAAACCCAACACTTTGCCTGTACACACACACCAGATTTTAGAGCATTTGAATTTTACGGCCAGCTTTCACCAGCAGTGAGCTGTTCACATTTTGAGCTTAAATGCAGGTTGCGTGATCCTTTTACAAGTTAACTGCTCTAAAAACACAATGTGGATGCAAAGACTCAGGCAACACCTGGAGTTAGTCAGAACATGTGTTCACATATTGGGGTAAAACCTATCATAAACCTCACTGGAGGGTCATTCAGCTAATTCTACAGTATGTGGAAGACGCTGTAAATGTAATTTTGTGCAACTGCCAACAATTGCATGACACAAGTAGCAACAACAAACAACAATCTTCTTGAGCAACAATAATAACAGTATGGATCCCTGGATCGTGAACAACACAAAGTGTATCATTTCTACTGGGGTATGTCAGTCTGGGAGCCAAGAATAGATGACAGCCTCAGTGTTTTTTTTGTCTTTGAGGGCGGAAAGGGGAAATTGTGGTGATGTATATGGTAATTTGCATACTGAGCAGGGAATATACATCTGATCACAAGCAGCCACTTAAGATATGCGTGAGGCGCTTGAAGCATTGAAACAAGATTCGAGCTGCAATCTACATCCAGCAACTGGATATAGAGACGTAATCACTTCAAAAACAGGCTAATGTGAATAAAAGAGCCAAAGGTCTGAACAGGCGCCGAGTCTGTTCAGGAGGACGCCGTTTCTCCTTATCTCTCCAGACTACCAGGAAATCCACACTGGGCAACTTGTCTCACAAAACTGGTTATCAACGGTTTCTGTTAACCCTGGCTTCTCCAATCCAGTCAGTGACTGCCATGCTACACACACATCCAGATGGATAGTTTGTGATGAAGTATTGATCTGCAATAAGGTATTCACAGTAATATGATAATATGGATCCAGCATTTAAGCACACCAGAATCAAATGTGAAAAGAAACTGAGTATGCTACAGTACACAATATGTATAAACAACATGGAAACCATATTTGAAAAAGTGCATAATAGTAAATAATAGAAAATGACATAGCCAGATTCTACTTAAAAATAAGCTAAGCCATATTATATATGTAATAAAATATACAATGTGTTAGAAATACTGTATGTGTAACAAAGTATTTCTACCTCTGGAAACACGCTGCCGTCCCAATTTTTTGCTGTTTCCTTACGTTGGGGATACGTGGCAGGGGATTACTGCAACAACCAGCAGATTATACTTTCCTTCAGCATTGACTTTGGATGTCTTGTGTATAACTTGTATAAAATACATGGTGACGTATTGCTGCGCTACCCACTGCAGTGTTAAGCCCAGGCCGCTTATCATGTGTAGACAGCCTGAAGACTGCATCGCCCGGCCTACAGCACATAAAATCAGTTAGGCTATACAGTATGAAGGCAGCTTATAGATATGACGTATCTGCTGCTGATTACAACACACCGTTTCTTACATCTTTATACAACTTTTCCTTTTTTGGTAATTTAAACCCTTTCAAAAGTCTTCCATTACATAACTTATTTTACACAAATGTCTTGTTTTTGTACAAATAGTTCATTTCATTCCCCATGTGTTATGTGAGGGGGGTTTGGAGCTGTTCACAACACGCTCCAATGTGCTGTCTTAACCTGCCAGTAGACACCAAACGAAAGAAGGATTTGGCTTTATGATCATATCTGCTGATAGACAGCGAGACTGAATGAGGTAGAGACAGAGTTTTCTCCTAACTGGGTCACAGAAGCAGGGGAATCATTAGGGAGAAACTGGATGCAAAGACGTATGTTAAAACAGATAGAACCGAATGTCAAATATTATGCACATTTACCTTTTCCCCACAAATACTGAGTCAAAATAGGAACTCACAAAACCTATGGAGCATCCATAGACTGTATAAAAGACCTTCCTTGGCCTTAATAGGCTATTCATTCAATATTGATATCTACATTTACTAATGTACACTACATGCTATTTGTTAGCCCAGCTTTAATAGCCAGTGGGCAACAGACCAAGAAAAAAAAAATCCATAAACATGCGCTTCTATCTGACAGATTTATCAGAAATGAAAAACAAAGTGGTAGTTAAGTGTTGCTGCCGACCTACAGACACTCCTCAGACTGTAAATAAAAATCACCTGCCACAAAGTTTGCTGACAAAATATATGAATCAATGACACCAACAGTAGAAATTGTATTACCATCATCAGAGAAAAAATGATAATATAGTCTCTTTAAGAGCAGAGAGGTTTGGTAGAGAGAGATGTGGCAGTGCTTTTTATACAGCCTGAGCAATGTCAGGGACTGAAACATTGATATAAATTATAAATATCAGCTCAGGACATCCCTAGTCTGAATATAGCTTGTTCCAGATCAAGTTATCTGTGCAGCTTAAGTTACCATGGTGATGTACCCTATGAAGAGTGTGACATTAAAAAGCCCCCTAACCCCATGCAATCAGCATAAAATCTTTGTGGGAGCTTGAGTAACGATTACCTTCATACAAGACGAAAGAAGACCTGTACACTACTATCTCGTTCCCAGTTCCTCCTTTATTCGACATGGGCATGGACAAACTCGTTCCTCAAATAGTTGACTAATCCCATGACCTTGCTTTGTCACATGACGTCAAAACTGTAGTCACTGCCTGCCATCAAATCCCCCATTGTTTAACACTCTGCTCCGTGCTTTCACCTGCTTGATGAAGGAGTAGGACAAGCTCTTCTTGGCTGCCAAACACTTCTATGGCCGGCCTCTCCGGGGATTCAGAAGGATCGTGGAAAAGCCATCGAAAGGCTCAAAGGAAGACATTACGCAGAGAAACTCCTACCGAAACCAGCCAGAGCACATGCATAAACACTGCATTTTACTAATAGCTTAAACAAAGATGTCGCACCAGTTCAAACACTGAAACTGTGTGCAGAGTGGAGCGCTGTAACAGAAGTTGGCTAAAAATGTCAACACCATATTTACCCTGTCTCTGCTGTAGCCAACCGCAATAGATGTGACACACACCAGAAATGGAAGGGGGTGAGCTCCATCTTCCCCTCAGTAACTCCTAGGTAAAAATGGATGACTAAATGAATGAGAAAGATGCCAGTTACCACACAAGGCACAGGAGACTCTTATCTTTAGCCACCACACTGAGGCGATAACGTTTTTAAGGACCATTACACTATAGATGTTTCTAGGGTGTTAAACAACAACGACGAAGCAGCTGAGGCCGATATTAGCAGGGTCCAATTGGACTAGTTTGTCACACTGTTTCCAGGAGAGCACACATGTCCCCAATCCCGTCAATGACTCACTGCTTTTCACATGTTGACAATTTATTTGTGGCGGTGTGTTAATAGAATAGTCAGTATTAAACGATGAATAGATCCTTCCACTTTACTGGAAATGGGAGAACTTACCGACTATTGGTGCCCTTTATCATGTTAAAATCAGTTCTAGGAGTTCATTTGGCCGACAAAACGGTGGAATTCTTTTTTATAAATTAAAAAAAATCATGTCACAAGCTAAAGCCCACAGTTTTAAAACTATTTGGTTTGGCGAATGTTCATATGGGACAAAGTAAGAAAGGCAGTAACCTGAGAGGGTGAAATTAAATAATGTTTGGCTTTCTTGCTTGAGAATTTACCTCTAACAGCGATTAGCATAATGGTGAATTGATTTTCTGCTGGACGAATTATCAATCAATGGACTAATCAAATTAGCTCTATAAAAGGACCATTAGCATAGAAAACTCTCTGAAGCTAGCCCATTAATTGAAGGCGGAGTTAAACACAGCGTGCACCTGCTGCAGGAGGGGAGGGGGCAGGGCTGCTTACACAACAAAAAGTCTCACAACTTGCCAAATTTCTCTTCGTCTTTTAAAAAAAGAGCAACACATCAAATCTTTAATAGGGCAAATCAATTTAAGTGCACAAACTAAAACCAACTTAACATCTATAGGCATGGAAAACAGTGACAACAGTCGTATGGTAAGCTGTTAAAGGCTGAATAAAAGAGAGTGAATTTAGTTTGGGCTGAAACAAAGACATTAAGGTCATGTGGACGGACTAAATGCACCTGCCTGCTACAATAGATACAAAATCTAATGTCTACAAACAAAGTCTAATGTGTTTTTAACATA
>NW_023339774.1:19171415-19173325 GCF_004916995.1 Morone saxatilis | reverse complement strand
TTAAAATAAAATGTATTATTATTGTATTATTATTAAAATACAAACTGGCCCGTTCACACTGACTGATGATACACCGGCTCGTTTCTTTACATGACAACATTTTGTCACAGGTTTGCTCAACACTATCACCTGGAACTCTTCAGCAATGTCACGAGTTCTTAGTCACTAAACACGTGTTCTTCAGCCCATGTCAACATCTTCATTGTTTACACATTGCTCACACATTGCTCACACATTGCTCTACCATATTTCTGTGTCCCTTTAGCCCCAAGTGAAAAAGAAAGCATCTGATTCACTTCAGGACTTGACTTGCTGAGGTTGGGAGAGGAAATGTGCACTTATACCGTTACACAAGCAGGAATATTAAGGAAGAGGAAAGAAAAAAAAAACAAAAGAGATTCCCTATCTGGTATAAAGCGTCCCTAGACAAACACACCTACAGCTGCAGTGATACTCAAACAATACGTTTGTTCAGGAGTCATTAAACACAAACACTCAGCGTATACCTGACGTTAAACTCTTCTAACCCTCGTATGAAATCCAAACTGTCGATTTCTCCTCAACTGATATCCCAGTGGTCAACAATTCAGGATGATTCCTCGCCGTGTCCCCCAGTTAACACAGGATTGCATCACCTTAAGGAAGTAAAGATAACATTTCGTTGGAGTTTTAAACAGGTATTACCATCAAGGAAACCAGGCTGAGGTGAACTGTGGCACAAGACAGCTCGGGGCTATTTAAAAGAACAAAAAAAACTGTTTTAACCTGGGTGACCTGGGCCCAATCCATCAAGAGTTTTATCTGTCTAACTCAGAGTATGATACAGAGAGAGGGAGCCAAATTCACAATGGAGGCATTATAGACTTTGGATTAACCATTATTCAGCCAGTTAAACCTTTTGACGCACAGTGAAGATAAGGAAACATGCCCATTTTGTTACTATTGTCAAGTCTGTTTGTTTTTTTGTGGCACAACAAAACTGTTTTCCAAGTTTATCTGCAACAACACTTCGTTGGCACTGGTGTGAGAAAGGAGCAATGCTTTGATAAAGTAAACCTTATCTTCCGCTCCAGATAAGCTCTGTTGTAAATGATCAGACGAGGAACCTGATAAATTAAAATGTGCACCAGCGAGGGGCTTTCAGCGCCTCACTTTAAACATACCAATGGAGTGAGACTCATGACGGGTTTCTGTGATTTACAGCGTACGTATTACAGATCCGTCTTGCATAACAATATTGGATTTCAATAAGATGAATGAAGGCGAAACAATGACACAATAAGTGGATAATAATCTCCAAACATCTGGTCACTATCTGCAGACAACGGGCCTACGTTACAACAACGACAAGTGGCGGCTGATGTGTCTTTGTTGGCATTTTATTACAGCAATGACAGCTAACTGAAGGCTAATCAGACTGTTTTATTTCCAAGACAATGCCTGTCATTTGGGTTTTAAGGCAGTAGAAGACGTCTCCGTATCTCACCAAGCAAGGTGGAGGACAGTTACCCAGCCACAGATGCCTGCAGGCCATCTGAACACACCAATGTGTCCTCTCCAGCAAAACATACAGCAGCCCGTCCTGTCAGTCTCAAGGGTCAGTTCAGCTGGGTCAAGTTTGGAGCTACAGCTACAGAGATAGGTTAATAGGTCTAATTTGGTTTACAATCAGGTTATAACCCCCCACAAAAAAGCAGACGAATACCTGTTGACATTAGAGATTTCCACTGCAGCCATGCTGTCATTAATGTGCTTAAACCACAAAGCATTCAGGCAGCTTGAAAAAAAATAAAAAAATAAAACCACAGTCTTGCTGTTAGTTTCACCTGCACGTTATATGCTCCAGGGCCTCCTGATATGTGCTGCTTCTCTTCACAACAGAGATGATGAACAGTAAAAAAAAAAAAAAA
>NW_023339774.1:19153133-19171315 GCF_004916995.1 Morone saxatilis | reverse complement strand
ATATATATATAAATAAAAATCGACCTGGAGAAATTCCTAAAAAATAAAACATAAAACCTGGAGATTAGCTCCGCCATCTATCTCAAATCTTAACAGGATTAAATGACACTGGAGTTAAGTGTGGGATAGTAATCTGATTAGTGAAGTGGTGAGAAAATGAAAACGCCGATATGTTGAGTGTACAGCTTCACTAATCCCCTCGTCCGCTGCTGAAGGTGCTCCGCAACAAAAGAGGAGACTGCTGCTGTTGTTGCACTGCAGCTGTTAACATTCACGACTGATACCTGGTGGGGGGGGGGGGGGTAGCAGGAACAAAAACATCCACGTTATTAGCTGGAAATGTAGTAGACTGCGTTGCATTGGGGGTATTTGCGTTGACTAGATAAGAGGCAGTACGAGCAGCAATGCAAACAAGCAGCCATGTAAGGTTACAGCTGTTGATGTGAACCGAAAACACAGACAGCTGCTTCAAATCTGCTCTATTCTTCCATTTAACGCTCCTATTAGAGCACTAATGTGGCCACGTGTATTAATAAAGCGGGTGAAGTTCGTATAAACATGTAATATTATAATTTCACTGTTAGAAATAGGCCGATTTAACGCCAAGACCCAACGTCGGACAGCATCAGAATGGGACCCCAGCGTAACGACGGTGTTCTGCGGCTAGCAGCGATGCTAACATGTTGTACCACACAGACAAAAAAAAAAAAAAAGACAGACACAAAAGACACTAACCTGAATTACTGTCGAGTCAGCGTCTCATTTAACGGCGTCCCAAGGTTGTGAGCCAGGTGCTACTATCCGAAAAAAAAAAAAAACGTGCAGAGAAGTTGGCATTAAGGTAGTTTACACAGATTTCGCTTCGGGGTTAGTTCAATAAGGTAGCTTTCGCTGGGGTTAGCAGCTAACGTGGCTAACGCTGCCCACTTTAAAGAGCAACTCGAAGCTGGCCCAGTTCGCACATTCTCCTCAGCAAAGCCGTCCTCAAGTTGTTTCACTCAGTCGTCCTCCCCTCCTCCTCCTCGGTTGTTTTCAGACGTGGGGAAAGGAGGAAAAAAAAAAAAAAAAAAGTAGTATTTACCTTCCAAATGTCACTCGAACAAAACTAACCGACGAAGGCGAAGACAGGCGAAAATGTGCTCCTTAATTGGTTCAGACTTAAAACACAGAGAGCATTAAAAAAATCCAAAATGTCCACGACATTCAGCAAGGAAATACAAAAGGCAAAAAAAAAAATGCGAACGACCTCCGGCAGAGCGACAGCTTTTTTCATCTAAAGTGTGCCGCACCCAGGTGTTTTCAGTCATAATCTCCTTTCGTTTAATCACGCAGCTACATTAGGCGAGAGTCGAGGTGAAGCTACATACAGGCTGTTTTTAAGAGCAACATGAAGCGGTGGGGTTTCTTCGTCTTCTCCCTTTGCTGCGACCTCCGTGCTTACATGTAGGAGTGGGCTGTCCACCAGAAGTCGCCTTTCCAGCTACACCGACCCTCCTCCCCCCCTCTCTGATGGTGCTTTTACTACCCGGACACCTAATAGTTGAGAATCTCCCTTAATCTATTTATATTAACATTTTATTCTCTCTCTAATTAGGCTCAGGAAGTGTATTCACTCACACTACATACAGTAAAAAAATGTTCTAGATACATATATATATATATATAAAAGGTGGTGGCAGTATTTACAACAGTTTGACTATGTATGGTAGTCAAAAGAATGGGTATTTTATTTAAATACGTTTTTTTTTATCAGTCAAACAATAAGATTCATTTATCTTTTCATATTAAACTCACATACCAATAGCACAAAAAGTAGCTATCCTGTGGCGCCCCCTGGTGTCAAATAGGTTTTTTGTTAACCTTGCAGGGGAATTTTAATAAATCCCCAAAATATGCAAACCCCCCTTTTCTTCCACAATATGGTAATTACCACATTTTCCTAATCCTGTTCATCAGAAGAGAGATTTGTAGATATTTTCATCACAATAGCTTAATGCCTTTTAAGGAGGGAATTTATATAATAAATATATAAAAAGGTGTTCGCAGTAAGATTTTGAGATCCATCTCACTTGAACATGTGCAGTTTTAACATCCCATACTGTGTGTAAGACCTAGTGCCTTTGACATAATATCCAATCACTACATCTATATCTGTAAATGTTTAAATCTCTTAAATATAAAGGGAAATTTTATGTATTTTCTGCCCCCCAAAAAGATATAATGATCACTTTGTTTGCATAAGAATCTAACAGCTTTAGGTAATCTTTTATCACTTAAAAAAAGTGATTATATTAGTGCCACAATCAAGTGATTAACAGCTTTATAATGCACATAACTTACAGCTGTGCAAACACCTGCCAGGCCTTTTCCACGGAAGACATTTTGACAGGAAATGTGAAATGTAAACAGTGACATTAATGATGTCTGAATTCCCTTTAGCTGCTTCCTTTCCAGGGTTGTGGTATCGTGCATGCTGGCTCATTAACACACTGCCGTGGCTTACTGGGACACTTTTATAGACCGAAGATATCCTTTTTAATTTAATTTTAATTAATAACACATGTACTTTCTTTGCTGTGAAAAATTACTAAGAAGTACATATCATTATGAGGATTCTCCACGATCTACTGTACATTCGAACAAATGCCAACAGGTAGAAATGATCAAGTAGAAAAACCTAAACACAGTAAATTTAAGCAAGGCCATGTTTTTACTGACATGAACCTGCATCCGGACAATTAAAATATACCCTGCTTTGACTAAAAGATTCTCAAAAGGCTATGCAACATTACAATGTTTCTGTTTACTGAGACTTAATGAGTCCTTTGCACTGAAAGAAGGCATCCTGGCATGGGCCACGTCCGAGGAAGGTCTTCAGCATGTCCACTCCATCCACAGAGCCGCCTGCTTCCAGAATCACCCTCCTGTACTCTTTTCCAACCTGTGTTAAAGCAGACAGGTACTTAGAAAGATATTTTCCACAAAAAGTAAGATGTATTTTTTTAAAAGAAAGTGATATAACATGATAGATAAAGTGATAGTCATACCCACCTTTGGATTCATAATACCTTCCTTCTTAAAGCGGCTGAAAAAAATGTCCATGGAGTAGACTTCACTCCAGAGATAGCTATAGTACTGACCATCATATCCTCCCGCCAGGTGGCTGAAACTGGCCGTCATATTGGTACCTGCAGAGGACATTAAAATGGTCTTTGTGACAAATCATTAACACACTTTCCCCCCAAAAAATTAAATTCTCATCACTGATAAAAATCCTGATGCTCATTAGCCAACACTTGCAGTGCTACTGTTGCTGATGTTTTTACTGACCTGGTGTAGCAGGAACACCCAGGATGTCCCGGCAATGCTTTGCAAACACCTCCGTTGTATCTGCATGAGGGCTTGTGTGTAGTGACTGGTCCACTTTACTAAGGACTACCTGGCGCAGGTTCATTAGTCCTAAAGAGGTTAAACCAGTCAACACATCAACAAAGACTCTAGATTTCTGTATAAGAAATGTAAGAACTCAAAATGTGTCTGACCAGTGTTGGCTACTCTGGATGCGATCAGTTTGTCGAGCAGGTTGTCTGGGATTGGTGTGCCGTCTTTGTAGTGGCGAGACATTCTTCTCAGAGGCTCCTTCTCCCAAACCCAGTTCTCAAGCATCTGCGAAGGCACCTCCACAAAGTCCGTCTCCACCAGGGTGCCACTGAATTCTGAAAAAGTGGTCTAATATAAAGACAGGTAAGCTTAGTTTAAGTTCAATCATTCCAATTATTATACAAAGTATGTGCAAATGTAAGGAAACCACTGATGCCTACCTTAGAGCAGAGCTCGTGCATAACATGACCAAACTCATGAAAATAAGTCTCCACTTCATGGTGCTGGAGGAGAGAGGGACAACCTTTTCTGGGCTTGGTAAAGTTAGCCACCATAGCTGCCACTGGAAGCCTGCGTTTCCCATCAGGTCCTCTGCAGCCCGGTTGGAGCCCAAAGCAGGCTGCATGGCCATACTTTCCTTCCCTGGTGGAAGACAAGGTTGCAAATGTCACCCCAACAAGACTCAATCTAAACATTATTAGGAAGAAATTTCTCTACAAAGATCAAAAGCTCTTGTCACTGATAGCTTCAATCTAAGTTCTCCACCTTGGATGCAAGTCGAGGTAGAACTGGCCAATCTCCTCTCCAGTTTCAGTGTCGTGGGCTGAGTAAAGCGTGACGTTTTCATGCCACACGTGAGCATGGTCCACCTCTGTGAATGTGAGACCCAGCAGTTCCTGGTAGATACCAAACAGTCCCTGTGTCACCACATCAAGCGGGAAATACTCAATCAGTTTGTCCTTGTTCACAGCAAACTTGCACTGCTCCACTTGATTCATGTAGTAGGGCAAGTCCCACGCATTGATCTGTCCGTCAAACTGATAGCCCTTCATCAAGCACTCCCTCTTCTTTAGTGCAAGAATATATTTCCTCTCCTTGATTCCAATGGGCTTCAGTGTTTCATAGAATGTATCTGCAAAGTGGGAAAAAAGAAGAGACAGATGTTATACTAAAGACCTTCCACAAATGTACTACAGTAAATAATACTACTATAATAACAAAATATTGACACACTCATTCAGTCCATTTCTACTATGTGATATATGACCACATGCCTTCATGAGCTATAAATTACTGCATGTTACACTACATACAAGAGGCATGTAGTGCAACATCCACTAAATGACATGCAAAAGGCATGAGGTGTAGTATTTCTCTCTTCTAGTTTAGTCTTTCTACTTCCCCATCCGTGCCGTCCATCTGTCCAATGAAGTTTATTTTTCCATTGCCAAGCCGTTATCAGATGCCGTGGGTGCTCATCTTAAATGACACATAATGTTTGTAAATGTGAGTGTGTGCCTGTGAGGCGAGATGCCGAAGGGGGTCATACCCAAAAAGTCAGACACATTGCTTGCATTCTTGGCCATGTTAATCTCCAGCACATAGTTTGCATGGCTACTGTAGCCAAGTAAGTCTGCGACCTTTGCCCTCAGTTGTATCAACTCTTCCAGGATCCCTGTGTTTACCTAGTAAAATAGAGTAAGATATGCAGATCAGACAATGTATACAATAGACACATTTTACAAAATTTCTAATTTTGCCAATTAAAAGTTATAATCCTCAAGTTTTCAGTCCTGGTTGATGTAGCGATACGAGATTTCTGGCATTAGCAAACGCCCGTTGAGCAGCTACTTTGTCGGAAATACAGCAGAAGAGCAACTGGTGTATGTGTTTACAGCGTAGCCGTGCTGCACAAGGCACCAGTAGCTTTTCACACACCGGCAGGGCGCAGTCAGAGGAGTGGAAGGTGTGCAGCCTGTCACCTGCAACTCACATGTAACCGCTCCTTCCTGTTCCACCTNNCAGTAAGAAATGTTTGGTTTGCATGAGCAGTGATTTAATACAGCTCTGATATACGACTGTAGGAGAATGAATAGTAAACAGTGAGGCTGATATCTATGTGTGTAGGTCGGTAATTTGAGTCCAGAGCAGGAATGGCGGAATCCATTTAGACATAAATTCCAATTACTGAATGTAAATTCACTGAATGGCTATTTCTCATAGAAATAACTATCCATGACATCAAAAACAGGGTTTAATTCCCTAAAAAAATAAGACAGGGCTGCAGGGGTATATGAACAAGTTAAAACAGACAAGGCTTTCTGTGGTTGGGAAAGTGTAGGATACACAGATTTAAACTCAGACTCCAGTTACCTCTTTACACCTGCTGTGAAAAGCTGTTTCCATCTTCCTCCTAGTCTCAGGATTGTGACACCTCTTCATCAGGGGGAAGTAATGGGGATATTCAAGAGTCACTTTATACCGCCCATCTGCTGCCTTGTCCAGTCCATTGAGATAGCTATCAGCTAGCCCACCTTAACAGAAGAGGACAGCAGCATAAATGAAAATAGTCAAAGCTTAATAATATTATACGGTTGACTAGATTGAGATTTATGCATATAGTTTACCCAATTCACGCTCAGAGAAAAGAAGAAACGTGTTGTCCTCGTTCAGATTCTTGTTAAACTCAATCGAGAGTTCACTTATAAGCTTGGAAGTTCTTTTTATTTCCTTGGGAGAGAAAAGGAGTAGAATTTTAGAAGAAAAGTCAGGAATGGTGTAATAATTCAACAATTACAAGCAGAATTTGTGATCAAAAAGAGTTACCCAACACTCAATCTTCAAAAATAAAATGAAAAACTTGTCTTTTAATACAGTTAGAGGTGCATTCTGATTCTATCAATACTGAGTAAAACATGCTTCTTTGTATTATGATCAATTGAGGCAAAACATATAAATGCTTATTTTTCTAACATCAAGAGTCAAACTCTTTCAATATACCAGCAATGTACATGGTCAAAACTAGCTATAAATCACATCACATATTGTATTACCTCTTGTATATCTACAGACAGGTGCAATCCATTCCGCTTGCCTAATGTAACAAGTCGGTCTAAGAATCTCTTTTCTTCGGGTGAAAGATTGTCTTGGAGCTTTTTCTGTCAGAAAATAATGACACAAGATAAACACATCTCTTCGTGTATGCAGGCTAAATTTATTCACCTATTTATGGTGCATGTCAGCCAGCCAAGGATAAGATATGGCATTGGCTACCACTGGCTGCCTGGTTAGAGCAGATTACATTTCTTTCCTAAGCAAAATAGGAACCAGCGGTGGGGTCAAATGAGGGTATAGTATCACTAGCCTTAATATGAAACACTTCTATCTATCATTTGTTGCCGCCTGGCTGACATAAAATGTGAATATAATCTCTCATTGGCATAGCTACTGTGGTAACTGCATCAAATCCTCACACATTAGATTTGATTAACTTCAGATTTTATGGGTAAGACTATATTAACACCTCATTATCTTAGTGGACTAGAGGCCTAATTAAAAGATCAACCTTCCCCTCCCTCATGTTGTGAGCGTATATTCAAGTAGATATTATACGAGCCGTACCTGCAAGGCAGTGATTCGCTTGAACACATCTTCCCTCATACTTATCTCCACATCAAACTCAGAAAGTTTCTTGTCTGCCTCTGTGCTCGCTGTCCGAACCTCTTTAGAAGGGAAAACATACTGGGGGAAATCGAGAACATGGCGGGATGCTGAGGGAACAGAATGAACACAAATAGACAGCAGGAATGTCACTAGGATTTGTGCAAAATTGGAATAAGAAAAACAGCCTGATGCATTAAAAAAAATTATAGATTTATTCCATGAAAAAAAAGACCAAAACCAAAAATGTGTTAGTTACTTTCCAACTTCTCTACTGAAGATCTAAAGCTTCAAAAACATTTCTAAATTTTAAAAAAGGCTCATTGATTTCCTAAAAGAGCAGGACACTGACGGATTCAGCAAACTTTACTCAATCAAGAGTAAATAGGGTGTTTGTTAGGGACTATTTTCAGCTGTGGATTAATACAGATTTTGTGCTATAGTTAATATTTAGATGTATATGGGAAAAAAAAAAAAAAAAAACGTTCATGGCAATGAAGGAACATGTCTTTTGGACAACAATGAACTCTATGGCACAGAGCCTATGGCTACATGGACAATTCATTGTTGGTTTTGGTCTTTTCGTGCAAGTTTTGAATATCACTAGACTTCTCCTTAAAGTACTTACATGCATAATCCAGCCTGACGTTAGCTAAGGCTTTCAGCGTGTTTTCGACACACACGTTTTCTATCTTTAGAGATCCAATGTCATCATAGACCTTCTTCACTCTGTTAATCAAACTGTCCGTGGTGGTCCTGATCTCAGCCGGAGACAGGTCCCATCTCAGTGTGTTTCTCTCATCTCCTGCCTGAGAGCAGTCTCTGGCAGGTGTCACAGACCCATTCTGGATGGTCATTCTCAGGACAGGTTTATATGCGCTGTAAAACAAATTAGACAGTATAACTTCAAAAGTTCAGAATGACATTTCGCATGAAAACAGGTGGCACTAATATAAAGCAATAAATCCTTCAAGGTCAAACTTAAAAATGTGCTCTGCATTTTTTCCATGCTAAGCAGTGACCTTTACCCCATGTCCACTCAGTGTAAGGTTACATTGCATGGCAGTAAAAGCCTTTCAAAACAGGTTCATAAGAGCGTGGGATAATTATAAAGGCAGCAATGACAAATCCCAGCCAAAACCTCGCCAGCTATCAGTTTTAATACCCCCTTTTTTATGGCCAGCAGGTGTAAACATAATGCAATTACGAATTAGTTGAATGTAGCTGGTAACCCTCCACTTATCTGTCGCACAGGTGCTAAATAAAACGATTTAACATGACAGCCACTCAGCAGCGGTGTGTCTCTCATGAAGCATACCTGCAAAGCGCCCGGCAGACTACAACTCTTAACGCACACATGCCAGCGGTTTCATGCGCTTTCCTCCGTGCAAGCACACCACACTTTGTTCTCCTCTTACTGTGGTTCAGCAGCAGCAGCACTAACACCAGCAGCAGCAGCACTGCTCTCCCTCTCTCTTACATGTGGAGAAGGCTTCCTTTATTTCCGCTGTCACCGCGCATGCGCCGAGGAGGATGAGATCGAGCTGACACACAAGTCCTCATGACGCGGTAGCGGCAGACAGCTGGATAAGAGCTCAGGTAGGTGGGCGGCCGGGGGAGGGGGTACTGAATAAGCATCCTTTGGCACAATGTTATTTATAAATTGTCTTCATGGTGTGTTTTTTGGAGGCTTTTTGCTCTGAGGTTGGGCTTTATTTCCTCTCCTCGCACTGTTTTTTTTTTTACTGTGATTGTTTGAGCCAGCATCACACGAGCTGCCCAGTGCGCGAGCCCTGCTGTGCTCTGTTAAATGACAAACCTGCCGCTGTCATCGCCTCCTTTCCATTCAGTGCATTGTATATATGTATTGTTTTTGTTTACAACACAATGCCTGTGCAGGGTATGAAAACATAGCTCGCCTCCCAATATGGTATTACATCACAGCTTCTGCATCACTGCATTTACGTGTGTCAACACACACACACACACACACACACTGAGGGAGGAGTGGCTGTGCTAGCCAAAGCTAAATGAACATAACAACGGATGGCATCAGCACGTGATGGAAATATGAGGGAGTGTTTGTGTGTGCAGATCAGACCCAGGGGGACATGGAGTCAAATTAGAGTTCATTTGGTGGCCCTTCTTTAAGCCCCTGCTGCTAACTAATATGATTGCAAGTGCTTTGATCACACAGAGAGACAAACTAACTGAAACAGCCAGCTTATTAATGGAGCAATTGCTTCTTCTTCTTCTTCTTTTTTGGTATAAGCAAGACTCATTTTGCTTTCATCCTCCAATGAGTTGTCTTGGAAACAAGAGCCAAATGCTCCACCAGCATCTTTTCTAGTTGTAGAAATAGATAATAACAGTAAGGAGGCTCCTGGGCAAGAAATGTGCTGTCGGGCCCATATTGTGGTCATTTGATTTAACACTGCTTTATTTAGGAGCATGCACCGTGTGAGCACGGGGCCCATAAATAAGCTAAAATGCAAGGTCTGCTTTAGTTGATATCCTTGGCATATTCCTTAACAAATGTAATTAATTAAATCAACAAAGATCTATTGACTTGACTCAGTGGCATTCTGGGATAAATGTGGGCAGCTACCCACATTTCCCAGTTGATAATCCGGCCCTGGATTAATTACCCAGGACTGTGGTAGAGGCCTATAACCACCAAACATGCAACCACACACATGAATACAGCAATGATGAACAAAACACACGCTTAAATAATGCACAACTAATGATTAATGATAATTAAATGCATGTATTAAAGGCCCTGACAGTTTTCTGACAGAACTCCCACTCAGTCCTGGTGAAGCAGATTATTATTCATTTTTGATTGTTAAACTCTGCATAAATAATACCAAAAGATGTGTGTTGTTTGTGTTTTCAGAGGCTTTAATACAAGAAGTATCATGAATTCCCGTTGGCCACTTTGAAATAAATGATCAGGCCACTTTGAGTTTATGTGATTATGCTTAATAGAGAGTCAAGTAACTGTTGTTACTTCACAGTTACTTCATACAGTAGTTTCATTGACAGCCTATGCCTACCTAGAATCCAGTTACATAAGACAGCCCCATGGTAGTCAGATACAATCATCTACAGGCTGCTACACGACTCGATGGGCTTTGTTTATGTCACGTTTTCGAGCTAGGGGATGGAACGTGAGTTTTGATTTATTATGATATTTTTGTTGTTGAACCAACAACCAAAACCAACATCTGCAGCAGGTGCCAGACACGTTTATGTCAACAGTTTATATAGTAATAAAGGTAGAAGGCAATGTTAATGTTGTGTCAGGAGTCTGATTGTGTGTTTATTACTAGAGATTTTCCAGCCACAGGTTCATATGTTTGTGAAAATAAATACTGTTCTGCAAGCATGCGTGGATCTGAAATTCCCTTTTCTTTGTAGTTAGATTCCATCTAATTTGTGGCATATAAATCAATACATGTATCATTTATTGATGATCCATTAAGTAATCACAAAAACATGATGACTTGATCATTTTTTAACAGCTCGTAAAACTATTCATACAAATCTTGCATTCATCCATCGAAAGTCATGTATTAGCAATGCATTACGTGTGTGTGTGTGTGTCACCCTATGAATATTATAGTCATTGGTGTGTGGGTGCCTTTCTGTTTCACTCCAACAACTTCCTGTTCCCAGCAGTTTCTAGGTAAAAATGGCAGTGGAGAAGCGTCTGGCATTCTCTATTGTGCAGTTCCTACGAGATCAAACACATTGCGGCGCTTTGAATTCTGATGAGCAGGAGAGCCTTGAAGGTAGGTCAGCTCACCGTGCACTTAGAGTTTGGAAAGCGCCTTTACAAATATAGGACACCCCGCTCCTGTCCTGTCCATTTGAAAATATATATGTTCTTAGTTTGCTAAGTTTGCTTGATGTAGGGAGAATAAACAGAAGTGGCTAGAAATAAGGCTATAATATGTAATGTCTGCGGTGGCGTGTTTAATCCAATGTGAAACAGGACAGTTTACATTTCTCACTCTGAATGTGCAGCCAAGTTCTGACTCACCATATAATACTGTTAAGACCAATTGTTTAGCCGTTATCTCCCTAATGTAATTGATCTCGTCAACGTTATCCTGTCACTGCAGTTGCGATACAGTGTTTGGAGACTACCTTTAAGATCAGCTCCAGTGACTGCCATCTTGCTGTGCCACAGCCTCTGAAGGAGATATTCCTCAACTCCCTCCTCAAGGTGGGTGCTGCACCTTAAATCTCCACCAAACACGGGACCGATGCTTTTACATACAAAGGCAGTATGGTTGTATGTGTAGATGGACTCAGTGACTCGGCTTGTGCGGCGTCAGTATGTGTTTAAAGCAAGATAAACCTTTCCCACGTCAGACAGTGCTCGCTGGCATGAGTTATTGGCAAGCCCATGTATTTAATTAATCATTAAGGATATTACAACTATGCTTCTCCCCCTGTAAAAATCAAAATGTCCGCCATAATAACAGTCTTTTGTACAGTAAATCACATCAATGTCTTTTTCTATTTTTAAACGCAGAATGACAACCTAACCGTACCAGAGACATCCCCATCTCCAGAAGACATTGAACGAGCAGAGCAACTTAAAAATGAAGGTAATGTTCAGACTTATTTTAACTGGAACTGAATTTGTTCTGATACCAGTGCATCCTTATGTAGCCTCCCTGGTAGCAGATCATTATCTTTTGGTACCTCAATTTAAATAATATGATAATGATAATGAGCTTCTTCACAAAATATTTTGGCATCTGTTTTAAATGATATATGATATTGAATTATTTTTACTATTTATCTGTATTATTAAGCTTGTCCTCGGACCACATAATATATTTTACCATGAAGTGTTTGTGCTGTTAAACCATAACCACACAGAGGAGGTAACTCAAAACCTTTAAACACTCATCATTTTAGTATTGTGTGATTTTTAGCTGGTCTACATACACCACAGTGGAAACTGTGAAAAAAAGTGTCTTGTAGTGAATCAACTGATAGTGGCAGCTGTGAAGTGCTAATAACTTCCCCTGTGAGACATATTGTAAGTTTGAGCTCTGCCTTTTAAACAGATTTTCCCTCATTTTAAAGACAATTGTTGGGTATCATCATCTGGTTAAGGAATAACACATGTTCAGGGAAGAACCAGCCATAGTTCATGTTAATAAGGAAATATTTGTAAAGCGATACACTGCCTTGATAATCCTAGAAGCACAGCTGCAGTTTCACAGTTATATTATGTGATCAGAAAAATCAGAAAAGCTGCCAGCTACCTGAAGAGGGAACATCTTGGAGCTCTGCAGCTCCTTCTACCTTATGGACTGACTTATTAATAGCTATTTATTTGCAGTCCTGGGGAGAAAGTATTGATCTCTCTTGATCTTAAATTTAAAGTTATATCAATAATGAACTAAAATGGAAATGTTACTAGTACCACAGCGTCCCTTTAAAAAAATAAAATAAAAAAACTTTTGCTGAACTCTATCTTACCAGCCATTTCTTGGGATGGTAAAACTACCTCTATAATAACTTTGGCCCTGTGTTGTAACCCACAGTCTTTCTATGTGTAAATAATCCAATGTTTTTTTTTTAGGTAACAATCACATGAAGGAGGAGAACTACAGATGTGCAGTGGAGTGCTACACAAAGGCCATTGATCTGGACTTAAGAAACGCTGTGTACTATTGTAATAGGTATTTACAACAGCAAGCAACACTGATTTCACACTTTTGTCACCGTTTTGCACTAAACTTTCTACTTCTATTGTGGTTTTTAAACAACAGGAGACAGTCGGTGATGATCAGTGTTTTAACTGGTGCTAGAGAATTGAATCCCTTCCTTGTGCGTTATGTATATGAACACAAACAAGTCTGTGATGGGATCTGAATGTAACACTTTGCAGGGCTGCAGCTCACAGTAAACTGGGAAATTATACAGAGGCAACTGGTGACTGCGAGAGAGCCATTGGGATTGATCCTACCTACAGCAAAGCGTATGGGAGGATGGGGTGAGTTTGACTAAAGACATGCTGTTTGTGTCACAAGAAATGTTTAATGTTATACACTATTACCAGATTTATTTTCAGGGTTTTTTTTTCTCTACGTGATCTCCATAATATTTCAATATTTCCCTTTAATGGTCCCTTTTATGGTTCCAGTTTGGCTTTGACAGCCACAAACAAGTATCCAGAGGCAATTTCCTACTTCAAGAAGGCTTTGGTATTAGACCCCGAGAATGACACCTACAAATCCAACCTGAAGATTGCAGAGCAGAAGCAGAAAGAAGCAACCAGCCCAGTAAGTTAAAACAAGCTGTATTTTTCTGTTAGCCCTCATTTTGTTATGTAGCATAATATAGATATCCTATTAAAGCTTCTAAAGCTCTGTCTATGAATGTGTGCCACAGATAGCGGCTGGATTGGGATTTGACATGGCTAGTTTAATCAACAACCCTGCCTTCATCAGCATGGTAAGAGTCCTAATATATGCACTGTACATAAAAAGCCTGGCTGTTTCATAGGCACAATAGAGGCTGTTCGGTAAACTCACCATTTGTCCTGGAGACAGGTGTCTTATGCTCTCTTTGTCTCTGGCAAGGTTAGACCAGATATTTGCCCTAATTAGTCCCATGAGTGACAGTTAGCCCGTTAATCATCCCAGTTTATTGTCTAGTGGAAAGGGCCTTGTCTGGGACAGGAGAATCCTGACTTGTTAAACGATGACACATGGGAACGTCTGCCAGGCCAAGAACGCTTCTACAAGCATGCCAGAGTTTTACTGCAGCAACAATGACAAGATACATATAAATCAACTAGCTGTGTGTGTGTGTGTGCGTTCAGGGCCCACAGCACAATATACTACATTGTTTCTCCGAATGTGTAATCGGAAATATATTGTCCTGTTTGTGAGAGGCGCAGCGGATTTCAGCTTGATTTCTGTTTATAGGCCGCAAGCGTGATGCAGAACCAACAAGTACAACAGCTGTGAGTGAACATTCGTTGATTGAATTCAGGGTTTTGTAAAGTGCAGTTTCCAAACATACTTTGACTCACTGTGTCGCTGTGCTGTCAGTATGTCTGGAATGATGTCTAATGCGGTCGGGGGTTCTGCAGCAGGAGTGGGTGGACTGTCAGACATTTCCAGTTTGATTGAAGCGTAAGTACTTTCAACTCAAAACCAAAAGGATTAAAAGCACTGTTTGATTATTCATTTAAGAGAGTGGTATATGAGTTATACATGTGAAAGGAATAATTAAATATTTTGGGAAATAGCAGTCTCAGGTCTGTATGGCTACAAAAAACCATGTATTGAACAAACAACAAACAAGGAGCTTTAGAGATGTAGATGCTTAGCTTTGGAAAGAAACCACGTGGCCTGTTTCCTCCTGCATATTACCAGTTTTAATGCTAAGCTAAGTTAACCAACTGCTGGCAGTAGCTTCATATTTATGGTTAAGACATGAGTGGTATCGATCTCCACTCACTCTGGGCAAGAAAGCAAATCATATTTCAACATTTTGTGAACCTGATATCGGATTCAGAGACACAAATCAGTCTCTCATTGAGGCCAACGTTTTTTTAAATGATGCTATAGTTGGAGACCCCTGTACCCTATAAATTGATGCCTATATTTTGATCATATTTTATCACAGCAAACCCAGCATGAGAATCTTCTTTTTGTTTCTGATTTAGTATCAACTTGTACCTGTACTGTAAATGTCCACAATGTGAGGAGATCTTTAGGGGAATTTCTGTTATATTACTGTATATTAAAAACTGAGCTCTTGTTCTGGTAGAAAGCAATTCAGGAAGTAAACAGAGTTATCTCCTCTCGCTATCAGGGGACAGCAATTTGCTCAGCAGATTCAGCAGCAGAACCCAGAGCTGATCGAGCAGTTAAGGAACCACATCCGGAGCCGCTCCTTCAGTGGCAGCGCCGAGGAGCACTCATGATCTACTCAGGTATATTTAAAACCAAACCCCAGCTGACCGTATATAGATTTAAACGTATTTGTATCATTAACACGCATTATTTTGTCTCAGTTTCACATTTTTTTCCAAGGAAGGGCAACCATATGGCGCGATTACAATCTCTACACCCATTTCTTAAAGTCAAATCCCAGGCAAAGCTGGAATGAAGAGACAAGGATGGGGTTTAAGGCACTTTACTGTGACTAAAGGCTCTGGAGCAGAGAGACGAGGGCCTGGAGACTGGACCATGAAATGAAGCATCCCACACATTTAGGGCAAAACATATACTCAAACACCTAAAAAAAAAGAGCCAAGAACTCATTCAGCCTACTGAGAGAACATGAGTAAATTCTTTCTTCAGAGCTTTTACATTCTGCAGAGATCATGTTTTATATGTGCTGAAAATACTGCCCTCTTCATGTTATGAGTTAAGGGTCCTACTGTATAATCGTGAGAGTAGAAAGTTAGGGAGGAATGTACTTTTACAGCATAGCAGGGAACATTTCTGCTTTTTCTCATACAACATCAGGTTTGCCTTGTTTATACTGCATCTTGTTTAATATTATTTTTGTAGACAGAATACACACTACTTGTTTATTGAATGATTAACACCATTCAGTCCTTGAACACGTAGACTCACATCACTGCTTTTCAATAAGTACTACTTAATTTTTGATTAAGACAACAGTTTAATGGTATAGCAGTGTTTGCAGCCTGCATTATGTTGTTATTGCACTTTAGCAAAACTAAATGTCTCCCCTTTAAGCCTATTTAATTGTTCATTAACTAGTGACAGAGTATTCAGATTGTTCATTTTGCATGCTCTTAAATCTGGTATTTGAGATCAGATGCTTTATGGAAACAAATAGGTATGCTAGGGCAGCACAATGTTTTGTCTAAAACATGTGAATAAATGTCTACTGAAATGAAACTACTCGCACTCATGCTTGTATTTTTTGCCTTTGTGTCATTATTATGAAAGATGCAGAGTGTATTTTGTGTTAAATCATATATTTAAAGTGGGAGAGGCTCAGTTTGAATACTAGATCTAATCCTATCCCAGAGAATCCTAGTGGTTTAGCAGTCTCACACTTTAAAGGGGAAATCCACCAATTTAGTCCTTCTCAGCTTGTCTGAGAAAATACAGCAGATAAGATCAATCTGATGTGGTTTATTTAATATATCTTACACACATTTCAGTGGCATTTAACAAATACCACTTCCCATAAGCCTCAGACTTTAGCATGCTAAACATCATGGCTCGACAAAAGAGTCAGTAGTCAGTATACACCAGTTTCTGTTTAGGTTAAATGGCTCTTCACTATATAAAATAATGTTAATGTAACACTAATATTACAATTACTTAAGTACTTGCTGCAGTAGCATCTTCAGATAAGTTCAATACCTGGTCACCATTTCAATAGTTACCATTGTATTTAAAAATGTGTCTTAAAAAACAAGAAATCCATGTAATCATCATGTTTAAAGAAAGGATCAGTGCAGCCTACAAGCATTAAACAGACTTATATAATGTCTTTAAAAATGACAAACAATAAAAGGATTATTCAATACTCATATTGTGTCTGGGAGCATTTTTAATGACAAAAGCCACCATTGACACCATTAAATAGGTTTGGAAAAGCAATAGGAAATCAAAGATTACAGAGATTTTATTAACATTTATGCACATTTACATTATTATTTTCAAAGAAAGTGATTTATATTATTCACAATTCATTTTAAAATACAGTATTATCCCCTCAGGTTGCAAAAAGAGTGAAATGTCAGCGTTATGTCCAGAATTCCACTGTTGGTCCATTCATACCTAAAATGCAAAAAAGGTCAATAAAATTCCTAGCACTCGTTGCTCGTGTACGGGCAGACCACACACACTTGTGCGATGTCATCATATTCGTACGTCCTCTTCAGAAATGTATCTGTGAGTCTCAGTCCGGAAATGCTCTGAAACAAACAGGTGAGGACTTTAGTGAGCAAGAACAGCATGGGGGATATCAGCCAACAGTTTTCCTGTGTGGATCTTACCTGCAGACCCTGGACGGATGAGAGGAGTATGAGGGGCAGAGAGAGGAAGGCACCAGGACTAAGTTTCCCCAGCTGTCTCCCTGATACACCACACCAGTGGATCGACCTGGTGTTACACATCTCCAGCACCAGGTCCATGGTTCTTTCGCTACAACACAAAGGTCACGAAAAAGGTTGTAATTCAATAATGTAATCATTGATGATTAAATAGTACCTAAGGCTGTTTCCTATGGGCAGCAAGACAACTATTGGACTGTGGGTTTTTACCTGCAGTTGGTGATTTTACAGGTAATGTCAAAAGGTTCTTCGAGGTTAACAGTGTCAGGAATCATCTCCAAGGACAGCCTGATATCTCCATAGCCTGGAGCCTGAAGGACATACAAGGATGGAACAAAAATAAACCTAAGAAGATAGAAAAATTTGAGATCCCTCCGTAGCATACATCCAAAAAAAGCTTCTAAATACCATTCTTTGCAGCTGACTGGTCTGTAGCCTCCCTCTCTCCCCGAGATTGGTCTTCCATACGATGTCAAGCTTGCCTATCACCGTCACACCCTTGATGACGCCGGCCTTCTCTGCGTACTCCGGCTTTGGCTTCAAGCAGTACAGGTACTGCCGTGTGTCCATGGGCTGCAGGTAGGACATTTTCCCAAATGTGGACTCTCTGGCAGCGAAAAAAGTATGAATGAGTGAAGTGTGAATGCTGACAGTAAATACCATCATTCACCTTGTTACAATTACATCACAATGAAGTGCTCTTACCCTTCGTCTCCAGCTGCGACTGTGTTGAGCTCTGTAACGTTGTACATCAGGGAGGGCTCTAGAGAGACCTTCTCCATGAACATCGGTGAGGTGGTGATGTTCTGGATCTGAGCCTCCAGGAACACTTCATCTGTCTGGAGCCGAGAAGCCAGGAGTCAAACTAATATTTGTTGCTCATAATTAAGTATAATTATATCATCTCTAAGGCAAACTGAGCAACACATCAACTTTACTATTAGATATTAAGAGGGGTTAGGCTTAGGCAAAATCCTACTGCCTTAAAGGATAGGTTCAAAATGTTCAAGTCTGTCTTAGACACATGCTCATATGTGCATATCAAGAGTTACTG
>NW_023339774.1:19146559-19152972 GCF_004916995.1 Morone saxatilis | reverse complement strand
CCATGTAGTAATTCTGTTTATAAGAAGTGGACAGCGTAGTGGCCATGCAATATGTGGATGTCACCACAGAGCTTATGCATTACTCGGAAAATTGCAGAAGCAGAAAGTATAATTTCTGCTTAACGCTGCTGAACCGTATATAGTACTATCTTCAGCCAAACTCAGGACTGTGGTTTTTGTCCACTATCACTTCCCCTGGAGACGCATTATGAAGGGATCTTTTTAAGGCCAGTGTGAACAGGAGGAATCAGTCAGTCATGTTTTGAGATAGATTTGGAAAAAAGTACCTATCCTTTAAGCTATTCTTTAGGTGATGTGAGTCATGTAATGGGTAACATTTATCAATCAGACTCAGAAGACAAACATTACACATGAACTGAATCCTATTAAGTTTGCTCAGTGTTCCTTTGAGGACATTGTTAGTACAAGTGCTGACCAGCGGATATACAGTAGGGGTTGCACAACAACAATCGACAAGCCTCTTTTAAACATCATCTAGTTGTGTGTTTTTAACCAATCGGATTATATCAAGCAGCCATGTCATCTCCATCAGAACCTTTGAGAGGAATTGATATACTGTTCTGCTCTCCAGTCACCAATAATTTGTGGTGAAAACAACAGATTTAAAAACATCTGAAAAGGCAGCAACTTAACACACTTTAGAGTCACTGCTCAAGGTGGTGTTACTTATTAAAAAATACAACAAATGTATCTTTATACATACCACTGTTAAAGCAGCAGAGATAAATTATTGCAACACTTATAACTAATACCCCAAAGGACAGTGTGTTCACCAGTTATTAATGGTAAAAACAAACTAAGGTAACTTAGAATAAAAAGAAAAATAATGTTATAATAATGAGTTGCTCATCATAATATGATTTAAATTGCTCAGAAATGTCCAACCTTTGCTGGAAGATAATTGGTTCTGACTAAATTTGTAAAGTTCAAATCAAGCACCCTACAAGCCTTGACATGGAGGATTGTTTTTCTTGTTGGTTTTATGTTAATAACTAGTTGATGCTTTGGAAAAGTAACACTCAGTGGTGTTCACAACAGTCAAACCTTCAGTGCAACCTCTACTATACAGTAAGATACAACGAGAGAGAAGCAGAGATTAGTTCATGCCTGCAATTCATAATACAAGAACTGACCATGAACCATTCTGAATGAGGTTAATGTTAAAATCACAGAGCTTAGCATAATCCATGCAAAGCCATTCCAATACCTGACACCTCGAATGTTATTACATATAATCATTTGTTTCATTAACTGTAAAACAATTATGATCCAATGGTAAATGATTGAAGTAATTTTGGTTTTATAATCACTGACAGAAAGACCTTAATTGTCCTGTTACATCACACTTTAACCTTGAACCCAGCAATGCAAACGTTTAAAAAGTGAGATTCATTCATGTCTGCGATGTTACATAATCATTTACATCTTGACAAATAGAAAATGAGAACAAACATGGTGCATATCCATAATTTCCCCCAACAATGATAAATTGAATAATCAATGCAACCCCACCCACCACAATTTGACACCACGATCTTCAATTAAAAAGTCCAAGCCCTGTGTAGGATGAGTTTGCAAGAAAGCATGAGCGTCCAAAGAAAGGGCAAAGGGAAAGAGAATGGAAAGTTCATGTGGAGGACTGACATGTTCAAATTTATGTCATCACTTGTTTATCTTTAACAATCTAGTAGCTGTTTTATTATTCATACGTTACTTTCCATTCTTCTACTTTGCACCTTTCTATTGGCCCCAGAAAGACAAAAGTCTGCTGCACCAAAAAGGATTAAGTGAAGCTAATGTTCAGCAATGAGAACAGAAGAAACAATTACCACAGAACTGAGGTCACTCTAATGGAGAAAATAAAATACAAGACATAATAAACAAATGAAGTTACATGCCAAAGACGATGACAATGAATATTTGCATAATATAAAAAGCTACTGGTATGAAAATGAGAAAAAGGAAAAAGCTTGTCGCCTCTGTGAGGAAAACGCTTGATCTCCAGCTCTTTACGGTGTGCTTTTCTGGGAAGCTGACGTTTCTGGAGGTACAAGGGTTTTCCAGGAGACCTGTCTTATACTAACTGCCCCTATAAGCAGCTGGAAATGTTCCTAACTATGATATGAAACATGATATGAAGCATGCTACAGTAAGAACTTGCATGTCAGACAATACAGTTCTTCTTCTTACAGAATGACGTAGTGAGAATGAGTGTGTATGCTGGTAGCAGCACTTTGTATTCCGTTGGTGGAGGTATTTGAGAGTGGCTAACTTACCTCTGCATTGTAGAACTTTGTCTTCACATCCAGTGGCTTCAAAACCTGATTGAAAATAGATTGCAGACTGAATGCTGTAGTTTTCTCACACTGTACCTCCATTCAGCAAAAAGAATTCTAATCAGACTGGAAATCTTCAGCTAAGAAAAGGAGGTAATTGCAATCTGAGGGACAATACAGGTCTTACTGAAAATGTTGCTAGAGAGAAGGGAACAGGGTTACAATTAGTTCACAAAGTGAGCGCTGAAGACTGCAGGACACCAGATCCATAGCTTGGATGGTAATTGCATTTGCTCTGTTGTAGACCTGTGACATTTCTCAGGTCTCCTCCAAGCTTACACTTGAGTTAACCCCTGCCGTCTAATGACAGTGCTCAAATATAACTCACCTGGAATTTGAAGAACTTCCGAAAATAGAGCTTCTCCCCATACTGAGTGGTGTAACTGACAGCACAAACTAAGCTGGAAATTGGAGGAGAGGAAACAAACGTTTAAAAAATGCAAACAAACCAACAACACATTTCTTATCCATTACGGGATTGCTTCTCTGATTGGTCAGTTGGGGAGATATTTTGGGTTTTGGTGACACTGTGACGCGCTATAACAAAATAAGGGAGTGCATCTATTGTAGGAAAAACACTCACATGTGGGTTCCAATTTCTTTGACTTCGTGGTGGATAACGTCATCAATGCAACATTCAGGTTTAAGTTCTGATACTGCAGAGTTTGACGCCGAGAGGTTGAGCCTCTGTGAGCTGGTCTGTAGATCAGCCTGGAGAATTATGGGTAAAACAGGAGTGTAAAGGGTGAAATAAGTGATGGACGGGTATTTCTTATTATTATTTCTTTTTTTTTTTTCACAGCACCTTCACAAGAATGTCCTTCACAACTTGGTTGCTATCATTGTGCACACTGATGTAACTGGAGAAGGTCTCGCCGAGGAAAATATTTCTGTGTAGTGCAGAGACGTGGAAAAGTCAGATCTTTAAACTTTAAAACAAAAGTTTGATCCACAAAAAGTACATAGTGTTAACGGTTTAATTCTCCTACAGAAAATTAGCGTTTATTACCCAAAGTTCTGTGGTAATGTAAGCATCTCCCCGAGCATTAAAATCTCCGCTCCTTTGATGGTGGACGGGTCCTCCCTCATGAGCTGACCGAACAAATCTCCTACACAGGGAAAAACACGTATGTGTTAATCTGCTGACACAACACTTAACACAATGTTTGTTGCCAGGAAGAATCAAACACCTGTATTAAAGACAGAAGTTATTTAAGCAACAAAAATATATGGTTGTACATATGATATTACTATAATAACCATTCTGTACACCAGGGAACTATTCATACCAACAATATGGAAGTCCATTCTGTCTTACCTACACACAACCTAAAGATGCAAATTTGTAACTAAAATTAAACTTGTTTGTTTCCAATTTTTAACTGCCAAAATCACAGTTAGTACTAATGTGCCTGTAGATTTTTATAAAACCTGTGGACTGTGTAGATATATAAGATGTGGACACTGTAAGGTTTAATAAAAGTGTTTCTGTGAACTGCAGGGAGGATCAGAGAGAAAGGAGCTTTGAAGATCAGCTTTCAAAGCAGCCTGAACCAGAAGGGTTTTATTGGGATCAAATTTCTGTCCCACTGCCCAACAATTTGGTCACATACATCTTATGCTGTGATCATCACTGACTAACTACTACTACTATGACTTCCACTCATACATCTACCTCTATCATTAAGAACAACAATACGACCAATATAGAAGATTCTGCATTGAGTGCAGGAGTTAAAGTGGAAACACAAGAGCAAAAAGGGCCAATGGTTTTATGTTTCTAATGTCCAATTCAACCAATTCATCTTTGTGCACTTGGAAATATGCCAACACTTCACTGCTACTCTTACATAAATAGCAATCCTACCTAGAAGTGTCAGCGTGATTTATGGTATATAAGGAGTTCAGTTACCAGTGCAGCTAACATGTTTCTCTGTGCTGTACACTGACAGAGGGGAAAACAAACACTGCAACTCTCTGTGGGGTTGCCATCTAAAACTGGGACTGTAAACCTATAATACATTACACAGTGCATGGCATTTTAACACTGTAGAAGTAAATGAATAACACATTTAGAAAGACTCTCATAAAAACGCTACAGACATTACATCCTTGTCACTTCAGCACACTTATCATAGCTCTTTATTGCAGGCATTCACTCAAAGCACGAATGTCCATTTCCTGCATTCCCTATGGCCTCTTTAATGAGGGTTTTGTGATTTTAAAATATTTGCTTTTGTTTCCTCAAATAAACTTTTTCCACATAACACACATGGAATGTGGTCTGCTTTCTCGAGTGAGATGTTAAATGTTAAATCATAGCACAACCACAGAGAATTTCAGCTATTGGTTCGGGAGGTTTGTGAGAGGAACACTGGGGGAAAAAAAGAAGAAAAGCAGAAGTTATTTTTCTCAGAGACACAAAAGAAAAAGTGGAAGCAAAACATCCACTCTCGCCTGGTCTCGGTTCTCATGTCGTTTCCCATCGTGCCCGTTATTATGAAATGTTGTCATGAACTTCTCAAAAATGGGAGCGCTTGTATTTTAATCTGACGTTGGTGTTTACAAAGCCTCCGTCAGTTTCTCAATCACACTCGTGGACTGAATTCACTGGGATTATATAACGTGGGCGGAGAGCCTCTTAAACTGCTTTGTGGTTGTAAAAAGTCGGAGTTTGACAATGAAGGAAGAACTTGGTTGCGGGGGGAAGATTTATTCAAAAAGACAAATGGCAAGAAAATGACACAGAATTGTTGCGCTGATGTTTTCTCCACTGTAATCTTTAATGTGACCTTAAAGCAAAAAAGATCCAGGGTTTGAACCTGACTGTGTGGAGTTTAGGTTCCCAACAGGTGCTCCGGTTTCCTCCCACAGTTACCTGATCTAACAATGCATCTTAAAACGACTATCCACCTGCTGTAATTCCTCCTTCTGCTCTGCTGTAGATCTGTGGGACTCTGGGTTTAACAGGCTTACCTGGCAGATCTCGATCTTCACATGTGACTGGCAGGTTTGTGAAGAGTGTCGGTTTTGTTAACCGCATCACTGCAAAACAAAGCCACATTGGTTAGTTACTGTGAGCACGTTAAAGGACCCCTGAATCCACCACATCCTAATGCCAGTAACTTCAGCATTACTTAACAATCGCATGCAAGGTTTTATTCCAGTATACGACCACAACAGATCACCATCTACTGTCATCTTGGGTTGTAATACATAAATAACCTTTATTTGAACTGGTTTAACACACAATTTGTTTTGTAGGTGGCACACACAAATAGCAACAACAACAAATAAGAAGGAGCTTGTGCAGTGTGTATTGAATCTACTCGTATTGGGTGCACAGTCATCACAGGCAGAATGAGGTTTATTGGCTGTAGCAGCTGCCTGACACACAATCAGTGCACACTTACAGACAGACAGACAGACACAGACACATCACAGACAGACAGACAGACAGACAGACAGACACATCACAGCTCACTGAAGATTACAAAAGCAAGTGAGCAACGTCAGGTTTCACAGCTAAAGCAGCTAAAAACACATCAGCAATCCGTGCAGGAATACTCCGAGTGTCAGCTTCGAGGGCCAATAACGACAACATATAGCTTTTTTTTGCAACGTTGCACCTGTCACAAACAGTCTATATATTTCATTTTTACCGAATATTAAAGTTTGACACTGTTTTTAGCTCGCTAAGTAGCGCTATTAGCAGCTTATAACAACAAATGTCCAACAGTTTGAACCGCTGGAGCAGCGTCCGGATATGACGAGCAGCTGTGTGCTGTTACAGTGGCGATGAAATACCTTTTAACGCGAGCAGGTGTTCCTGTTTCGCCTGATTTACATCCATTTTGACAGAAAAAAGGTCTTTTCGGGTGGTGTTAGCTGCAATGCTAGCTGGTTGTTGTGACGAGCGCGTTTCTTCTTCGTGTTTTAATGTGGGACGCTCTTACGACGTAATACTGCCCCTCACAGTCCGGGACAGGTACTACAGCAATAAAGAATATCATTTGTCTTTTGTTTTCTTTTCTTTTATTATAGATTTAAAAAAAA
>NW_023339774.1:19146276-19146501 GCF_004916995.1 Morone saxatilis | reverse complement strand
ATAATATAATTTTTCTTTTGTTTTGTTTTCTTTTATTATAGATTTAAAAAAAATAATATAATTTCTTTTGTTTTCTTTTCTTTTATTATAGATTTTTAAAAAATAATATAATTTTTTTGTTTTCTTGTCTTTTCTTATAGATTTTTTAAAAATAATATAATTTCTCTTTTGTTTTCTTTTCTTTTATTATAGAATTTTTTTAAATAATATAATTTTCCTTTTGTT
>NW_023339774.1:19145782-19146176 GCF_004916995.1 Morone saxatilis | reverse complement strand
TAATATAATTTTTCTTTTGTTTTCTTTTCTTTTATTATAGATTTAAAAAAAATAATATAATTTCTTTTGTTTTCTTTTCTTTTATTATAGAATTTTTTAAAATAATATAATTTCTCTTTTGTTTTCTTTTCTTTTATTAAAGAATTGTTTTTAAATAATATTTTTCTTTTGTTTTCTTTTCCTTTATTATAAAATTTCTTAAAATAATATAATTTTTTCTTTTCTTTTCTTTTCTTTTATTATAGAATTTTTTTAAATAATATAATTTTTCTTTTGTTTTCTTTTCTTTTATTATATATATTTTTTAAATAATATAATTTCTTTTTGTTTTCTTTTCTTTTCTTATAGATTTTTTAAAATAATATATTTTTTTTGTTTTCTTTTCCTTTATTAT
>NW_023339774.1:19105727-19145638 GCF_004916995.1 Morone saxatilis | reverse complement strand
TAGAATATTTTTAAATAATATAATCTTTCTTTTGTTTTCTTTTCTTTTATTATAGAATTTAAAAAATATATATTATTAACTTTTATAATTTTTTAAATATTTGTAACACAGAGGAGAATATGTCAACGTGTCAAACTGTAAAAAGTAAAGATGTAGCTAAATGATGATCCTGGCTGTGCAGTGTGTGGAGATACTGTAAATGTATGTTCACATTATCTAACTGAATTTCTTCCAGCTTAATTTTGATTAATTATACAGTTTATATTCCCCATCTGTATCTACATATGATACATTGGAAGAGTTACTGCTGCACTACACTGACCTCTAGTGGTCTGGGCCTGTAATGCCTGAGGCTATAACAACAGCAGCAGCTCCAGTTCATCAGTTTAATAACAAAAGGGACCTATATCATCTATAATGACAACCAAAATGACACTTGTGAGACTTATAAACGACTATAAATTGTTAATAAAATACCACACGATTCTATTACCTAATTAATACCTGAGATAAAATACAATTCTCACCTGCGGGCCAGTAGTGTAAGATCATTTCTAGAAGTTGAGTTTAACACAGTGGATATGTAGCTCAATCTCAGCTTGATTTGGAGTGTCTAAAGGTGCAATGGTGGTGGAGATGACCTCTCTTGGCCTAGAAATAATCAATACCTCAGCAGAAGGTGGTCATACAGTGAAACAACTCAGAGTAGCCAGCAAAGTGTATTTTGTTGCTTCTTTTCGTTCTTTTTATAATTTAATGATTGTTTATTTTGTGCGTATAATCTCTGTGAGGGCATGGTGTTGACCAGAACTAAATAATTCAATTTTCTTGAAATTCAATTAACATTTTAGCTGTTGTAGGCTGTAACTCTTTGGGTCAATTTATTCATTCACTTTCCAATATTGTCTCAACCTGTATAACAAACCAAATGGTAGAGTGTTTAACATTAGAAATACTAATCATGTATCCTAACCTAATTATTTAAAATGCAGCTCTGTATAAGAGAAAGAACCTTGATTCACCAAATGTTGCTTAAGGTCATCATACATCAAGCTACAAAGAAGAACAAATAATGAAAGTCCATCTGCCTTTAATACTGCCAACCACAAGGATTTGTACTTTCAACAAAACTTTGAACAGCATTAAAACTAAATCGTTGATTTTAAACAACAAAAACATGGCTTTCTTATATCTTTTGTACACATGTTAAAGGTGAAATATGTAGCCTAAGGATTAGCCCCCTGTCAAATAGCTTTAAACGAATGGGAGGGAGCATGAGTCCTATTAGCTGACTCTGACAGGAGGGGCCGAAGCTAGCTGCTTAGCATGCTAACTTCTGTAGATACTGTATCTCTGCAACACGACAACCTACATAAACGTCTTTACATAACATCAAAACTGTTATTTCTTCACATTTTGTCGATAATTTTAGTTCTACTTCTTGAATGTTTTGAACTAAATGTTTTACATATTGCACCTTTAATCAATGAAATCCAATGCAGTTTCCATCTAACTGGAATGAAAACCTGTGTATTATGTGTATTTTAAGTGGCAAATTGATGTCTTCTTTCTGCAGTGTCTCCAGTGTTCTCATGTGCTGTCTTCATTGGGCAGAAGCTGTAATTAAAATGACATCTAGAATATCAATTCACCCAGAGAATTAAAATACAAAACAACACATTTTATCCCAGTGAGGAAATCAAATATGTAATTCACGTCTATATCAGTTCAAACCAAAAGAATGATCTGATCATTGTTGAGGCATCCATACTTACGTGAACACTTTCACTATCTGTGTCCGGCCGCTGCCATTTGTTTCTAGACAAGATGCCAAAGACAACCAATCCAAAGGCCACAGTGAGGATGCCGAGGGAATTAGCAAACTTTGCTTCCACAGGCAGTGAGTTATAAGGTTCACCGCTGCTTCCGTTACTACAACAGACAGAGAAATTAAGTTCATGGGTTCAGTTTTGTAAATGGTTGATTTTTTGGCTGACTGATTTATAGTGCAACTTCTGCATCACACTTTTTTTAATGTGTGTGTAAAATTATGTGTGATATTGGCTGTGTTGTGATCAGTTAGATATTTGAGCTCTTACAGAGTAAGTAGCAGTTTCTCATTGATACCACTGATGCAGGAGGTCAGACTGAGGACCAAGATGGCTTTTCCCATCCAGATATGGACTGGTTTCAGGGTGCTACGGAACCACATTGTAGAACAAGGAAACAAGAAGCCAGCCAGGCCAAGGACCCACTATTAGCAGCATGGTGAAATGACAACAAGGGAAGGATTCAGTGTTTTCTTACAGAATAATTCATAATTAAACATTTCATATGAACAACAGGAGGTTCATATCTGTTATCCATACCTGGAATGTAAACATTACCACAGTACAGAGCCCCACCCAGCTGTGCAGAGAGTACAGATCAGGGATGTGGGAACCACTGTGGAAGTCAAACACGGCACACAGGCCCAAGACGGACAGAAACAGAGCCAAAAGCATCAGTCCAGCATGAACCAGTTTCCAGGTGTTCTTCTTCTGCTTCCAGGTGAATGGTGCGCGATACACAACGGCCGCTGCAAGTTGAGGAATAAATAAGGCAGACAGTGCATTTGTAATCATTTGCTATTTTTTGCTTTTCATTGAAATTGCTAAATAATTACTTGATATTGGCACTGTCATTTTACAGTTTTAAAACTGAAAAGTCAGAGGATATTTTCACTTACGTTTCACATTCAAATCATCTAGTTTATGCACTCATCCAGTGAAAAAATTAATGTGTTCAGTGTCTGCATAGATTATTATTAAAATAATAACCAAATCCACTAGTTTTCAGCAGTTTCATTGAGTGACAGTATTTTCAGGCTCAGTCAGCCACAGTGAAAAATCATTTCAGCTGAGACATCTACGAGGAATGATGATTCACTACTAAACAAAACCCTGATCAATTGCTGGAAATCAATTCATTCATAACGGTGCAATAGATTTGTGCAATGTATTAATCCATCCCTGTATCTACACAAAAATGAACTGAAATATAGCTGTTAATAAACATTTTCAAGAGTTTTTGCCCCAGAAACGTTGAAGGGATACTCCAGTAATTTAGAGCTACAATTAGTTATGTTGGGGGACTCACAAGTAACAGAAAAAGCTTCACACACACTGGATCCTAAAGTAGTCATAATGCAGCACAGAAGCATCTTTTGTTCTCCTTTGACTCTTTCTGCCTGACAAAATGCCCATATCTTTCAAATACCACACTTCCAATCAATAACACAGCCTTTCTATTAAAGATTTTAAGTCTCAATCCAAGATAACCCCAATGACAGAATCTGGTTTATTTTCTCCCTTCAGAGCGACAGAAGATGGAGATATTGAACTGTTTTCACATTTCAATATAACGAGGAGTTGACAAATAACTGATCGATATCTGTAAAAATGACCTTTAAGGCAAATATTATTTCTTTGTATGGTCAGTGGTTGACAAATGATCCAAGATATTGGGGTATATTTAATCATAAAAGTCCTGGTTGCATTTAATTTAAAGATATCTCTCTGTAAACTACCAACTGCATCCTCCAAACTGATCATACGACTGAATCAACACCTCTCTGAAACAGTTTCATTAAAAAGAAAAAACATTATAACCTTCACGCAGAGAGGATTTATTGCCTGACTGTTAGTAACCTACCGTTGCCATACAGAACCACCAGCCCAGACACCATGAGGACAGGATGCCAGTTGAACTGCAGAGCTGAGCCATCCCAGGAGAAACCACCTCTCCAGTGGGAGTTCCAGTACGTCACAAACAGCAGACAGAACAGGCCCAAACACACACACAGTGCGTAGGTGAGGTAGAAAAACACAGACGGCCTCATCGTACCTGTGAGTTTGGGAGGGAGATGTCATATATAGAACATGGTGAGTTTATGTGAGTGTCTGAATGATTAAAAAAGATAATTTACTTGAGTAAAAGTAATTAAACAGTGTAAAAAAAGTACAGTCTTTGTCTGATCCAGATATTACAAGCATTAGAAATGTTACTTAGACAAAAGTGTATCTTATATATTTAAGAAGAATTTAGTTTAAAAAGTAATATTACTGTAGAACAGCCAATTTCATATGTAGATTATTTTACTGATATACTCATGTGTAAGTGTAGGCTGTACAGTAGCTGTTATATATTGTTGGTCAGTTCTGTCTCTAACAGCGTAAATCCCCAAACTTATAATAGCCATTATGGCCATAGTTTAGGTCCTAATTAATTTATAATAAATTAAATAAATTTTCTTGAACGAGTGGAGGAAGAGCATTTCAACCTGTTTTTAATCCAAATGAACAATAAAGTATAGGGTGCACTAGAATTATTTTGAATGTTGTAATTGCAGGCTTAAGACTCAAATATAGACTAGCGAATAATGAGATATAAGCAGGGAAACATACATTATAATTGAATATATTAATTATACAGTATGTATGAAAAATCTTAATTAGTAACTGAAGCTCTGCAGTATAAATAAGCATGAAGTGGTAAAAGTATCTCAGTACAGTACTAATATCACATAAATGTACTTTGTTACATTCCATCACTTCTCAAAACACACAGAACAATGTTAAAAAAAAAAACCTTTAAAGGCATTATAACATTTTGAGCTTAACTTTTCAAAAACAAACCGTCCGTGTACCGATTAGTACTCACCAGGCGAGTGCTTCTGTCCCTCCAGTGAATCCTGCCTCTTTACGCTCCTTCTACTTAAAGATGATCCCAAACCACAACCATAAACATCAATTTTCCTGTTGTCCTACTTAACATTTTACGTCCATTCATTTATAGATCGTCTCAGATTGTTAGGATGAAGTTGAATAGGTCTGGTGGGTAAAAGAGGGATGGTTTTACTGGGACCAGGTCTGTTTTGGTCTAAGGGTTGTGTGCAAAAGAAAGATTACAAAACAGATTTCACGTGTCGTAACATAACTCACTTTTTGCTTGGTCATGTTGATTTGCTATATAGACTCTCCTGTTTATTACAAAGCAAACTTACTGTAACATTAAAGTAGTAATAATAAGACATATTTATATAGGACAGGGTATATAAAATACTCCTTTGCTTTGGTTTCGCATGCTGTATTATATTTGACAATGATTTATAGATGAAGTGTTGTAAGCATGAACCATCACAAATATGTTTTTGTATAACTTCCTTTTAACAGACCTATAACATGCTTGACTACATGCATTTTTTGTTTGTGCATGAACGGAGTCACAAAGTAAGGTGTTATGAAGATGTTTTTTTTCTTTTTCAAAACAACCATGTGGCTGATAGAGACCGCTTACCATATCATATAATTTAGCACAGACCTCCAGTATGAATAAAGCCTCCACTGTTTAGCAACAATTCTGAGCTCCGGACTAAAGCAGATGATCACTGAGTCTGTCACGCAGGCAGAGTGACACCAAATGAACGTGTAATCTCATTTTACTATGAAATGATGCAAAGGTAGGAGGAGCGTGAAGCTGAGCAGCACTTTTATTGAAGGCACTTAGAGATAGGTTATGTTAACAGCAGTAAGAACTCAGATGCTCAATGCATAGTTTGATTAATTCAGACCTGTGACAGCAAAACAATACACTATTCTGCATGTGAACAAAGGTGTTAATCTACACATCATAGAGCAGCACAGTAACTGGAGCACTCAGCGCCATGTTGTGCATGATTTGCTTGGAACAAATGTTTTCGTCATCTTCATCCTCCACAAAGACGGACAGAAAGTGATCAGCGTTCCAGGGCACTTCCTGAGTCTGAGAGGCCAGCACACGGATGCTCTCGGTGTCTTTCCTGAAGTTGAACTTTTTGTCAGCAGGAAGCACAGACGAGCTCTTCCAGCTCTTATCGTCGCCTCCAGACTGGGAGGAGATGAAGGCGTCAATCTCCAGAGCCTTCTCTGTGACGAATACTCGGACGTTCCTCTTGCTGTAGTTGCTCATTTGGGATGCGGTGTTGATGTTTCCCATTTTGTTTTGTTTGATGTGATTGGTCTGACTGGTCAGGACTGCAGAAAATAAACAGTGATATTCATCATAAACTGGATTCAAATTTGTGGACATATCCCACACAATGTACACTATTTCCCCACATTTGAATACTGTTTTAAATCTTATATATTTACAATATCTTAAGCTTTGAATATGTAACAACTCACATTTAAAATTCTTATTTTTACTCTAATCATCTTTCTTTATTGCACACTACATTTTAGCACAGACACAGGAACATGCCACCAAGCAAAGTAGCAACTTTTGAATTTTAGACATTACAAAGCAATAAAACTTTTCCACTCTGGTGAAGCAGAATGATCAATGTCAAATTAGGATTTTGAACACGTATATTACACCATCCATGCCAGCTTTTGATAGATTTATTCTGTAAATGAATAGAAAACACATGCACTACATATTTAACACACATGACTTAACAAAACAGGTTTAGTTTCTTAGCGTCTATTCTGGGTCAAAGACAGAATGAATTCCTACCTGCTGCAACAACGAAGGCAAGGTGACAATACGATAAACTGCCACTGCCTTCCTGACCTACGCAGTGTGTGTTTTATGGACAAAGCCTGATAACATGCAAAACCTTGTAGCACAGCTACCACAGGGCAATAAACTGTATGTACCTGCTTTAAAAGGGCAGCCCAGTGTGGCCCACATCTGTGAACTCAACTGTTTTGTCGGTGAAAAGACATTAATAATACTAATTAACAACATCCTTGTTGAGTTGTTAAATGCTTATTTAGAAAAAAAAGTGTAACTGGTTTGAAAGATAAGGCTGGTGTTATTCTTACTGTCAATAAATCATGAAACAATTAAACCAACAATGTGTTAGTCCATCTCTCAATATTTTTTTACCTCTCCCACCCTGCCTGTGGCCCATTCGTTCTACTGGATCTTTAAAAACAGGTAAAAAATACATAATTTCATTTTTAAAAAAGGCTGATAATTCCCTAAAGCAGCCGGGCACTCAAATCGTTGACAACGTCAATCAAAAAGGAGTAAATAGTGCATTTGTTGGGGACTATTTTTAGTTGCGGATTAATGAGTATTTCTGGAAGCAGGACGGCGTATGTGGGATTGCCTCCAAACAAACATACAGTGAACATGTCACTGATGTGTTTTTACTAGTTTTTGGACAATGGAGTTAGATAGAACAGAGGAAAAAGATATATCAGGCTCTGAGATAATACTTTGTATTATTATTATTGTATTCATTGTTGGCTTGGGTCTTTTTATGGGACTATAGGAACAATAGAGAATATCAGTAACATTTTAAGTTAAGTATGTTTTCATGTGAACATTATAGAAAAACAACAAGTTAAAGTGGTACAGTTTGAAGTGGAGAAGCTCCATGACCCATTAAGGACAAGGTTACATTTCCTAACGAGGTATACCACTGTGAAAGTGATAGAAAGTTGCCTCTCTGTAGTTACAGCACCTCGTTAGATAGCGCCATTATTTGCTGCATAGTTTGCATATTCAAAATGAAAACGCAGCAAAGATAAGAGCATTTTTCTGTTGAGTTTATGCTGCCTTCCAGCCCTCATTCTCAGCACAATGAGGCCGTGGTTGCTGCTGGTGTCCCTGTTCGTCTCTGACCTGAGTCCCCTTGGAGACGGGGACTGGGTCGTGGAAAACTACAGCTGGAGTTTGTACAGAAAACTGCTTCTCAATGGACAGATGACTCCCAGAGGACAGGAGAAAGTTCAGACCCAAACTAAACGCCACTGCATGTGTATCCAGAAAAATTATGTGTATGTTGCTGTGCTGCACAAACAGAAGACCTCCCACTTTCACTGGGCGTACACAGTCCATGATGATCATGGATGCCGTTTGTCTCAGCAGGAATTTACAAGAATAATCCATAAGAATCATATTCCAGCACTGGTATGTTTATTTAAATCAGTATTAGTGTGAATTTACTTTATTAATGTACTACTTTGTAGGTTACGTCCCTGTGGTGTGTTCAACTTATACCACTATGTTCCAAATGTTCTGTGAGCAAAATCTCACATTTCAATTAACACATTATTTATTTCTAGCCTCTGTTCTGTCCCTCCAAAGCGTGTGCATGATATGTCAGCATCACAGGTGGGATGGACACCTTTTACAAGGCAGCCAGATCACACTACATAAAAGCATGAAGCTGATTATTAAACAAACATTAACAACACGGTTTATTTTTGTCTTCATTTCACACTGTTGATAATCAGAATATCTGACATGCAGCATGTTTTTGCACCTGTTTATGGAAGAGCAGAGAGATTTCCAACTAAAGCTTTACACTAGAAAGAGAGACTTTACTTTAAAAACCGGCTTTGTACATACACTTAGAATATTACTAGAAAGATTGCTACAAATGAGAAGGAGATTATAAAAGTCATGGTTAAACAGACATATCGAAATAAATTAACTAAAAGAAAAACTGCAACAGTTGTGGACATGTGAATAACTCCCTTTGAGATTTCCTTCTTTCTCTTTAACCATATACCCAGATATCAATGAATGCTGCATGGTCGACAGTGTTTGTAGTTGAGTAGTGTGTGAGGGGAACCACATGCCGTTAAAGTAAAAGCTAAACATGGACACATGAAAGCTCTAAACCATTAAATTTTTTTTTAAAAAGTACTATTCTAGCTCTCTTGGAGGCTGAGCTCATCAGAGCACTCACATGCTCATAAGGGTGCTGGCAAGCTACCATTTAGCAGGTTTATAATTGTCACAATGTTAACCTACTAGCATTCTAGCATTTGCTAATCATCTCCATATATAAAGTAGGTCAAGCAGCATGTTATAATTCTGCAGATATTTGACCATAAACCAAAGCATTGGATAATTTTGAACCAAAGATGGAACCAGATGACAAGTTGAGGGGAAACTGAATGTCCAAATTCTGTGGTAATCCATTCAATATTTATTGAGACATTTTTTCTGAGGCCCATGAACCAAACCCAAAGTTTCATGGCGTTCTGTCTCATCGTTTATACTTTAGTCTGGATCAAAGCTGTGGACCGGGTATTGATGCCCCTAGAGCCATACGGCCAGCAGTGTTTTTATGTTAAAGCTCATGCATTTGTCTCTCTTCTGCCACTCCAGGTTGTTTTTCCTGTTCAGGTGAAGGAAAAAAGTGTTCCAGCATTTCTGGTGAAGCCCCATACTCTACCAGCGCTTCATGTTATTAGCAAGGTCACGTCGACTAAGGCTGGCGGTGGAACCAGTCATATTGCCATGGATATAATAAAAGATCACCCAGATACGGGGTCTGCATGGTTACGCCATCATCGCACAGCTGCCCCAGGCCACAATTTTCAGGCTTTCTTACTGAAGAAATCCAAAAGCTGGGTACCCGCCACCATTGTTCAACTGCAGAAAATGCTGACAAAGAGATGCTGCACTGCCACAACTATAAATATTATTTCCTGCTGTTTTAAAGAGGGTGAAATAAGATCAGCGCTGAACATCAAGAAAGTATCCAAACAACAGATGGCACAACCACAAATAAGACAAAAAGAGAGCACACAGCGAGCCATGGACATTAAAGTTCCCATGGAGCCTGATGGACAACAGCTTTCAAATGCTGCACTCAGTCAACATGACATTTTCCAAGCTGCTACTCTGCACTCTGGCAGCTCTTCAGTGAAAACTTCTGATATATCACAATTAGAGATTCAGAGAAAAGCAGTCCGAATTATTAAGAAAAATGAACATTTGAACTGGAAAGACGAGCCCTTGTTGCAAAAAAGTGTTCAGAGGCAACAATCTTTAAAAGATGCATCTGGTGCGTATAAAGATGACGGATTCTACATTAAGAGGCAACGCTTGTTGGTTTCCAGAGAGAAGACAGGATCCATAAATAGACTGCAGTATAAGATGAGGGGTACTCATAATAATAAAGAGGATTTAAGTGGAAAAATAATCACAAAACAAGCAGAGTCTAGACGCCCGGAGGGAGAACGTGAAACAGAAAAATCACATACAAATACTATTGAAAATGGAAACCAGAAAAGATTAGCATACATTTTACAAGCAGACTCTACACATAAAGCAGATAATAATGTTGATCACAAGCAAATGCTTACTGAGGTGGGAGAAGTCTTAATCATGGTATTCCTTCCAGACACTGAGAGAGAAGCAAAAACAGAGCCATTATTGCAAAGAAAACTTATTCTGAACACAGATACTGGCTGGAAAACTGTAAATATACCCATAATGCAGCTGGAAAACCCCCCACCCATGACTGACGTTATTAAGGAAAACTTTAATATTGAACCAGATAACTCAAAATGTCAATGCTTGACAGAAATCCCATTTTCAGTAGAAATACATGCACTGGATAGAACAGAGGGAATGGATATAAAACCAGCAGAAAGTGCAGCTAAAGTAACTACAGCATCTGCATACACTGAGGGACAGACCGCAGAAATGAGAGAGAAAATAGAGCAAACAGAGACTAATGACACACCTCACGAAAATATGAGCATAAATAATACTAAACAAGAGGAAAATGTTCCATCAGAAGAATCCGTCATACCTTCACCTCCCTCGCTCAAAACGATGGAAACAGAAACTGCAAAAACTGAGCTTATGGCGGAGACAACTACAGTAAACATGGAGATAAAAGACACAACTTCGAGTACCGAAGTCTTCAATCAAGACAGCACACAGAACGCATACGGACTGCCAAGTACAGAGAAGACCCCAGTGACCACAATGAGTCCAGAATCTGAGACTGAGCCCAGATTCATAACATGGGAAATGAATAATAATGTACAAGCTCCGACTGAAAAGTTATTCTCGGGCCTCAGGATGAGAGAAGACGTCCTGGCAGATATAACCAAATTGCACGAAGGCGCAGAGGATGGAGAAAGAGCGGCAACAAACAGGCCAGCAAATGAAAGACAAGAAGACCAAAAGGATCCAAAAGTGAACTCATTCAGATTTGCAAAACCATCACAAATAATCCACAAACAAGCCATGCTTCCTAAAGTAAGTGAAGTTACAGTACCAGACTTCTATGACAGTCCAAGTAAAAGTAAAATAATGGTTCCACATTCTGGGAAATACATTTAATCGCTTTCTGGCAGATTAGCTTAGTTTAGCACAAAGAGTGAAAACGGGGCAAACAACTAGCCCGGCTTTGTCCAAAGGTAACAAAATCCTGCTAATAGCACAGTTTAAGTTCACTAATTAACACATTATATCTAATTTGTTAAATCCCTATGAAAACCACTTCCTAGGGATTATTTTTTGACAGTAACTTCCTTGAGTTTATGCTGGTTGCCTGGAAACAGTGCAGCACATAGAAGAAGCAACTGCTGTTTTTAGCCTTTGGTTTTTCTTTGAGATATAAAATGTGAATTAGTGAGATTTAGAGGTGCTGGTAGGCAGATTTTGTTGCCTTCCAACAGAGCCAGGCTAGATATTTTCCTATTTCAAGTGTTTGTGCTAAGCTAAGCTAATCGGCTGCTGGTTTAAGCTTTATATCTAATGGAGTGGTATCAATATGTTCTTCTAACTTTACTTTTGACTTTTTCTGTGCCAGAAAGGGAATCTATTTATTTCCTAAAATGTCAAACTTTGATAGAGTTACCTAAATAAATTGAGGGAAATGTGTGCAGATGATAAAAAAAGCTATATCCATTAGGGGGGATCTGAATGAAGATAAAACTGCAATATGCTGCAAGCATGTTAATAATTTAAATAACTATAATCAGATGCATTATTGATCTTGGAGAGGAAAATGTGTGCTTTGCATAATAACAGGAGATTTAATATATAGTTATTTGCTCTAATCCTGTAATACTGTAAGATGAAATGAGTCACATTTCTCAGCAGTGAATGTACTGATGAAAGGTTCTCCTCCACAGACTACAGATGACAATATGCCACTCTGCAGAGGTTTAATACATCGCACTAAAGCTGGTTGGAAACACTGTCTGGAGCGATTTGCAGGGATGGGATCAAAGATGTTTTCCTCAATGGAACCAGCAGCTGCATTTACGGATACAGGAGACGAGGAGACCACATCTATCAGAGACCACAAAGACAGTCCTCTCAGTGATGACGAATATGATCATTTCTATTATTTTGATGGCATACTGAGAAGAGTTCAAAATAATTTTTACCCCGATTACAAGAGACAAAAACGGCGAAAAAGGAACAACGACAACACGGAGAACAATGTTTCCACAATGAGAAAAAAAGGAGACACTCGTGAAAATCTCCTCAGTTTTATCCAACGTCTTACTTTAAGGAAAAAAGCCAGTCACTTAAAATTGTCAGGCAGGCACTGAGGCACTCACTGATACTGAAAAACTGGACCAAATACAGTTAAGAACTAACAGTGCTGACGTTTATTTTTACCTGCTGGCCTGTAAATAAAAGGCAATGTCCTGATAGAAGAGTTGAGCCTGCCATGTGAGAATATTATCAACTCGACACATCTCGACAGAGTATAGAGGGAAATGCACAGATTAAAAGCTGTATGAATAAGCAGGGAACATACAAGCATTTCTTTGTGATGTTGATATGTGTTCAATAGACAGGACTTTAGTATACTGATGCTATTATGGCCCTGCCTGTCATTTTTGCTGTATATATTTAGCTTTATACTTTGTATATGGTGATAATGTCCATCAAAGTAACACAAAGTAACACAACTTCTACCTCTGATTGTAGTTCATAATAGCCTTTAGTAGATTTGTTTTGTCTACAATAAACTTATTAATCAGCTGTACTGCAAGACAATTCAAATGGCTGCAGTATGTATGTTTAAAGTGACTACATACTAGTAAAAACTGAGTTTTGTAGTCTGTTTAGTAAAACATTTAATCCATGGCTTCATATGATTTTACAATCTTAAAGCTAACCCTAAGTTGTTGAGTCTTGACACATACTGCATTGCTGTCTTTGTTTTCTGTTACCTTAGTTGAACAAGTTTGTTAATTAAAAGAGATTTAGCATAGCACTCTGATTGTTGGTCTCATAATGGACAAAAAGGATCCAAATAAATGCATTCTTCTTCCACTTCAAAACCAGGTGCCTACATTACCCACAATGCAACAGTTTGACAGAAGATTCAGGTGCGTTATGCTAGCAGTGGCTAATGTAGCCTTGAGTCAAGGAAGGTCTGGTGATCTAACTTTACACCATAAGATTTCAACAACAAAGGGTTTTATACAACCTTTTTTTCACATATGCAGTAGTACAGTGTAGTGTAAAATCTGTGGCGCTCCCCTTTAATGTGTAGTGTGCATAACATTATGAGCACTGACTGGTGAAGTGAATAAGACTGATTATCTCGATATCATGGCATCTGTCAGTGGCAGGGATATAACAGGCAGCAAGTGAACATTTTGTCCTCAGGATGAGGAAAAATGGGCAGCGTGAGGATTTGAGTGACTTTGACAAGGGCCAACTTGTGATGGCTAGACAACTGGGTCAGAGCATCTCCAAAACTGCAGCTTTTGTGGGGTGTTCCCGGTCTGCAGTGGTCAGTACCTATCATCAAAAGTGCTCCAAGGAAGGAAAAGTGGTGAACCGACGATAGGGTGCCCAGGTGGTCATTTTGATCTACAGAACCCTGGAAAATGTGTAACCAAACATGAAAACATCAGTAATTCCAGGCAATTCAAAGACGATTATCTGTACAAAACATTTATTTAAAATTGAAATAAAAACAGCTTTGATGTATTTGCATAATTTATATCTGAAATCCATGACAAGCAAACAATAACTAAGGAAGAAATGGCTTAACGGCAACGCACAGAACGTTTTGACAAAAGTAAAAGGAAGTTAATTGAACAGTTTAGGACTTGCAATTAAATACATAAAAGTAAAAACAGATTTTTTTTTTAAAAAAAAGGAAAACATTACACTCACATGAACTGACACAGAGTGAACAAAACATGCACTGGAGTCTATTCACTGCTATGCTACTTCAGGAAAGGCAAAGAGGAATTGTAAAAGAAAAGTCTAAGAAATGGATGCGTTAAAAAAAAAAAGTTAAAAGGGTAAGGATGGTAAGTGAGAGAGGGGTGTACAGGGTCCCTAGAAATTGATGCAGGCTGCATTTTCATTGTCCGTCAATAGATGGCAGTGCCAGCACTGTAGCATCACTCTTGAGCAATAATATATAACTCTGTAACTCTTTCCTTTATACATAAGAGACTGCAGAAAAATGGGCAAAATCTAGTTTAAAATGTCACAACCTCCACAGCCAACTGCTCTGGTTGGTGTTTCTGTTGTTCTCAATAACTTCATACCTCACTATATTCATTTTGGTTTGTTAATAGAGCTGCATATATACATATACACATAGACTTTGTGAGGCTTGGACACTCTCTGGACATTTTTATGTACATGTGACAGAATTAGGGAAATAAATTTGTACTTCCTGTTAAATCCAGAAAAGGTTTCCTTCATCTTGTCTGAGTCTAATCAAACGGTTGGACTCAACAGGTCAATCCTCATTTTCTTTAGCGATTGATGTCACCTCAACTCCAATTTGAAATGACACATTCTGCATTTAGCATCATGAAAGCTTCAACAATGTGCTGAATGTGGTCACAGTGGAAACTCACTTGTGAAGAAATGGCACACGTAACATTGATACAGTGACAGTGTGGACCAGGGTGCTTAAACTTAACACAATGCAGCAAAAATGAAAAGGTTTCAACTGAACGCTGCAAGTTTCAACCATACCTTAAAAAGTCTGATGTCAGTCATTTTTTGCCGTGTAGCTAAACGTTGTAATCACAACACAAATGTGTGCACACAGTGTGTGCTTGTTATGCAGGGTCATTTTTGGCAATGGTATAAATAATGAAAGTTAATTATTATTCATTAAAATAAATATGTCAATAAATAAAATGACCCTCAAGTTACATGGAAACATTATGGATACATTTGACTAAACTATTAACAGTTGCTCCAACAGAAACAGCTTGTGAAATTCCTTCTATGATGTTGTGTGTGTGTGTGTGTCTGTGTAGTAACACAACATTTAAAAGACTGGACGACAAAGACTGAAAACATTTCTACAAAGTGACATTTCTGAATCACTACGTTCTATGACCATCATGAAATCATAATAAAAATGTATAGCTAAATAAATTTAGATTATCAAATGGCACTGAAGAGGTAAAGTTTATGATTAGTAAGGCAGCACATTGTCATAACAAATGGACAACCGTTTCCTGTCATTCTTCAGAAAAAGGTTCATGGACACTGTTACATAAGGTTTCAGAGAAGCCTAAATCTACAAAACAACAAATATAGCATGATTGTAGTCTTAAATCCTACATGTGCCAGAGGTCAGTGCAACAAAGAGGCACAGTATTTGTGACACAGCTAATGCCACTCCTACAAACCAGTGTATATCCTTGTCTCCAGGTAGTGTATTCTGATCTGGGTAGAGTGACACACACCCAGAGACTTCTAAGCTTTCAGTATTTGGATGAACGTTGCTTCAGTAGAGCCTAAAACGTGCAACCATTTCTGCGTGTGGAAGTTGACACCTTCATGTTTTTCTGCTCTATTTGAAAAAAAAAAATGTCATGGTCGCACAATATCTTTAAACTTAACCACAAAACGTATTCTTCATTTTCATTATTACACCTCCGTATTTGGCAAGTAGTCAACATCCTCAGAGCTCTGATCAATATGGCTCGACCTTCCCCTTTTTGTGTTTTTCTTTTTAAAACTACTGGCTTTTGAATACATGGCTGGTCAGCCACAAAGAGGTAAGGCTGTTCGCCTGACACAATGTCCACCGACAGTGTCTGTGTGCTTTTAGTTTTCTTGCATTAAGTACTTGTGGTTTTCTTCATTTGCAGTCCCTGTTACTTCAGCTCTCAGGGTGTGTCTGCGTACTTGTAGTAGCCTCTCTGCAGGGCTGCAGAGGCGATGCTCTCAGCTGAGCGCCGCTGGTCCATACTTAGCAAAGCCTCTAACAGGTCGTTGATGTCGGCTTTTAGTCCCTGCCTCTGCATCCAGTTCTTCAGCAGTTCATACACTTTGTCACCAGGGGCGCCGTTCTCTGCGATCCGAATGTGGTTGTCACTGACTCCAATCATTCTGAAGAACTTGTTATGGATCCGCACATCCAGGTACTCGTCGAACAAATCAAAGCTCTTCTTTAGGGATTTTTCTGACCCTTAAAAAACCAGAGATGAATAGGTCAAATTTAGATTGTGAGACACAAAGAGGCACAGTGTTAGCTGCTTGCACAGAAACTTGTATATGTACCCATTAATATTGTCTTACAATGGACTAATGGATTTTTAACACTAACTAACCAAGTTAAATGCTTTAAAAAAAACCTCATACAGCAATTAATGCTTGGACACAGTGTGGACACATTTTCCTTCGGGGTATGCATACATAAGCATTTTAACAAGAGGATCAAACAAACCTGTTAAGCCATGTCCTCTTTAATTTAGCATGGGAAAAAAACAACAGCAAAAAAAGGCAGCATGTTCTAACCCCCTGAAGGCTTAGATATGGCCTGACTATCATGAGATTATTAATCTATCAAACAGCTAATGCGAGATCTTGAGGAGAATCTGTTTATTTGACTGTGGACTGACATTAACTGTAATAAACGGTGCAGTTTTCTGTGTACAGCTGCCTTTCAGGGCAAGAGGCATGAAAAATAGCTTAATAGCTTAATGAAATGAGTAAAAAATATATAAAAGAGGAGGAAATCTCCCTCCAACTGCAAGAATCTTACCTTGTAGTGGCACCAGTCGATGTCGCAGAGGATCATCCTGCAACATAAGAGACATTTTATGTGAGATTAAAATTTGAAAATGAAACACTGGAATCAAAAACAAATGATTTGAACATTTAAAATCTTTCTAATATTTTTTAAATCTTTTTTCCTCCCTCCAGTTTCCCCTCACCATGTCTGCAGGCGGCAGTCTGAAGGCCGTGGGGCTCTGGTGTGGGGTACTTCCAGAAGAAGCTGCTGTGGGCAGGGCTGACAGGCTGGTTTGAGACGAACTAGTGGTGTTGGGCAGACTGTCTCCCAGTCCTCGGTCCTCGTCTTCGAGGGGAGGGGAGGCCTTGGTCATCCCAGCCTGGGTCTCCTGCAGCAGGGGCCGTGACTCCGGGCGGGACTCTTCCCCCTCCAGACCGGCGTTCTGATTGTTCTGTCTCTCCTCGGCTGTGGCTCCACTCTCATCCTGATCAGAGGGAAGAATGGAAGATAGAACACAGTGACATACTGTGAATGCTAGCACACAATACTAATTATATAATGCACCAATTATAAAAGCTTTAAAAAGGCGCACAACAGGAAAGAACACAACACAATAACTTACAATAGGAATCTTCACGATTTCACTGGAGTCACAATGGCTCTTTGAACCTGTTTACAAGCACACAAATAGCATTAGGAATACATCCTTAATAAACAAAACAGCATTGAAAGGTACAGTGCACAATGTCAACTCACATGGTATTTCACAATGATGCTTGATTATGAACCACCACAGAGCCAGTCCAAAAAGGATGAAGAAGATGATGATGACCAGGGAAATGCATATGGGCATAACTGGAAAGAAACAGAACTAAATCAGTGAAGATGTACAATAAAGTTTAAAATAGCCATCAATGTTGAGCAGAAGTCTTTTCGTGAAACAGTGAGGTGAGGTTACCGATGTCTGCTGGGGAAGTAGGGGTTGGTGTGGAAGGGGTTAGGGGGGTCTTGGTAGGAGACGGATTCCGTTTTCGACATTCTGTGTTAGAAAACGGGGTGCACGACTTCACCTCCTCCTCTCCTGGTTTACACCTGTAATTTCGTAGAAAATTAAAATACATTTCCAGTGAAAGTAAAACATGCTAACAACATTATAACCATGGGCGCTTCAAGCTGGTCCTTAAGATTTCAATTCTAGTCTGCTGGCAGTCAGGGACTGGCTTTGAACTGGTTTGCAAGATAAATGAAATGAACTAGCTGTTTAAGATTGAGATCCAGCAATGCCGAGGGTTCTAGAGAATCAACCCATTATCTTAAGAATAACATTCATATTGGATGAGTCGGCACCTTCACACCCAATGCCAGCGCTCAGTGCCGAAGCAGGAAGCAGTGTACCATTTACGTGGCGAGGCAGAAAGTAAGGGTGTGGAGGTCAGGGTGAAGGATGGGCATATAGAGAGTCTGACATTCACGAAGGAGACATGTTTATCTCGCCCTAACCATAACCAAGTATTTCAGTTGCTTAACCCTGACTCTACTGTGGCTATAGTTTATTTGCCGATCATTCCCTAACCTCAACCATACTGCAGCTCCCAGGCGCAGAAATAACGTTGTCACTAAAGATGATCCTGGGTTTTGTAGAACCCGATATCATTGGTCTAGTCTAGCGATTGGGTTGTAGTATAGTACAACTACTTCAGGCAAAAGGTTACACTTACTTGGCACAACGTTTGCAGACTTCGCAGGCCTGATCTGGGACACAGAAGGTTCCCGGTTTGCACTGGCACCTGGTGTCTGTAGTTGTGGTGCACGATGTGGTTTCAATCTCATCTGTAGATAGAAAAAGACGTAAGTTTTTAAAATATCATGACATTGAGGGCCAGGGACATAAATCCAGTGAAATCTATACAGATATAAACATCAATCCACTCTATGAATGTCCATTAATTCACATATTTAACAGCAATGTATCATATCTGTGTCAGAAAAAAGATATCTTGCTTTATTCTCTGCTTTGTTTTATAAAATGAAAGCCATTGTGTCACATATCTAGCGATCGCCATGGATACGATGTGAACAACTCGAGAACAGTACACATTACTCTTGAACTCAGAGTGTGTAACCTCTCGGGCAGCTTTAGACCTTTAATAAATAACCAGTGACCATTGGTACGTGTTAAAAGGGGGAGAACATGGTGGACTTCTTCGCCATTAGCAAATTATATGGTAATGTTTTACAAAAAGTTAGATAATTGGGTTTCCAATTTTGTCTTCCTCAGGATAATGAGGGATGGAGAATCTGGCATAGTTCATTTATTAAACTGAGACCCCAAAAAGACAGTAGGCCTTTAGGATACAATCAAAACTAATAACAAACCAGCATTCTACCTCCACAGGATGACCTTTCATGGAAATCTGATGTCCATGCTTGCCAATTAAGGGAACACAAACTGCGAGCACACTCCTGTATCTTAAAATCTTCTCCACAGTAATTTTCTTACAAATGTATTCAGACAATTCAGCTCAGTCCTTTTTTTTTTCTAGTTTAAAAGAATTCTGTAAAGTAGTTTTCAGATATTCATTTAGAGCACGAGGTTGTGTTATTTTATGACCTCAATGACGACACACGTTTAGTCAACCTTTCCACAGGTGAGAATTTTGCCCAGGATACAAAGTCCACAATCGGTCATCTCCTCACAAACACTTGCAGTAGGAAATAGTTTAGAAGGTAGGCCAGCAGGAGAAATTCTGTCTTTATCTGTTCATAAGTTTGAAGTCAAGTATCAAATGGAGTTTACTTATCCCAGCCAGTTAACAGAGATTGAAGTCTCCAGTGTGTGTCCTCTCTCAGGCTCTCTCCACACTGAATTCTTTGTGTCTCCCCTGCCGTTAATTATCAGTAACTATCAATGTAATGATCTTAATGACCTCAGTTCAGTTAAGTTAAATGGACCTGTATATATATATATATATAATCACAGCTGTTACTTATACTACTCATCGCTCATGTGATGTACTATGACTATATGGAATGACTTGATGGCTCAAGACAACAACTTGGCTTGTATGGATGTAAACAGACCATGAATTTGTCAGCAAGGAGATGCATGTTTTGTTCAAAACTGTGTGCCTTATCTATTTTTTCTTTCCAAATCCTTTTAAAGTAAATATTTTTAGAAGTCGCATGAGGCAAGCAAGAGACATTACTATTTATGTAACATGCTCATGGTGCGTTCTTTTGGCACATCTTATGAGTTATAGTGAACTCTTCCTTGTCCTTTCCTCTTGTGTTCTTGTTTTCTGAGCTTTTTCCTGGCTAGTGTCTGCACTCACTATACACAAACACTTCCATACAGACCACTGCTGAGATTACCACAGCACTTCTCGACTGCTACCTATGCCAAGTTATTGGGACAATGGGTTCGATTGTTATCATTTTAATGGTATATAATCAAAATATAATGACAATTTTCCAATACAAAACAATTTCCTAGGGGCTATTTTGTTCATTTCTGAAGACACTCTGGGACGATTTAGACTTATTGCATGGCTGTTAAATGCTCAGCCCTGCAGCACACTATCATCTTAGTGATTGTAGAGCACACAAATGTTTGAAAATAACAACTGATTAACTGTGAAAATATTTCACATAAAAAATTAGAATTTTGCGATGTTTCTCACAATGATCCTATTGATTTTAAAAGAAAGTTCCTTGTAAGAAAAAAGGCCTGAGAGTATACAGTGTACAAACAGTTAAATACAATAGTAGTTAAACAAAGCTGACTTTGTTAGATTTTGAACATGCTGATGACATTGTTCAGTGACTTAATCTGCTCCATTTTGTCAAGTTTGTTATTGCTATTTATGTAATTCCATCAAGCTAGAAAATGATGTTTTGTTGTTGCGTGTTAGTTTTATTGGCAGTGGAGCCATTTTACAAGCTGTTGACACCGCAGCACTCTCTGTTTCCTTCATGCTGTGCTGAAGAAGCTCATTCTTACATTAAAAATGTGTATTGAATGGCTGATTGGAATGTAACACATGCAGAGGAGAGGAACAAAGCTCTAAATAGGATCTGAGTCACGGTAAACCCAAACCTCCATTAACAAAAAAAAAAAAAGAACATCCGGAAGTGTCAAACTGGCAACAAGTCAATACTCAACTACCAGTTAGGCAGCTGGTGTTTTGGGGAATACACTATAATTTCTTGATTATGTTATTTTTTTTATTAAATTGGCAGGTGCTTTATATAATTCTGTGTGCTGGGGTGGGGCTTCCAAGGCACAAAATCAGAGTTAAGTGTCTGTTTAACCCAATCTGAATATGAATAGCCTTTTCTGTGTACTTCCTGTCTAATCAGTGATTTATGCAGTGTATAAAAAAGAAACACTTTCACAGGTGAAATCCCCTACACATCATTCATCGTAAGGTTTTTTTTTTTTGAGCCAACACGTGAAACCATAGTTTAAACTTCAAAGATAGTAAAGCTCTATCTGGTATCATAAATGATTCAGTCAATCCACTTTAGCCTTGTCAATATAGGATATTTCTAAACAGGAGCTTCTGAAGTGAAGCAGATAGCAGCGCAGTTCACTTCAAGTGCAAGTAGTCCGCAGCAAACTTTTCAAAATTGAATTCACTTTTCCTTTGCCGCGCTCCAATTAATTATTACATGGTCATAAATAAGTTAAAACGAGAACAAAACACACAAAGCTCCATCTTAAAACCGCAATGAATGAGCACAAAACACATCCTATGTAACAGTAGTCTCTTTTCTGTAGCTCCAGCCTTTCACTGGACACAAAGACGCCCAGTGTGGGAGACAATGGGACACAGCCACACCCAGTTCAGCCAGGTAAGACAGACACACAAGCAAATCTCCTGAGACAGGTAACACACTCACATTTATCCCACGAAACAAAACAACAAAGACACGCCCTACTACTCCGTGTAACATCATAAGATCACATTTTCATGAGTGGGTCTGAAAGGAGGGGGCACAGACAAAAAGGTATTGACTTTCCCAAACAATATATCTTTGACTGACTGGATTACAGAAGAGTATTTTTGAATTAAAGGGCAATCCAGTTAGGTGTTATTTCATTTCTTTTCTTCTTTTTTTAACAACCTGGGACCTATTTTTAGTGTTCAGATTGGACAAAGCTATTTCCTGGTTCAACCCGACATGACATACTTACTGTAGTTGTTGTTAACACATATTTACAGGGCACTGTTGCTGCTACAGTAGACATGTCTTAACAAGTAGTTTAATTGATTATTGAATTCTTAAGAAAAGTAATAGTCAATTTTAATAGAAAAATCACTGGTTCCTGCTTCTAAACTGTGAATATTTTCAGGTTTTCTTTGCCTTCTGGAATGGTAAACTTGGTCTCTGGGAACTTGTAATGGGCTTCTTGTACTATTTGTTGACTCTTTGTTTAGAACAAACAATTAATTGATTAATGAAGAAAATAACCAATTGAAAATGAATCGGTAATGAAAACAAATATAGTAAATTAATATAGTATAGCAATATACTTGGCTGAACAGACCTTAATCCTTCCCACTGACTGTTAAGATATCATGAAACACAGGTCAAGATGCAGACAATCTGGTTACCTGAGCGGCAGTGTGTGCAGGGCAAACAGCGGTACATCCCATTGGAGTGCTCTGTGTACGTCTGTCCAGGGTCACAGGGAAGACAGCTCCCTTGTTCTTGGTCTCTTTCACATTCCTTGTGCACATAAGTTCCTGCAAATAAAACAAAAAAAGGTCAAACAACAACTCAAGTGATAAATATAATAAAGGGACAATTCCAGCCCTGTGAATCTTGACGTCATTAATGTGATGCGTTTCCTGTTGAAGTAGGAAGCTGGGACAGGACATACCACAGCTCACACTGTGCTATGTGTACTGTAAACCAATGGGATATTAGCTAAGCAGAAAAGGGCAGTTTGATTTGACAAAATTGAAGAGCTGGGGGGGGGGGGGTGCATGATTCACTGTTTTACATGAGATGACATGTTTCCAGGAAGTTATTTTTATACTCGCATGCCATGAATGAAAAACACTTGATTGTCGTGTTTTCAGGATTTACATGATGCACAAATAAAAAAAGGACACAGCAGAGAATGTGAGGAATACATCAGAAGCAAAGACATCTCTGGTTGACCACACTGAGTATTCAGTAAACACAGAGTATTGGTATTGTGGTTGGTTCAGGAGTAATAGTTTGTTTTAGCTCTAGTTAAGTGTGGGCAAAACTGATATTCAATGTGCATCCAGGCAATAAAGAATCCCGCCTGGTTAAATAAAAGCTCATAACTTACAAAAAGAGGCAACAAGCTAACATTTCATACAATTGAGTGGTCACAGTGGTTTTTACGGATGTGGTAACCACTGACCAACTGGCAAGAATGCAAGAAAACGAAATCACAAAAGTGGGAAAAACATAAAACCCAAGACAAACAAAGATATTTCTTCAGGACAGTGTCACAACCAAGACGTTTTTCTCTGTTTTTATCAGTTAATATTTGTTAATTCTCTGTCTCCCATAAATACACTTTATAGTTTTGTCTCTGTCTGAATCTGATTTTCTAAAGGCCTCATTTCCATTGTTACTGATTTGCTGTACCACAACTAGATTTGTAGGCCTGAAGGTTTTCACAGTCAAACTGACACAAACAACACAACAAAAATAACCTTTAGGCTTTAAATACTTTTACTTTAAAATGTTCGTGCACATATAATTTGATGAAGCACCATGCGTTTTTTAAATAAAGCATTATTTGATGAATGTGAAGCAAAACCAAAACTTGACTTGATCAAATAAAAAAGCACTTTCCTAGAATTCAGAATGGCAAATTAAATAATTCAATCAGCTAGCAGCAGCATGCAGTAATTGCATCTTGGCTAAATATGTTCTGAGCTCAAAAAACCAAAAAAACATTAACAGCCTTACCAAATTCTTTAAATAATAAATTAAAAGGGTAGGTACGTGTAATTACTTGGAACTTAAAAATAACGTCTGCTTCATATTCTGCACTTTTCTCTTCACTCTGATCTGCTGAGATGGAACAGTTTGCCTTCTGCTGCTGCCCGTTATGCATTCTTTCCAGACCAGGCAGAGAATATTTGTAAAACTCATTTGGGATACAGTTAAGGTTATGGATTTGACATTTGACTTTTTCACACAAAATGCCAGTCTAACTGCTGGCTCTAGCCTGCACTCAAAAGATTTTTTAGGATACAGGAAATGCTACAACTTTACAGGTTGTTGCAGCAGATGTACTTATACAGGCCCTTGTTGCTTATGTGTTTGGTTGCAACTGGAGCTGTGATAGCTACTCTGTATTCTACTTAATGTGATTCTCCTTACCAGCTTGGCAATTGAGGCAGCAGAGTCCCTGGTGGAGGTACTGCTCATTCTCGACACACGTTCTGGGTCGTCGGAGGGTGAGGTTTTTGTATTCATCGCTGGACCACTGAGATGCTGGAAGTTCTGCTGCGTGACAAACCAGCCCGATGAGGGCAACTGCCACCAACACCTGAATCACCAAGGTCAGGGAGAGAAGGAAGGGAGGGGGGGGAGACAAAGGCTTTGCATTATTTTTGTGTATCCACAGTATACACTCACCCACTCAATCACATTAGCTGAAGGACAGTAAAGAGGAGAGTCTATCTTCATAGGAAACCTTGTGTGAGCAATCTACGACTTAATTTGAACCATCTGATCTGAACATCTGCCGTGGGAAAGCAATTAAGGGAGCCATCCAGTCAGTCGGAACTGGAGGCAAAACAACCCTGTGTGTGCAGGATGCAGAGCTATACGCTAACTACATGCAGCGCAACAGGCAACCAAACCTAATTACTCCATGATCTGGTTTTCTTGTAGGAAAGGTTTAAAAAGCAGAGACTCCGTTGCCTCTACAGTTGCTGGAACAGAAAGGGTTTGATAAGGCATCTCACCTAACACCAGCACGGTGCCCATATCAAATGTGATTCCCGAAAATCCATTCATGTGCTAGATAATAACAGGCTTGTATAGGTGGGGTACTGAGAAGAATACAGCCGAACACTTTAGTGTGGCCCCCAGGCGCTGGTGTTTATTCACACGCTTTTCACCATGTCAATGTGAGAAGGCCCCTTTCATTGGCAAACAACACACTTTAGTGCCTCTACTTCAAATGACCCACATTCTTAAACCCCGGCTCTTTGAATGCCACGACATGTGACACCGCCGTGAAGCGCCTCAAACGCAATGCGACACCTCCTGGGTAAATGAGAGGCCTAGATTTTGGAGGTTTTGTCTCTCCTGTGCACCCCGCCCCACCACCACCCCGTCCACCTCTGCTACACCAGGAGAGAAAGGAACAGGTTAGGGAGGAGAGGGCCGGGTTGGGAGGGAGAAAGAGGAGGAGGAGGGTTGATTCAAAGTGAGAAACTGTAGACAGCGAGTTGAGGATGGGATGTTCTGCAGGGAATACGTTGTTTAAAAAAGACAGTGTGGGAGAATGAGAGGAATAAAGACAGAGCAGATAGATAGAGGTAGAGAAAGAGGGACAGGCTGGAGCTGAGACTGACTCCTGACGCTAGACTTGGCTCTCTGGAGGGCCGCCATGCCTTGTTGTTCAAAAGAACTTTCCCCTTTCTCTCTCTCTCTCTCTCTCTCTCTCTCTGCCTTTTCCCTTCTTCCTCTCACTCTGCTCACGTCAGACTTTCCAAAGACGCTGAGAGGCAGACGTGGAGGGGCAGACGGCCGGCAGAGCAGTCACAATCACACCATTTAGATCTATCCAAACATTCTGCGGAGGGGAGGGGGGGGACAGAGAAGAGAGAGAGAGGAAAGGGGAGGGAGATAAAAAGAGAGAGGGGGGGGGACTAACAGCTTGCATGACACAGGGTGAGTCTTTAGACTTGAATACACCATGTGTATGACTGCAGGGTGGGGGACGTAGAGAGACATGGAAGTGGGGAAAGAGTAAGTAGAAGGCCGTGTGAAAAGGCAAGAGAGAAAAAATCTGCGTTGTGCATGTGCACGACAAAACGGTGGAAAGAAAAAGATGGGGGGAAAAAGGACAACTGGGAAAGAATGAGTGTGTAATCCTACACTTCTACATTGCAGAAGTAGAATGTGAAATTGCACTGGATGTCCAAAAGTTTATTTATACAGGCGCAAGCAGCTAATTACTCACTACGGCTAATCAAAAGTTAAAACTCAGGTGTCTCTTGGACAGTGAAGATGCAGAGACGGCACAGAGATGACATCATTTCCAGTCTTTGTTCATTTCAGGGGCTGTGATTCAAAACACTCCCAGGTGCAGCTGCCCTCAATAGCTAACCTGTTGTTCTCTGCAGTTGAAGGTTGTACACAGAAGATCCATAAAGAGAGGTAGGGCTGCTACCATCTATTATTATACTGCTGATTATTTCCTCAGTTAATCCTTTGGTCTATAAAACGTGAGAAAATGGTGAAAAATACCCATGACAATTTCCCTGACCCCAAGGTGACGTCTTCAAATGTCTAGTTTTTTCCCAACAACAGTCCAAAAACTCAAAAACATACAGCTTCCAGTGATATAAAACAGACAAAAGCAGCCAGTCCTCATAATAAAGAAGCTGCTGCTCGCTAATATTTGGCTTTTTTGGAAGTGACTTAATCTATTTTTAAAATAAGTGACGATTCATTTGAGTAATAGTTTCAGCTAAGAGAACAAACAGCAGAATTTGTTATTGTTACTGAGAATTGTTTAAAGAGGGAGTGGATTTTATAGGATGGCAGAATCATACTACTGCATAATCACTTCTGCATGTGGGAATTAAAAAACAATCTTACAGCTTTTATTTTGTAATAAACACAGTTCAGTAACTTCAGTATGTCTCTAACACAGCCTGCGTGCAGACGAGAACTGACAACACCATCTACATGTGTCCACACTAATGCCCTAAGGCCGCGAAACTACATAGGCATAAATGTATACATAAAGACTATGGGCAGCCACAATGTGGCTTAGTTTTACCTCTATAACCAAGCGAGGAGGAAGACTGGAGTGACTGTAACCTCAGTGTAGAAAGCCCTCCAAACCCACAATCCCTGGAAACTCTCCAACCCCGGGCTGAAGTGGTTCAGTCCACTTCACAGTCCTCTCTATCCTCCGCGCAATGACTGGGCTTGGCCGCAGATTATTTGTTAAAACAGTGTCCGATTGTCATGCTTTGGTAGGCTAGTGCCATGCAAGTTAAACTAATAAAAGTTACAATAAAATAATGAGGGAGCCTCTGTTTATGTGACAACAGTAGCTCCCCTCCACTTCCCCTAAACACCCTGGGTTCTTCCAAATTGCCCTGGCACAATCTCTACACATGCCATGTACACTGAGAATGCATTTGTGACTAAATGACAGGACATCCTTTCAGTTGACCTAGGTTATCAATGGGCCATTTAGAGGGCTGTGATCACTCCTTATCCCTGAGGGAATTACAGTGAGCTCTATTAGAAAAATAAAGGGAGGAAACAGAAAACAGAAAATGTGATGAACTCTTGCACATCCACAGCACACACACACACACACAGATGAACCAAGAGAGATTCTTCATTTCATATTGGACAGATGATTTCAATCATAGCTAACTGATAAGGAAAGACATGATGTACCTCATTATACTCCTGTATCCGGAGTAGGACCTGACTCTCCATATCATGCTTTTCTTATTAGCCAATCCTTTTCTTTAATCAATTATGGGACATTTGTGATAGCGCCGATATTGTACATCCATGCTTTCAAACAACATGACAGAGAGGAAAAGAGCTCCTGTAGAAGAAACATGGATTACAGAGAGTTTCGCCTTTTCTTCCCTGGGGATATTGGACTTAAGGACTCAAAAACATGTTTTTTTTGTCATGGCTGCTGATTTAAATAAATGACTCAGATATGAAATGTTTACCTCAGTTCAAATGTCAACAACCTGTGTGTTCTACTGACCTTACCAAAGCTCAGTCTTCAATTGCCTCCGCAACCACAAAGAGGAGAAACATCCCCCACCATCTCATACCGCCGGACGTAATAGTATCTACATTACAGCTGCCATGGGTTATTACCACAACTGATGTCAGAGTTTAACAGTGAAATGCTCAGTGATCGTCTCTCAGTCAGTTAACAGCAAGTTGGTGTGTTGCACAGTTAGTCTCATATCTATTTTCTGCTTGACTGAAGAGCCAAAAAATAACACTATTACCGAATGAGAACTGCTCAATGGTCTTATTTCATTGTGACCGTTTTCTTGTCTAATTGAATAAATGATTCCCAATTCGTGGTGTTTCATTATTGACGAATATACCTGTTATTTTTTTCAATTAATTGGTTAATTGTTTTGTCTATTTGATGTGAAAAAATATGTAGAAAATTCCTCCCCAGAAACTTCAAAGAATTTTTTTGTGCAACTAAAAGCCCCAAACCCAAAGCTTTTTAGTTTACTCTGCTATATGCCAAACAAAAGCAGCAAACCCTCACACTTTAGATGTTGGAACCGGAGCCTGTGTGCCACTTTTTCTGACGACTAATCGATTAATTGATTAATCCTTTGTTCTCTATTGCAGCTAATTATCTGTGTTCTGACTGACTGGACTTTACAAGGCCAAACATTTACACATGTCAAGGTTTTTACAGTATTTACCATTACCTTCCCAGAACTGCTCAATTGTCTTGTCTAATTGTGACTAATGGTCTAATTGTTTTGTCTAGTTGAATAAATAAGTCCCAATTTATGATGTTACGAAGAATTCAGATATCTTTTTGACCTAACACAACTGATAAAGTGAAACCTGAACACAAAGTTAACAGGAAAATACCAAATATAACAGAAACGCTGTCTTGCAACACAAGATATCTTCTATAATATGATTATTTTATTGGTGAAACCCAATGTGCAATATTACTTTGGCATTGGTTTTTAACATTATTCTAATTTAACCAGCATACACCAACTTATTATTTACGATGTCTTAAATGAGACTTTAATGTGATCTATACCCTGCAGTCTTTTCAGTAACTATTTGTGAAATCTTACTGGAACAGTTGGGTATTGTACTTTTAAATCTCCCGAGGCTGACCTTGACAGTACAGTGAATGCTCTCTGCTTTATAGATAAAGTATTCCCCGGAGACGGGGTGCCCATGCACAACTTTCCTTGAGTGATAAATTAGACTGACATTCTGTGTTAGAAGATGAAGTACAACCCAGCTTATGTCAAGTGAAAGCTGTCTGACACTTGCTACAGTGCCGTAAATAAATCCAAAGTTCAGCCAAGCTCGGATACATTCATCACTATAAAGCTAAATGATATAAAATGAAAAGAACGACTCCCATGTCAATTTCGAGCAGTTGGTGTGAAAGCCACATTGTTGGACCACAAAAACTACGCACACACATTGAAGAAGACACACGAGCATACGCACACAATGGAGCGCGCAAGCACGCCTACAGTGTATGTATGGGAGCGTGTGAAAAGCGGCTGCCCCCTCCTCTCAGGGAGCACAGGAAGCTCAAGACAATACAGAGGCTTCATGCAGGGTTCAGCTCCAAACTGTTCCCTCCACAGCAGCCTGCCTCTGAGCAGGCCCGGCACCCGATTAGACCCACAACATATCCGTTAGGCTGGATATTTATAACTGAGGGAAGCTGCAGCTCCACGACACAAATTCTTGAGTTTCCTCAGGAGGTATGCTTCACTGATTAGACCAGTGTCACAAGCAGGTTAGGTGACATTCACCTTTATACCAGAGAAAAGAAATCTGTGATGACGACAGCTTTAATGAATTTCCTGGCAGTCAACCGGCAACCACAAGTTTGTGACATGACACTCGTGACGTTGATGTTGACATGATTGAAAGAGAGGGGGCTGCTGAAAGTTCAAGAAATGTAAGCAGGTGCAGTGTGACACACTTTTTCTGATTTGTTGGGGTTGTGAGTACTCTGTGGTTTCTACAAGTTGCCTGCTGTGCATGCACACAACATCACTGTGAGTCATATAGCATGTTACTGAGGGACAGGCGAGGACTTTGGATGTGAACGGCAATCCACAAATTAAATTTCAGAGGTTTGTGTGCAGGAGGGCAATTAACTTAGCCATTTCAAATTGTGATTAGGCCGTTCACAGAGACGCTGAGAGGCAACTCACAAGACAACTCCAGGAGGGACAGAATGAAAAGAGCAAGAAAGGATGACTAATAGATTAAAGTATGTGCAGGAATCCATCACCTCGCTCTAGAGACAATCACATTAGCTCCATTAAAGCTCGTCTTTGTGTAAAAGGAAAAAAAAAAGGCCATGAAGCGCTGGCAGTTTATAGCCTTCTCTATAAACATATCACAGCAAAAATGTAGAATATGTGGCTGGTGTAGCAGGGCAACAGGGACTTAAGTGACCATCAATAGCTGGAATTTATGTCGGATTTATGTCTTTGTAAACAGAGGTCCATTTTCTGGACAAAGGTTGAGTTTGTTCTAAGACTCAACACTTCATTCAGGAGAGCAGGAAGTCAGAGGATATAGCACATTATAGCAGATTTCTACTTCTCAAATGTGAATATGGGCTATTTTTTTGGTTTTCTTTCAGCAGAAATTGAAGATTTTTGGCTTTTAGATGTTCTTGGCTACACAAAACAAACAATTTGAATATGTTAACTTGGGCTTTGGCAAATTGGGAAGGGCACTTCAATTGAGAAAATAATCTGCAGATTAATTGCTAATAAAAAGAATTAGCCCTCTTACAGTCAGTGCAACATTTTCCAGCTCTTATGTTTGAAATATAGGGCTGTAACTAATTTTCATTATCAGCTAATTTGCTGATTGCTTTCTCAATTAATTGTTTGGTCTAGAAGGAAACAGTGAAAAATGGCCAATTTTTTGCTCAACCAAAGATTTTCAGTTTATGATCACATAAAACAGAGAAAAGCAGTAAATATTCACGATTTAGAAGCTTTTGCTTGAAGAGTGATTCAAACCATGAGTCAGTATTTTAAATAGCGTTTCAGTCGATTGACTAATTGGTGACTGAAATACACACTTTGCTGTTGTGTCATATTCTAACAGTGATTCCCCTCTACTTGATTTATGCTTAGGTAGTAGTAGGGCTGCAACTAACAGTTATTATCAATCAATCATTTGGGCTATATGTCCAAACTTTATCACAATTTCTCACAAGTTGATGAATCCTGCGTCTTATCTCCAATCAGTTGTGCATAACTCAAAGATATTCTGTATACAGCGATGAAAAGCAACAAATCCTGTAGTAGCTGGGACCAGAGAATGTTAACAAATGACTGAAATATTTAATGGATTATTGAAATAGTTGAAGAGCTAACAGCTTTGTAACAGTGATTTCCTTCTACTTTATGATTTCCTGTTGTTTAAATATACTATCAAATATGTATCACATACATAATGCGCCCCATAAGACAAAACAGCTACCACCTTCTGCATCTTAAAACAATGGAAAACAGGTCAAATATATAAAAAGAACGGAATAGCTTAAAGAAAGGAGAAGTTGAGATTAGCTTTGCACCCTGTGGCAATCACTGTCCATTCCTAGTGTAATGTCCTCAAAGAGGACAGTGAACATCTAACTCATGTGATTTGACCCATCAGCTGACTTCTGTACGCATGGGACTGTATGTGGGAGAGTATTGCACCTCAAAGTACTTAGCAAATTCCTGACACTGTGTGTGATATGGAATTAGTTCATAGCTACTCTGGTCTAAAAAAAAAAACATGTATAAGAAGTTAATCCGTCTACCCAGTGATCTTTGACACACACTAAATTATCAGCACTTATCTCAACGCTGGACCATTCGAGTGTGAGCTCTGACTTGCCCCTGTTGGAATGCATCATGTGAGTGGGCTCCACCTGAACAGGTGGCACTCCCTAGGTGAGTCAGCAGCAGGTCTTTGATAACTGGAGTGATTCACATCAACAACAACGACAACCGGTTGATAAAAAAAAAGCAATAAAACATCACAGACTATGCCGGTTCACTGGAACAAATACCTGGGTGGAAACTGTGTCAGGCAAACATAAAGAGGCACACAACCACCTGGTATCTGACTGTTGGTTGCATCCCATTGCATCATTCAGAGTCCATTTAGCTCCTCTAAGGCACAGGCTCGGTTATAGCTGTTCACATGGTCACCATGCAGAGCAGCAATAAGCAATAGTTACAGTATTAAGAACTCTAGAGTGGCCAATTTGTTGACCGCTGCTCAGTCCCCAGCGACACAGTCTGGCCTCCACTTGTCCCAAATGTCAGTCCTGCCCTTGTCTGTGTTGTCCACAGAGACACAGAGGGATATTTCCTGTGTGAACCAACACCCAGACACTTCGTAAGCAATCACAGATAACTATCTTGTGTACATTTGCATGGGCATGACAATTCTCAGAAGTAAATTGATGCCACTAATATCAGCACATCTGTGTACTCTAGACAGGAAGTTTACTGGAGGGCCAGGCACGTACACTCAGGCAATTTGAAGGGGTGTGTGTGTGTAGGGGGGGATTAGTGAAGGGGGAAGGAAGGGAGGGGGGGGGGGGGGGGTTGAAGTTTCCTCATAGTCCCTTAGCAACAAGGCTTGCTGGCGCGGCCTCCAGAATGTACTGTGGTTTACAGAAGAGATAAACATTGACTTTGCCACCCGTTGAAGTAAATCTGATTTCAGTAATGGAGGAGCTGCATGACTTAGAACACAGATCAGACATCGCAGAAAACAAACAATAAGCTCCAGGCACATCAGCAGATGTTGCATTTACTTAAAGAGCTACATTTATGGTAAGCAGAGCTACAGTAGGCATCTTGGATCAAAGGCCACAATACTGTAGTTTAGTGAGTAACACTCTTCATTTAATTGACCTTTATAAGCCACAAAAGGCAAGCCATGCCTTCATTTGCCCTGTCATTACGATCCTCTGATTCATCTTCCTGCTTCTTATCTCGTACTGTAATGTAAACAAGAGAGGAAAACACATGGGGAAGCCAACCCAGACATGAATTTGCATACAATATGTGTTCCTACATAAAAAAAAAAAAAACAATCATTCACATATTTTGCATTATTCCAAAGAACCACTCATGAATTGGTTACGCTTTAAGCTGCGCAGGGAACATAGAGCATTTTTAGTGTCAGTCTTTGTGGCTGCACAGCTGGAAAAACAACAGCGAGGAATGAAAAGACGTCTCTGTGAAGGTCTGACTGGAATAAACTTTGCTGGAAAAACTGTTGAGTGACTTTGCGGCTTTAATTGACTAACTGGCAAGGTGAATTCTTGGCTTTTTTTGGTGGTGGTGGTGGTGGTGGTGGGGGGGGTCTAAACTGATTATACCCTCAGACATGCTCGCTAAAAAAAAACCTCATGCTTCTCCTCACACTATTTGATTCACAAAGCTTGTATGAGCAGGAGTGCACTTCACAGCAGGCCATAGCTGCCCTGCACTTATTAATAGCGCCCATACTGCCAGCTACATCCGCTGTGGACAGACCGAGAGCCATCATATACTGATGTGTCTGAACAATATGACCACATGATGTCCAACACAGATGGTGGTTGTAATGTTGAGAGTGGAGAGAGAGGAGGGGGGGGGGGGTTAGTGAATGATACAGCACATGTACTGTACTGAGCACAGAAAACCCGGGGGGGTGGTGGGGCTTCAGATGAGTGCATTTTATCTGCAAATAAACACTTAAATCAACAACAAGCAAACACATTATTTTTGTTGCTTCCTGTTCTGTGCTCTTGCGGGACAATGAAACCTTGGCTTGTTTCATCTCCTGCAAGTTCACAGGGCCTGGCCGTGATTTTCTGCCCCCCCACCCCCCACAATGTCACACAGCACAGCTTCCCCTAAAAGAGTCGAAAGCTTTACAAAAGGTTTAAGGCTTTAACTTAAATGTGTTTTAAAAGGTGTTTTTTAAGTCCATAAAAAACTATCCCGGCGACACTTTGAATCAACTTTGTATCGCTGCTACTTCACTGTCCCGCTGTAGCGTCGCGTACCAGGGAAGAGCCGACCAGCCGACGTTAGTGGCACATTTGAACCATCATTAGCAGTTTAATAAAAGACACCACAAAGCAGCTGTTAGTCAAATTGAGTGATATACATTCAAATAAGTTAAGTTACTGGCGTGCTTTACTTACAGAAAGTTTCCCGAGCACCGGACCGAAGTTCATCTTGGGAACTTCGAGATGAGAGGAAATCCCGGCGACTTGGATTTCGCGTTACGAACCACCAGTGTTAGTCTCTTGAAAAACACACACACTTACAGTCGGGAAAAGGGAAAACGGCCACACACAAGCTCCGGCTTTAAAACTATCCGTCGTGAGGTTTCTTTCATGAGTTTACTCTTGTCACTGTCAAGCCTTTACGGGCTTTTTCTGTGGAGGCAGAGAGAGAAGGAGAGAGGGAGGGAGAGAGAGGGAGACCGTCCGAGGATTTTTTTTGTTTGTTTGCCTCACAGCTAAGTGTGACGTCATGGCGGCCAGGAGCCAATCACAACGCTTCTCTTGGAATATTAATTGAGGCAACTTTAGGCACAAATGCAAGTTATATATATATATATATATTTGTGTGCAACATTTGTGAAACATGCAGCTCGGATTTATATAAAATGAAACAAGTTTATGCTTTAAATGTAATTTCATCTCAATGCTTTGATCTTACATTTACTCATTAGTAAATCACTCCAACCATTACAGCCATTAACTAGCATATGTAATATGTAACTCACTAGTAATAACTAACCCATGTGCTGCAAGTTAAAGCACCAGAGTGTGACCTTTGTTTCAAATACACACTCCAGACCAGTGGATTCCCAAGTGGAGACACTTAAGTCTTAATCAGACTGAGGAGTAGTTTTCATTTGACTGTGAGAAGAGGAACAACTGTTTTCAACTCGGTTAAGAGTTCTGCAGTCTAAGCGGAAGTCAACTACTATTTAATTACAACATAACATTAATCCTCTGTTTGTATTAAGCTACATCAAACAACAAACATCCTCTCAAATGTGGTTCCTGCTGACAAAATCTTATCTAAAGTGGGTCTGTGGTCTAAAGCCTGTCTGCCTAGGGAGGAAAAAGCGGAAGATATTTGGGCAAACCTACCGCTATACCAAGTCGGGTCATTTACAAAACAAACAAACAAATAAACAAACACATCCAAACAGCTAGTATAAATAAATCTCAGGCCTGCCACAAGTCAGTTTGGTGATGACAGACGGATTGAGCAATTTCTAGACACATTTAGAGTAAATGCTGTCTGGCGTATGTCTCACTTCTCATTCTCTCAAGTCCACAAAACAAACCAAAACTGTGTTATGAAACATTACGATAGTTAAATATCTTGTGACCAAAGTGAGGGCTGTGGACCACAAGGGAAGTTACAGTATTATAATTATAGTGCGTCAGTTAGTATGGCAAAATGCCTGGGTGAGTATAGTGTTGATGAAAACTGTGTGATCAGATCACATCAGAGATGCTGGTTATTATAGAGTATTTGAATACCACAGATGACATCTGTTGACCAGATAAACATTTGAAGAAAAATACCGATGTGACAATTCTCACACGACTTTGTTGTTTACTCACAGTATACTGCTGAATGCGACCAATGTAATCACACTTTAAGCTCCAAAAAGGGAAAAAAAATGACAGAGAAAGACTAATTATCAGTGTCATTGGAGCTTAAAAAAAAAGAATAGAAGAGCAGTAAATAACACGAATATTAAAGAAATTATGTTGTTCGCAGTGGAAGAAGGGGATCAGGCGTTACACCCAATTATTTCATCTAGAACAAACAACGCAACACTTGCACAACAGATGCATCCCATCCCCTCCTGCCAAAGTTAAACATGTGTTTTAATTAAAACTATCTAGGAAATCTCTATCTGTATCTTTCACTTGGAGCACATCCTGTGCTCCTCCTCCTGAGGTCACCGACTACGTGCTCAAAAACAGGAAGTGTATGACTGAGTTATTTGCAGGCTTATCCTGAGTAAGTCAGTATTTACGGCCACTGGGTTGATTAGTTCAGATAATAGACTTTTACAACAACAAATATCTCAGAAAATTCTGCATAATGTGAGGGAGAATGAGGTGACCTTACCAATGAAGGAAGTTAGTTGCTAAATACTGTGTAGCGTCAAAGAGTCATTTGCATATCCTGTGTGGGAGCACTGTGATGGTCATATGCATGTTTGTTTATTTGTGTATGTAGGTGTGTGTACAGCAGATGGTAGTGAGTGGGAGAGTTGTTCATAGAAGTGACCCGTGGAGGAAAAGGCAGAAAAAAGAAAGGGAAGGGAAACCTTCCTGAGCGTCAGTGACTTATCTTGTGAGGCCTGCTGGGTATTGTTTCACTTGCTGTTTAGGAAGGTTGAAAAAGTAAAAAAAAAAACAATGACAAGGAGCTGAAAAACTAAATGTAAGACATGAGCCTTAAAATTATTTTCTTGTTTTGCATTATTTAGGTCAACAAAACACAAAAAATGTCCCTCAATCTTTATTTTTCACCGCACTGCGTACTTCCCGTAATTGATTTTGATTAGATTTTGTTATAAAAATAAATAAGGAATACAGAGCAGTGACATAAACAGGGCAGAAAAGAATTGGTCCACATTCACACTGCGGGTACATGACAAGGACATCAGCCCCGCGTCATCTTTATTTTAGATGAGATATGTTGGGACATCAAACTTAGTTATCCGTGGCATTTATGCTCCCAATATCTGATGGATTTAAAAGAATTATTAATATTTGTTTATTTATTAAGGGGCTAATGTGATTGCACCCATCTGGACATCAGTGTCTGTGAGAGATCTCAATAATATCAACAACAACAACAGCCAGAGGGTCATAACTGCATGTTTACAGTCAAGGGTGAAAGGTCACAGTGTGAATGTGCTGAGATGAGGGGCCGTAGCCTGACACAGAAGTTGATGATGTTGTTTGTATTTCATCTGTGTGAAAGATTGGAGCATGACAATCATCCAGTGCACTCCTTCTCACGCAAACAGACACACAAGTAGAGTGATTACACATCGACATGAGTGGAATTATAAATAGAGCAGTTATAATCAATATTTTTTTATTAACAATGGGTCATAGGATTGCTTGTATGTGAACAGGGTCTCTTGTAATCACAGACTCACAGAGAATTATCACCTGACTCTGCAGTTCCTTTCATCTCTATGGAGCGTTTTAGCTTTAGCTCTGTGTTTTGATTTTACAGCCTGCAGGTTTACTATTTTGCTCCACTCACGCTCAAGCAGCAGTTTTTCTGAAGAGTCTACAGCCATGCTTGCACTCACAAATACAATGTTAACACTCTGATGCTTAAAAGGTCTGACGTTTCCCCTGTTCACCATCTTAGTTTAGCGTGTTTAGCACTTAATTCAAAGTCCAACTGAAGCTGAAGGGAATGTCAAGTTTTGCAGGCCGTTGAACAAAGTATTGGACAAATTAAACCTGATGGTTGTGCTTGATGAAATGTCAGCAAAGTTATTAGAAGCTAAGCTATGAGCTTCATGTAAGAATTGATCACCTGTCAAATTCATACTCCAAACTAATTGGGGACAACATATCACCAGAAGGTTAGGGTGTCTGCCCCTATCATTAGTCCCTCCCATGAGTCTTTCTTTCTTTCAACAAACAGCTAACTTAGCAAACACATTAACATAGTCAGTAACGTTATACAATTAGCTAATTTTACTTTTATAATCATTAAATAGCTAATGTTAGCATTAACAGCTGTTACCAGTCTAGTAGAAATGTTGTAAGTTTAGCATCAAACTTAATCCCTTTACCCACTAAGAGTTGTCTCTACAGCAGTGGGACGAGCTGGGGCTAGCTGGTATGCTAACTTCAGTATATATCTCTGCAACACAGTATAAATACGTCTACGACATAACATCAAAACGGTTAATTCTTCACATTTAATTGATAGTTTTAATTCATTTTTCAATGTTTTAAACAAAAATTCTTACATATAGCTCCTTTAATGTCTTTAACCAAACTTCATGACAGACCCTGTAGCAGCTGGTGAACACAGTGGGCCATTTAGCAGTCAAAGAGACAGATATGTCCATGTGGAGACCAAAATCAGAGCTAAAAGAGAGTAAATAGACTTACATTTGCAAGGTGGTCACAAACTCCAAATGTCATATCAACTGAAAGGGTGATAATATATCCATGCTATATTTACAGCTGCCCCTAAGGGACCAGACAATTAATTATTAAAAGGGAAGGAATGTATTTTATAACGCTGTTGTTGGCCCATAAACAATTGAACACTGATCATGCTAACAAGGCTTACAACTCAATTTCTTATATAAGCTTCAATAAACAGCGTTTGTAACAATTCTTCTACTTGTATTCTGCCTTTAAGAATTAGAGTTAATTTTCGGCTGCTAAAATTGAGTTTTAGAAAAATGACTAAAGCGGAATATAGCAACAAAAAGAAGTTATACAATTCCAGGAAATCCTTGAAATTGGTTGATTTTTCAAAACAGATTTTGAAGACTACCTTTGTGTATCTTTAAAACAATGACCTCTTAGTACCAATGGAAAAATAAAATCAGCTCATGACAAGTTCCTTAAGTCATTTGACAAAAGCAGAAGACAAGGCGTGGGAGTTCCTGGCAAAATATGCTGGAAATATATTGTCAAGTGTCTTATTGTCAAATCAGCTCACACTTCCTAAACACACAGAGTTGGATCTGTTTTAAGGCCTTGAAGGTGTTTGCTGGTGAGCTTGAAAAAAAAGAGTTAAAAGTGAGGCTGATGAGAGAGAGAGAGGCGCAGGGAGGGAGCGAGAGGCGTGAGAGAAAAGCTTCTTGACTGGTTTTGTCTGGTTGAAGTCGGGCTGTATATTAACACAGTGGATTATGACTGAGTGAGGAATGCTTGTCTTTGTTGAAACCCATGTGGTGATGTCATTAGTACTTTCCCTGGCACCACCTGGGTAGGATTCACAGGAGGGGCCGCGCAGTTTAAGGCAGCGATCTAGCTGCTGTTGTAATGTGGCCTGATTAGTCACCTGACTGTTTTTTTAAAGCGTTTTTGGACAAAAGACAGGCTTCAGTCAGCAGTTCCATAAAGATTAGCTGCCCAGTGAACTGTGTAAACAGACCGACAAATCTGTGTGTTTGTGTAAGTTGCATACAGGAATGTGTGTGGGTGTCAGTGTCTGCACGCTGCTGTATATACTGTGTGAGTTAGGAGAGAAAATGGCATGGATAAATAATAAAACAGATACGTTTGAGTGAGTGGAGATGATTAAAAGACAGAGAGCCGTGTTTGCATATGTGTGTGTGTGTGTGAGAGAGTGAGAGACGGTGGTGAAAGAATTCCAAGACAGAGAAAGAGTGTTGGAAAAAGACACTGAGTGGGAATTAAAGAGAGACTCGTGGCAGAACCCACAGTGCTGATGTTAGCTGTCTGATCCACTGAGAGACAGTTGGCAGCAGACTGTCTACCAACCGCAAATGTACAGTAATTCAAAGCATGCGACGTGACGCCGATCCCTGCGAGCTGGGGCTGCAGTCACCCACCCACTCACACACACACACACTGAAGCAATACACCCTGTAAAAGTAACAAATGCACAGAGCACTCCATTCCACGTGATGCAATTATTCACAGTTCCATGGCAAATTTGGGACGAAGCTAATCTCATAACTAAATGGCATGGCGCCTCTTGCAAAAAAACAGATCTTCTCAACAACTGTAAGGAATTCAACTTACTGGTCGTCAGATAACTTACTGGCAGCCAAAGTTTATAAAAGAAAAAAGATGTCACAAAGTTAGCATAATTTTCATTGTACACTTAGAATCAAATAGGATTCATTGCCTCAATCAATTAGTGTTTGGCAGCTACATAACTAACCTTCTGTTTCAGAATAATCAGCACAGAGGAGTATTTTGTTCTTGCCTTCTGCACCAAGTCAAAGTTCTGAGCTGGAAGATTGAGATTAATTGCACAAAGATCGAGAAAGGAAACAAAAGAATAACAGTAAAGAGTTTGTGAAAGGAAAACAAGATTCCAACTTTTGTAGGTTAGTTCTCATGAGCTTCACATGACTTGCATTTAGCCCTTCTCTTGCCTCCCCCCTCCTC
>NW_023339774.1:19100435-19105626 GCF_004916995.1 Morone saxatilis | reverse complement strand
CCCCCCCCCCCTCTCCGAGCAGCACATAGACTTCCTGTGTGTCCTGGCCTGAATGGTATGTGCATGGAGTGGGTGTCTGGGAGGCCTTTCATCCGGCATGGAAAGAAAAGAGAAGTCAAGAGAGAGGGTGAAAAAAAAAGAAAGTGAGAGAAGAGAGTCATCTTTAATCCGTTTGAGTCAGAGCAGTTGTCCAGAGGCGAGCGGGGTGGGGCGTATTAGACGGGGTGAGAGGGCTCTGGTTGTGCCAGGGATGTGTGTGTAGCGTCTGGAGGGGAAGAGAGAGGCCTGCTGGGAAAGCCTGCAGCCTGCCTGTTTGCCTTCCTGGGACAGATGACATCCGGCCGGGACACAGTTTGCACGGCTGAGTGAAGACAGTAAACTAGAGCAGGTAGAATGGATAAAAATTAACTAAAGTATTCATGCTCTACTGTGGGAAAAGTATAATGCAATGCATATAAATCAAGCAACACTTGCAATGACAAATGATGCCTGAAATAGAATCCTAAAATCCTAATTCCTGAACGGGACTCTTGCAGCCCCTGCAAGCTGCATTTGGCGTTGTCAGACAGGGTGTAGCTGGCTGCTGAGTGCCAGGCCTGATTAGACCCTACCCACACTGCAAAAGGGGCACACATGGAAGTCTGTGAGACTGCCTCATGTCATGGAAACAACCTACAGTTGCGTGTGTGTGTGTGCACATGCGCACACACAGAATGTCAAGACATGCCTGGACAAGATAACCTTTAATAAGAAGAGAGCGTACAGCGCCACCTGCTGTTTGGATTGGACTGGGGTTTAATTGTTAGTGTCAGGTGAGTTACATGCTTTTGTCATCATATATTGCAGAGAGAAATATCAAGCAGATATTTATAATGCTGGTGGCTTCTTCATATACCTAAACAGACAGCACATAATATTATTTGGATTGTTTAATTAATCTGACAATAATGATGCCATTGTACTAAATCTAATGCATCACACTGAACCAGTGGTGGAATAAGTATATAAAAGTACTGTACACTGTGAAAATACCCCACAACAAGTGAAAGTCTTGCATTCAGAACCTTATTTAAGTAAAGTAAGTAAGTAAGAAGTATTACCAGACCAATTATCAAAAGTAGAAGTAGTCATTCTGCAGTAACATGATCCCTGTCAGTGTTTTACTATTAAATGTGATGTTTTTTAGATTAATATTAGTGCTGCACTAATGTGTATGTTGCATGTTACTGCTGTAGATGTTTAAGGTTGAGCTAAAATACTTTATATACAGTTGGACAGTTATATTCTATAAAATCATCATATGTTTGAAGTGACATCCTGTTAGAACCATGTATCTCTAAAAAGTCAACTTTTCAGAAAAACAGGCCTGTTTTCAGCTTTGTGACAATGCATTTTTCAGCTTTTGCAGCTAATCCAAGAGGGTTTTTAAACAGTTTATTGAGCCTAAGAAGTAGGAGAATTTTCTAAACCCACAAAGGAACACTTGATCCTTCAGTTTATTGGAAAACATCTAATTCAAAATCACCAAACTGGAGATTTGGAGTGGTTTTCACAAGACAGGAAGGGCATAAAAAAATATAATCTGAAAAGTAACTAGAAACTAAAGCTGTTGGACAAATGTAGTGGAGTAAAAAGTATTTGCCTCTAAGATATAGCAAAGTAGAAGTATAAAGTACCTCAGAATAGTACTTAAGTATAGTATTAGCCACCACTGCGCTGTGTCACATCTTGATACCATCATTGTGGTCTTCAACAGACCATAAATGCACTACCTGCTGGTTTAGCTAAAACACCATACTAAATTTAAATTTAAATATTAAATCTTGACACATTCATTACTGTTCATTATCAGCTCAAAGATGCTTTATATAAAAGACGGCGTATAATTTTCCATAATTAGTCTGCTACATTAAACAGCAATTTCCGACCTTATTACGCACATGCAGAAGGTGAAGTAAAAAAGGTTCAGACTGAATTATATTTGCATTTTATATATTCAGTGCATTACAGGAGTGTAATTCATGAACTCAATGACATTCTTTTTCAGTGTTATATATCTATAAATTAGGTGCAAGCTCAATTTTAATCAACACCTGATTTAAAGTGGCTATTTGACACTTTTATCGAGCATCATCAGAACAAGAATACATGTGATTTGTGCTATACCGTCCTACGTGTTCAAAGAGTCAGATTGTGACCTCAAAAGAAAAAACATTCAGATGTACTGAACCTTTCAGATATATTTAGATATTCTCCTTGACGCAAATAGATATATACACATGCAATTCCATGCAATTTGTTTGTTCCTCTGTTGATAAATGCCTCATATATTTAATAACTGAAAACTTCAAAATGGTGATTTATGAAACTGTGAGCCCTCCTGTGATAAGTTACATTAAGAACATTTACAGTTGGTGAGAATGAGTGACAACCAGGCCTGGTTACACCCATTTTGCAGAGTGTTAGACTAAAAATAATCCAAAAGGAAACTAAGATATATAAACACAGATAAACGGTGAATTCTATGCTTTCACTGCATATTTATTTCAACACAATACAGTATATACAGTTTCAAAATAAAATGCATATCTTTGAAAAAGATAACAAAAAAAAGAACTTGGCCTAAGGGAACACCACCAGTGATAAGCATTAATGACTGTCACACTTTTCAGCTTCTTAACATAAACACTGATATAGCACATAAATTAAATCTTAAGTACAGAGAATGTATTGAGATATTTTAAATCAAACATACATAAATGCATTACACTGTATACATAACCATTTGAAAATAATAATTATTTAACATTTCCAGCAGTTTCGTTCGATAAATAGAGTGATATGAGAACAGGGCTTAAAAGGCAGTAGTTTCCGTTCCGGAAAGAAAAGCAGAGAAATAGAAACAACAACAGAAAAATAAAGCAATAAAGTTTTGAATTAAACTTTCACCACGTTTGATGAATTGATATACTTTCCCTTAAGTTAGCATTGTTTTCTATTTTTTCCAGAGCAATGCAGATCTTAAGATAGTGAGGCTGTGAGAAAAACACATTACGTCACACATTTGAATAAGCTGAAATAGTAGCACTACTGTAGGCTGGATTTTCCAAGGACACATAATACAGCTTTTTAAGTTACACACAACTTTCCTCACGCACACTCACACTCGCACACATACACTCTCTGAGTTATGTAAAGGACACTGACGGACACGCCGAGCATCCTCAGGTGACAGATGGTCAAATCGTTTTTAGTTAGCTCATTGCTGCTGTAAGTTCCTGGCATCGGAGATAACAGGTTTAAATGCTTCAGTATTCTTAGGAAACACCTCTGCAGTGTATACAAGGTGGGCGCTGTGCATGGCAATGAACAATACAGATTGCATATAACATACTAGTTTCTTTGATATGGTGTATAATAAAAAAAACATTCTGGTCTCTGGCTCTCTGATGACACCAAACTCACATGGAGAGGCACAATTAGTTAGAAAACGGTGTGATTTTTGTGATGCACAACACGTTACTATAAAGCAAATCTGTTTTCTTTTTAATCTTGCATTGGTATGTATAAAATGTACGTGAGTGGGGTGGGAGGGGACGGGTAGGTTGCGCTCAATAAGAAGACTGCAGAGTTCAACATAGGCATGGGAGATTTTAAGTGAACACACTGGGAACAGAAAATGCAGTTGTTGGATGAAGTTTTGGCAGCATAACACCTTGTTGCAAAACAAAAGTCATGTTCAAAGGCCTCCTGCCAAGATTTCCGCTCTAGCAGTGCCCAAAAAATCTTTAGGGTGTGGCATTAATCAGAAAGTTGTCACTGTCTGTTATAGATCTGCATAGTGAGGTGTGGACAGGAAATCACTGACAATTAGGGAGGGTAGAGTTATACTGATCATACTAAAGTAAAACCTTTACCAAGTACTTTCCACTGTGGCTGTATCCACTTTCTACAGGGCAACATGTCCATCAAGTCTCACAGTCCAGTTTTCTGTATGCAACTGGTAACTTGGTTGCTAAGTAGACCATCAGCTTTCATTTTCCTGAAATGTAGAGGATAACGGAACCTGTCCAACTGCTCTTTTCTAGAGAAAACCCATCTTTGGCTTTATTTCCCATTCATTCAGGCCTTCAAACAAACATTTTTGCGTCCCCTCCTGTCCTCTCTTTATGCATTCTGCTGGCTATGTGTCTTTGTGACTCCACTGCCTGCCCTAAAAGGTTTTTATGATCCAAGGGGACCTGATCCCATCCCCAGTGCAGATACATCTGTAAATACAGTAGAAAAGTTAACCACACAGGGCCTTGTGCAGGATGGAGAACATTTACTGTGCTTCAGCAGAGAGGTCAGCTCATGAATTTGAAGGAGTCAGCTTTTGAGGTGATGATACATCAGTGGGATATGTTGTGGGTAATAGCTCAGGAAACTGTCTTTCGACTCGGATGATTCTTTCCTCTTTTGAGAGCAGCTACAATAATAATATTTTCCCAGGAAAGGCAAATTTTGGCACCATTAGCCAACACTACAGCTCTCCTGGAGGTACCAGACCTTGAATAGGTAAGATTGCTCTTCCAGGTGGCACTGTGGGAGACATTCACCCTCAGGTGTTAGCATTTAGCATGCTAAAAGTTGGGAGGAAATTCTTGTTACTGGCAAGAAGCTGTTGATCCCAAAAGGAAGAAATAGTCTCATTCATGTAAAAAAAAGTCCTAAGTATGGGAGTAACAAATACACGCTGGTATGCTTTATCAACTCTGGTCACAGATGTAAGTTTAATCAAGGTTCAAAGGTTTCATTTAACTTTAAAATGTAGGATTCCTATGAGGCTCACTAACATTACAATGGGTCCAGAGAATTTTCAACAGACCATTATTCTACTTCTGCATCTCCCTTTAGTCAATTTAATGAGATAAGTTGCTAATAATAGGTACGAGTAGCAAAGATGTTACATTAGACCACCTTAGGGCTTGCCTTCAGTTAGTACGGGACTGGACTCCACAGTAAATTAAGCTAAAATGCCAAAGATTCACTGACTCCAGCTTCGGTTTTCTTCGTCTTCTATGATATTAAAGTTTTTGGACTGTTGGTTGGACAAAAAAATAATCGACAGATTTATCAATAATGGAAATAATCATTAGTTGCACCCGGAGTTATTTCAACCACTGCATAATGTACTTTTAAACACAAAGTA
>NW_023339774.1:19096509-19100295 GCF_004916995.1 Morone saxatilis | reverse complement strand
TTTCATCTGATTTCATGGGGAATTCAACCTTGTGGCAGGTGGTGGTGGCATTAAGAATAACTGCATAGTATAGCCAGTCTTCTCGCTGATGGTCTTGTTTCTTTATGTAGATCATATCTCAGTATTAAATTAATACTGTTTCATACATTAGTTAAAAACTCTTTGTAACAGGTTTAAGGTGTAGATCTGCATAAGTGGTCCAACTCAGCATGTGGCTATTGGAGAGAGAATTGCTTCCAGGTGGAAATGTATTCCAAGCTTTGACCTTTTTACAGAGTGACCTTTTCAGCTGATAGAGGCGAATCAGTCCCTCCTTATGGAGGTTTTTCGGTTTTACATGAGGTGTTCTTTGATCCGTATAGATAGAACAACAAAGGCTTGCTGATAGACGACAGGTTTGATTATTTTGGCAGTCATGGCTCACTGGAAACAGATTTCCAGGAGCTCCAACTATCAAAAGAAATACATATCTCTGTGGTTAGATATCTCAGAATATTCAAATGAATGCACAAATCAACAGGAGTTTGCACTGCATTTCCACTGCAGAGCCAGCATGAGCACACTTAAATCTGCATCCTTCCTTTGCAGCTTGAAAAGTATAAAACTGGCAGTCTTAGTTAATTAAATGAATTGTTTGACATTTTCATGAAATTGTCTCATTCACTTTATTGCTAAAAGTAAAAAGAGAAGATTGGTACCACTCTCAGATCTGTCTAGCTGTCTTACCTTGGCACAGAGACTAGGAACAGGGAAAAGTCAATGCACCCAGCCAAAAAAAATGTCTCACAGATAATCCCACATAAAACTGCAAACTGTCATTTCATGTGTTAATTGGTGAGTTTTAGGGGTGCTTGAAGGCGGATTTCATAACCTTTGGACAGAACCAGGCTAGCTCTTTCCCCTTGCTTCCAGTCTTTATGCTAAAATAAGCTACCTGCATGTTTACAGTAAATTAAAGAGTGGTATCGACCCTCCAACCTAACTCTCTGCAAGAAAGCAAATCATTTCTCCACATATGTCCACATATGCCTTTAAGTACCTCTAAGAAGGAATGACAGCAGCATTGTTTTGCCTGGGTAACTGTAAGACAGTTAAACCCCATTAAAGAGACAATAGAGAGAATTATTTTAGATTTTTTTAGGGTCTATAGAGCACAGGCCACTGTCAAGATTTGTTCTCCATCTAAAGGCTTGTATGCGGAAGCCCTGAGAAATTCTAGTGATGTGTTTTCTAAGTCTGATCTAAATTGTTCCCAAGTTTCCCTTTTGCTGCATGTCGTCCCCTCTCTCTCTCTGCCCCTTTCCTATCCATCTCTTAAGTCTTTTGTCATAAATGAAGGCAATGTTAAAATACATTGAAAAACCCAAAGACATGACAGTAATGTTACATAACTTGCTAACACACTTGTGTTTAGAGAGCATTTTCCACCTGTTTCATAGATGACAAAAATAATTTAGAGATTAAGATTATCCTGACAAAGCCTTTTTTTCACAAAACATTTTAGATCACACAGGAAATGGATCGCCAATTGCCTCTTATGACCTCCACACACCAACCCGATTATCGCGGGCCGCCAGCCAACGACCCCCGCCCGTGCCCACAGCGCCCGCCGGGCCACCGGCACCACGACGACACACGCGCCCCGCCAAGGCCCGCCCAGGCCCGCGCCCGCGCCGGCCGCGGCGCCGCGTGCACCCCAGTCAGGCGAGGTCGTGGTCGAGTCGGTTCGGTGTTGTCCCGTGCCGTCTGAGTCGGCGTCGGCGTACGGCTACGAGCCAATCTGATGGGTGGAGTGCTCGCCTTGACTGAGCGAATCAGTGAGTGCACGAGACACAACCGGAAGTGACGATGGTAAACACCACGCCAGTATCTTGTTATTATTGGCATCGTATTTTCCGTTCAGCGAGTAATGACATAACGATTTGTTGACTACTATCAACACTCTCTGCATGAAAACAAATGACTGCGACAGCCGTGCTTGTGTTATAGGTCTACAGTGAATCAGTCCATTTCCGGTTTTTCATGGTTTTTGGCGACAACGACAGATTGCGCCGCCTGCTGTTATGGGGACGTATTACGGCTTTCGCGCATGCGCAGAACGTACGCTCCATTTGGCCGGTTTTGGTTTGTTCGGGGGGGCTTTTTTTTTGAAGCCGACCTCGGAGGAGACGGAGCCGACTAATCAGTCCGCGACTGCTTTTTTCTGCCGACGGTCGGGTCCCGTCGGGTTGGTGTGCGGAGGCCTTTAGGGCTTCCATAGGTATACATCTACCTCGGTTATGGCTAGGCTTTTGCTGCAGTTCAAACAGCTACAGAATACAACAGCAGTCTGGTACATTAGCAATGATCTGCCATCCAAACTTAAAAAGCACTTATGTAATTCTTTTTACATCTTTCTGAAAATTGGACTTTGTATGGGTCTCTGTTTCATCTCTTTGCTGAATACAGTTTTTGAAGATTTACTGTAGCTGATTTCTTCACCGTACAGTACGTGGGCTGTCAGGCCTTTCAAGAATTGAATTCATTAAGTAGATGAAAAGAGAGAGCCAACACAGAGTTCAACACAAAGTCACTTTATTAAGTTTAGGGGGCAGGTGGAGCAACTGAAACGAGGGATCTTCCTGATCAGGATATCATTGCTCAAGTGGATGCTGGCTCTGCCTCGGAGGAAAAGACAGAGGAGTGGGAGTGGGAGTTGGAGTTGGCTAGACGCCTCCAAATAATTATGTCCAGGTATCTGATGATCCAGTTGAAAAAAGTTCCAGCAAAGCCACACATCAAAAATCGAAATTCAAAAATCAAGAAAAATTAAGTCCCAGAAGGTCTTGAAAGTACACACCATTTAACCAGCAGTTTGCAGTGTATGTAATGTTCCCAGTGTCTGTCTGGTATGAAGTCACTTATCATACAGCGAGACACTTCTTTTTTCTCCAAAAGAATCAGAAGTTGATCATCAGACATCAGGGGATGCGGGGCACAGGGTGCATTGCATTATCGTCGTCTGTAGCCTTATGCTTTGATAATGTGTTCTGCTAGTGGGGTTGAAAATGGTCTACATGTGGGTGTTTCTTAAAATGATTGCTATCCATGTGATCCATCCCAAATTAGTATGATAAAATCCTTTAAAAAACTCATCTCTTATACATCTTTACATTTATTTTAGCATGTGGACATCATCAGATCTTTTCAAATGCTAACCAGTGTGGAAAGCATCTCTGACCACACAGTATGGACAAAATTAACATCCGATTTTTCTCACTTCCTGTTTTTTCATCTATCTCCTGCAGCAACATTAGAACACAGGTTGCAGAAAAGAAAAAGAAGCATTAGGAGATCTTTAAAATGAATGACAACATAATGACATTACACCAAACATTTTGACAGCCCAGTGGACTGTTTGAGGGCAAGCGCCAGCACATCGATCCTGGGAAGGTCACAACACCAGCCTGATTGGCAGTCTGTCCAAAACACCTTCCGTCCTAGGTCGGAGAGTCCCCTTCACACAGATATTCATAATCCTTGAATACAGGTTATCGACTCCAGAAGTGTCACAAGTTGACATTTCTCAATTAAAGTCTCTTTAAACGCCTCTACATTTGTTCCCCACTCATTTCATTCTCTCTCACAGTTGTTCCTCGATTCCCGTCTGTCTGTATGTGCTATTTGGTTTAGCAGAGGTGTTCCTTTAGTAACAGTCCAAAACTGAGTTTCCCTGCTGTCCCTGTTGCATGTCCTCCTCCTCACCATGGGTTAGCTAGTACACCTGATCATCAGTGTTCATGCAGT
>NW_023339774.1:19059582-19096476 GCF_004916995.1 Morone saxatilis | reverse complement strand
TCTCTGCTGCAGCCAAGAGTGGCGGTCTTGGGGGACTGGACCTTGCTGATTTCCTCAAGGGCACTGGCCAGAGAGTCTAGGTCCCCTGAGTCCTGGTGCTGGACTTCCCATAGGCTCAGAATCACTGATGATGGGCTCTCCTGACATGCAAAGTAGCACAGGTTCCTACAGGCCACAGGGAAAGGAAATATTATACTCGAGTAGAACACACGGCACAGAGTAATTGCTGAGAATGAGAAAAGATCAGCATCCTAACTTTGAGTTGCTAGAAAACTCCCAAACACTAGATCCTATATTTTCCACATTGCAACTCAATAGTGTCATTAATTAGACCTTTCCTGCCTTCCACAGGCTGAATAGTGGGATTTTCCTCTTAACGAGTAAACTGAATTTCATGTGTAAAAATGATGGAGTGCTCCTTTAAGCCCTCTCAATGTAGACCCATTTTAAATAGTATTTTATAGTATGTGGGTTACTGCCTTTCTTATATAAGGAAATATATTACTTTTTTTCAAATATGCCTGAATTCCAGTTTACAGAACTTTAAGAAATACTAATATCGCCAAAAGACTGAGTAATGTTTGTGATAAAAAACAACAAACCAAATAAAATCAATTGATCTGACCATTAGTCATTCAAAGATAAAGTAAGATGGTTTATAATCCAGTCTAAAACATTTAAGTACAACTTTCTAAATAAAAGAACAAACTTCCTAAGGTTATGTTTGGGTTCAAAGTACAAAAAGACAAAACTTCAAGCTAAATTCATCCATCCATCCATCCTCAGACTTTAAATAACCTAGACTGAAACTTAAATGATGCTAGAATAAGATAGAATAACAAAATAAAGTCCAGCCTCTCAAAGATTGTCTTCAACGATTAACAATAGCTTGGGTGCAGAACAATTCAGTTCCAGTTTGGAGTATAAAAAAAAACAAGCTCCACTCAAGATTTGATTTACACTGATTTTCCTTCTCTGCTGTTGTTATATCAAACATATCCAACAGAGTGCACTGTTTCTTAACAATGGAATTTCCTTTCCTCCTCCTCTCTTTTCCTTTCCATCCCACTTTCCCTCCTTGGTATGATGCTGTTCCCACACATTCAGAGAAATAATTACAAAAATCAGCTTAACTAGGTAGAGACATTCCCATTACATGCTTCTTGGTGTGTTCGACTGGGCTGAAAAAACTCTGAAATCCTTTCCCATTCCTCAGTCACAGATGTTTGTTTTCAGACTCGGTTTAAGTGAAATTCCTTAATCACATATTTTCTGTCACACTTTCTTAGTTAACTTTTCCTTCTCATGTTTCTCCAACTGGCAAGAAAGAGAGAATACTCAGTTTCAGTACATTTTTCCCACTTGAGCTTGATGGAGCTGACTGCACAGATCTGAGAGTCTTCATAGCTATAAGCACTTGATTATTGACTTCTCTTCTGTAGCACAAATAGAGATCAGCCTGTACTAAACAACTAAAATCCTCCACAGCCTACGCAAATACTGACCTGGCACAATCTCTGGAGAGTTTAGCAGGCGTTGAGGGATAGAACAAATGCAGAGATGCTGCTAATGAAGAGTGCTAACACATTTTTTTTTTGCCAGAGGCTGGCCTGTCAGCGGTCTGAGACCTTGCTTCAGATTTCTGCAAAACATGGCATCTTCTTTCCAGTTATAAAGTTGGCCCTTACATCTCTCTCTCTCTCTCTCTCTCTCTCTCTGCAAGTATTTCTCGATCTATAATGAAATCAGCAGTGTGGCGTGTTACTGAAGGCTGGTTGGTGATGGGAGATTAGGGCTGACACGGTGCCTAAATTCCAGATTAAAAATAGTATTCAAAGCAGGACAAGGTTTACATAGTAGAAGGACCACAACATTCACCGTTTCTGCTTTTGAGTCATTATTCTTTAATGACACCTGAACAAAACACAGCATCTGATTCATATATCTGAGCTTGTGTAACACATAGATGACTCAACAATAGGTAAATGGCAACTGCATATAATAAAGAGTGAAGATGAAATGTGGGTTTCAGAGGGCTATAACTCATACCTGTCAATGTGGAGCTTTTGAGCCAAGAGCTGCCAGTCCTTCCCCCTGGCATTAGCGGTGTCAAAGGTGGCGCTGATCCGCTGACGGATGGACAGTGGGATTTTAAAGGCCCTTGACCCTGTCTGAGAGGTGATGGTACAGTCTGACTGAGTGAAAAAAGGAACCACTCCCTTTTCATTCTGGTAGCAAGACAAAAAGAAGAAGTGTAATGGTGATACTGCAGCTAAAATTCGCAATATGAAGACAAGGACAAGGACTTATCAAGACAATTTGCAATCTATACATGAAAAGCTCCCAGAGAGGCTCATTAAGCAAGCCCTTAAATCAAATCAAGAGTTATTCAGTGTAATAAAAGAACCTATTAACACACCGCATGACTGCCCACGCACCAAGCACATTCTGTCTCTTTCTACGAGCGCTACTCACCTCCACCACAGACGTATAGACCTGTAGTATCTGCTCCTCGCCTTTGACCTGTCGGACGCTGATCTTGCAGGACAGCTGAGACGAGGAGTGGCTGTATCGCTCCAAAGAGAAGGCACACTGCAGGGGACGCTGGTTACTGGCCCACACCTGAGAAAAGGAGAACTCCTGCAGAGCGAAGAGACAGAGGGCGGACAGAGAGAACGATGAAAGGATTAGACAGAGGAGACAACAAACTCATTAAATCCCTGCGAGAGACGTTCGTTATTTGAATCCTGCTTTGCCACCCACTTTGCTGTTTACATGATTAATTAAGACCGAATGAGTGGCCTCTTCAGCCAATCAATGATATTACCTAATCAAGAAGTTTAGTCAGAAAGAACACGAACATTGAGAGCCCTTGGAAAGAATCCTGTTAACATCTGAAAGTGCTGGAGTCATTAGTGCAAAAATATAATAAATTAGACATTAGGTTACTTACTGTTGCCTGGGAGAAATAATTAAGTTACTTTACCCTACAGTGTGGCTAGTCTCACATGCAATCATTAGGTCGATAAACATTACAGACCTAAGCCCAGTTAATTTTTTGTAAACGTACAGCCCACAGCATTCATTTCAGACTCCAACTATATTCAACACTTTGTTGGCTTGTTGTGTTTTCCAAATTCTGATATTCCTAATATGCCTTGAATAGGCTTGTAAATGTCAATCTGTTAGATTGGGAACAGTAATGTGATTATGGAAATAGGACAGAGATGCCTTAATTTACCCAGTGTGTACTGCACTTCCCCAAAAATTGGCAGCGGAAAAACAAAAAGTAACAGGGCTTTGGAGTGAATGGAATCTAAAAGGGCAATTTCGACTTCCATTACTAACTACTGTGTGACCTAGACAGTGGCGCAGTGAGAACAGGTCAAAAACACTGTTTTACGATGAATCATCCCCTCTTCAGATCCATCAGCCAGGAAGATGACTACTTGTAAAAGCCTCCTTTAGGCAAGAGTAGTGTCTAAATGAAAGCCTACAGTCATCTTCCCTGTAGGACCCTCATAAAGTTGCTCTTTCCTCTTCAAGAAAACCTTGTTGGTATTCTGGAGGTACTATGGTGGGCTAATTCCGCTAATAGGATGTCACTGGTGGGATAAACATCACAGGGCAGAGCAGAACATGCAGTATAGACCCCTAGGAAGATAACTGAGATGTGAGTGTGTATGTGTGTGCCTGCCTGGCAGTCATAATTAATATTGCGAGTGTGTGTGTGTGGGAGAGATAGCTAGCCTTAGTGATCTCCTGCTGTGCCCTTGCTGCTGTCCTTTGGCTTTGATGTGACCAAATGAGAAAAAGGGAAACTGTAAAGGAGAGAGTTCTAATGGAGGAACAGAGGAAGCTGAGAAAATGAAGGTGCAGAGCTTATTTCCAGATTAGTGACCCCGATAAAGCGGATTTTGGTTTAAATTAGAACTGAGATGCACATACAGTAAACCCGATTGCTGCTTTACACTAGCTGACACAAACTCGAGGTTATAAGCTGCCTACCTGGCAGGTGGTGAAAGGCTTGATGCTCCAGAGTAGCTGTGGGACGTCCTGGATGGACACCTGGAGGCTGAAAGTGTTCCCCCGGAACAGCATCATTTTAGGCTCTTCCAGCAGCTGCCCGCCCCTGCTGCGCTCGCCCACTGCCACCTCCTGATAAGGGAAGGTGTGGGTTGTTTTTTGAGGGGGTGGGGCGAGGGTTAGGGAAGTAGAAAAAAAAAGTAGATATTTTATATGGTGGACAGGCTCAGCGTACCAAGCCAGGACTCAGATGCAGCACACAGCTTTTTATGTACAACAAAATCTTTCTGTTGATTGATAATTCATAAGCATTTATATTAAACCTTTATCCTCACACAGTCACATATGAACCTCCTTGTCATGGTTTATCTGTGTTAAAGAGTTAAACAATCTGAAAGATTTAGTTTATTTCTCAATTACTAATTTCTTAATTGAGACAGTATTAATTGTTAATGAAAATAATCATTAATGGCAGCCCAACTTTTGCAAGTTCATTGGCTGTGTATGAACCACACCATTTCCTAAAACGTTTTTGTCACAGAAAGAAATGTAAAAACCATCACAAACACAAACTAATAAAGTTTTTAGTAAATGTTTGGTTGAGTTGGAAGCCTCGACTTTTATCTGTCGGTGCTCTTTGCACATTTGAAGAAACACTGTGACCATGAGGTAAAAAAAAAAATCAACTCAATGAAAAATAAAAGCAGAGTGCACTCTGCATTTTCAAGCTTTCATCCAGAGCGATTGGCCCCTAAAACACAAAATGCTTCAAAACGACAGACTGCATGAGTCGAGAGCCTAAAAATATGGTAAAGAGAGCAGCCTGAACTGTTAGCCAAGCATATTGGTTGTACACAAAGACGAAACATAAACAGAGAAAAAAATCAAGTCTTTTGTCAATATTATACTTTTTGGCTTCCTGCTTTGTGATATTGTAATTTTTCCCGATCTATGGAGAACAATAACATCTGTGTGCATGTGTTAGTATGTACTTGCATGTTTATGTTTACATTTTATGTATCTTGGGAATGCAGGAAGGGGCAGGGGTGCGAGCCCTGTGTGCGTGGTGCTTATCTTCTCAGTCGAACAGCGCAGAGAGATGGAAAGCATACAGGCTGTCTTGAACCTGATCAATTCCTGCTTCGAGCTCACTGGGGAAATTAATTGTCGTATGAAGCACAAACAAAAAGCTGACAAAAAGAGAACAAATGAACAAATAACCATGTCTGACTGATGGAGGGGTGGAGTGAATTGGCTCTTGGCACCTGTGTTCAATTTCTGTTTGTTCACATGCAATTCTATCTCTCAAACGAAGCCAAAAAAGTGAAGAAAGTTTAGTGGCTGTACGGGGACAACTATCAATGCTACTTCAGAAGAGCTGTATGAGTTTAATTAAGAAACAAATTATGCTTCTAAAAAGTATTTTTTGGCTGCAAAACGCTGAAACAAAAAGGTGTGTTTGTGTTTTTGAAAGCCCACACTGCAAGGACAAGGGCAAACTTGTTTTTAACAAAGAACCACTCAAGAGAACAATGATGAACCGGCGCTGCATCTGAGAATGTGTCTTATTTTAACATGTTCAAATACCTGTCATGTGGAATGCAATGCGGAAACACATTTAATTAACAGTGAGCAAATTAAATTACGCAAAGAAAGGGCAGAGAAGCAACCTTGGAGCATCTGTTGTCTTTGTAATTAAAAGTCCCTCTTTGTCTCCTAGTCATCAAGCATCTCCCAGTGGCAATGTTACAGAACAGGCAGATCTTCAGTGGAGCACAAAAAAACTCAGACAGCAATTCTTCCAGGCAAAACCACCAGCCGCGCCACCAAATCCCGGCAATTAAAATTTCTAATATCATGTATTTATATCGTATTGTATATTCCTGCTGCGTTGGAGGCTCTTTGGATGGCAATGTTAGCCCGTCGGCCGCTCAGCTGGTCTGTCCACCACTTTACGCCAGACTTAAGTATCTCAACAACTATTGAAAAGATTGCCGTGCATTTTTTGCATTATGACTGCTGGTCCTCTGACTTTCCCTCTAGTGCCACCATGACATTGACATTTGTGGTTGAGGATGAGGGAAATGTCAGGACAACTATCGAATGGATAGCCATGAAATTTGGTGCAGACATTCATGTTCAGCTCAGCGTGAATTATAATAACACTGATGACTTTTAATCTAGCACCATCATCAGTTCTTTTTTACATTTGACTTAATACAATAACTTGGCTTTTGACCAAATTCCCACACAATTAATGACATTCCAATCAGCCTCAGCTTTGCTTTGTTTTTAGTGCTAACTAGCAAATCAGGTGGCTGTGGCTCAGAAGGTAGAGCGGTTCATCCACTAATCAGAAGGTTGGCGGTTCGATCTCCCACTCCTCCCTCTGCGTGCTGAAGTGTCCTTTGGCAAGACACTGAACCCCAAATTGTGTGCATTGTATGAGTGAATGGGATTCATTAGTTTCTGATGAGACTTTTAGCATTGTCATTGCAAGCATTTTAGCATGCTGACATTAGTATTTAGCTTAAAGTACAACCATGTCTACGAGCAGCCTTTCAGAGCCAGGACAAACAAAGTTGGAATTTTCTTTTTTTTTTTCTTTCTTACAGAAAACTTTTTTTGTTTTCTCCTGTGCAAACGACAGTATGTTTTTGTGATCTATCATAACCTTCCTCTGTGGCTCTTCTTGAGTTTTTCCTTAACCAAATAAAGTGAGATTAGAGTGTGTTGTATGCTGTACAGATTGTAAAGCCCCATGAGACAAATCGTGATTTGTGATTTTGGGCTGTAAAGAAATGTACACAGGTTGGAGTAAAAGTTTTTACATTTTGACAAGACAATTCAGTTATAAGCAAATGATGCAATGAGATATTGCACTGAATCATCCTTGGTTCTTCATTTATTCCTTCTATACCCTCCATCTTCCTTCATACCTGAAATGCATGGGGCGTGTCGTCCACACAGTAGACCCTGAGGGTGAAGCCCAGAGAATTGCTGGTATCCGGACTACCAAACACAGCCAGTCTCAGCCGCTTGGCTGCCTCCTGGCTCAGGGGCTCCCCCACCAGGGCGTAGCGACCCGGATGCTTCAGCAGGACATGGCACCTCTGGGCCTCCAGCAGACAGTAGCAGGATGTGCTCTCCTCGTCCACTGACATTACTTCCTTTGGTGGGAGGACATATCAGGAGAGACCAGATTTAGTTCTGGTGCATTAAGCACATATTCTGAGCCATTAATAGTTCATTTTAGGGTTAATCATGAGAACAACTCTACATCGGAATGCTGTCTTGCTGATGATTTTTGATTTTTGTTTTTGAGGATTCAGCACCCGGCTTTACACAGTGGAGCTGAGCATGCTGATTATTAACATTTCAATTACTGCCAAAAATTCATTTGAAGAGGGAGGAAGAGGCTTTAACCTACCCCTTCAAACTGAAAGCTGAAAACCATTTGGCCTGTGTTATGTGAGTAATACTACTTTATCATTCTATCTATTATTTATTAGCTTAATACCTGCAGAAAAATAGACAGAAAGAAAATAAATGGCAAAGCAGTTACATAACAAGCCATCAGCGGCATAACTCCAGACCACAAGACCACCAAGACGTAACTTCATTGTTAATAAGTATATAATTAAGACACCTAAAAATGGAAAATTTCCCTCTCACACAGACTCAGGATCAGGAACTGTGCAAACCTGAACGAGGGCCAAATGAATAATCACACATCTCACTAAACAGATGGGAATACAGTAACACTGACAAAACGGATTAGCAGGGTGCACTTGTATCCTATGGCCAATTGCTCATCATCTTGTGCTCAATCCACCCTAAATCACCTTTGAAACATAACTGTGACCCACAGGTCCCCTCTGGATATGGCCCGGCTGAGGCATATAAAGCAATGCAGGGTAATTTAGTGGCCCACAGATTCCTAAACCTGCCCCATTAGTGCTGCAGCAGACATGAAGGATCTCCATGACATAGCTCATCCCTGCCAGGCATCCGGGGAGAAATGAGGGAGTCAAACTCCAGCAGTACAAAAGTGCAAGCTTTAATGGGAATGGCACTGAGAGGCAGACGGAGCGAGAGAGAAGGGAAGAGAGGAAGACAGAAGGGGAGAAAGACCTCCATCTCCCATTATATTGCTAATTCCAGAGATTAGGTTTTGAGAGAGCATCCTTCCTAAGATAAAGGGCTCATTATTTCACATTGACAGAGACGGGTCATGGCGTTACATTTTCTTGGAGAACATCTCCCCCTCTGTCTCTGAACCTGTCTATGTCTTTCTGTCTGTCTCTTCCTTCTCCACTGACTCTCTCCCTTATTCTCTGCTTTCGGATGGCATATAGCTCCCATCAGTGATGGCTCTTTTGATAGGTCCCTTTTGTGCAACACGGCTGCTGGCAAATTACATCTGTGTAAATGTCACACAGAGTGAAAGGACCAGGCCAGGAGAGAGCCACAGGCGCTCCAAGGTCACGCAAACTCGGTGGCTTCGGGGTCACTTTGCCTCAATGAGGTCCCCAAAGCTTTTTGATGAGGTTAGTTAAACATTAAAAGAGCATCTTAGATTTGACTACACTGCGGAGAAGGCATGGGAAAATGGATAGAGGGTGTTTGGATTGAAGTCAGATGTCTGAACAAGTCTCTGTGAAACTGTGAAGTAGCTCTACAGGGCAGAGTTGAAGGACATTTCAGAGGTGTTATTTTACTGAAAGAGCTTGATGTGAGAAGAAGGTCTCACGGCAGCAATCACAGAGACAGCACTATACTGTATTTATAGCAATAAAGTCTTAAATCTTTTAAAAAGCACATGTGGCAGTTTTTATCCGTTTTTAACCTCACACTGAGGTATCAGACTGGGCTGGGGACATTAACCTCGTAGCAGTTTTTTATTAAATGTTAATTCTGTTGAAATTTCATTTTAACTAAAAAGCTAGTTCAGGGACATCTTTTTAACTAGAACTTTCTTCTGTTAAAGCTATTTTATGACTCTTATGTTCTTGTGGATGAATTACCTTGTTTTAGTCATTATACGGTATGTCACTGTGTTTTATATCTGGCTACAACTCATTCACTATTGCATCACTGTGGTGATTTCCCAAATGGTTATTTGATTAACATAATTATGTTAAAATAGCTGAATGGATACTATTTTCTGCAATTCATATAAATCCAAATCCAGGGTTTAAATATTCAATTCACTTGCAGTCATAGTGGTCCCAGTATAATAATCAAGATGATACATAGCCTTTCATGCCTTTATCTACACTTATTAAACTTATATGTGCAAACCTTCCTGTTGCAACACAGTTGTACCTTGCATAATTACAGTAGTTGAAGTACATTTCTACATTTCAGATACAGTTTTGCCATATAATAAATAACAAACAGAAACCATGCACAGTATGTACAAAGATAATTGTGTTTTGTAATGTAAATTGTGCTTGTTGTGTTCAAATTTTATGAACAACTGCAATGCAGAGCTCACAGATACATGACAGAGTGATGCTTTAAAATACCATTATCATTAAACTGGAAAAGAAATGAATGTTTTACTGACTAATAGCCATCATTTGCATTTGGTCTGACATTTCTTTTGGATGTATGACAGCATGAGGTAGAGCTTGAAAGGCAGAATTTTATGCAGAATGACGAATCTGAGCTGGCAACCCTGAAATCGGCTCTGTGCTTGCATGACTACACTGCAGGATGAAAATTTTCATCAAAGTAAGTTGTAGCAGTTTTATCAGTTCGTATTGATATTCTGGATGCTGGGTAAAGTTGTGTGTTTGCACTTGTTAACATTCATTCATTGATATTACAGCAGATAATTTGGATCTGATAATTACAGCTGAAAATTAATAGAAATGGCTCACCTCCCATTTGTTGTCCTGCGTTTGTCTCTTTAGCCGAATGGTCCAATCATCAGCAGCAACCTCTGCACAATGGGCTATGGTCATGGCTATGGGACAGGACAGGTCAAGGCCTGGTGGGCCATACGTGACTGCAGGACTCAAAAAGATCTCTGTCCCTTCCTCAGACACAGTGCTGTACACATAGAGGTATGATAAGGGCACATATTAAAACAACAAATCTCATCATATCGCAAACATTTAGGATAAAATTAGTCAGAGTTTTAAGACAGCAAATGAAGACATGAACATCACTACTGATTAATCGCTGCTTAAACAAGTATTCAGATAGTATAGAGTGACCCTATGCCTATGAACAAAGTGAACTCAAATCCTTGGACACTTATAATGAATCAATCCCTGACTAGCTGACACACAGACACACAGATAGAGGAAGATTAAAGCACCAAGACTAATGGACAGTGGGTCTAGGGAGGACAGGCTTTAGCACACAGCGTGTAAGCTTTGTGGGTCGATGGAGCTTATGAAGCCTGCTCTGGCCAGCCTGGTGACAGATTAGCTGGGCCAAGCTGCTCTTGGCCAGGGGCCCAATCTTGGCTAGAAGCCCTGAAGACTGAGAGCAATCAATGGGACCACCATCAGTCATGCAGTTGGCCTGGCTGGACACCTCACATATACAGGACACAATATTGGTGCTGTTGTCACTGGAGCAGCGTAGATATTTCTCAGCATCATTAATACAACTGCAGCAGGGACAAACCCCTGACATGCAGGCACAGATGCATCACAAATGTGTAAAGTGTACATGGCCCACACATGTGCATAGAAATAAAGGAAGCACCAACTGAGAGAGACTGAGTTAGACAGTCAAGTATCATTTGTATAGGTTGCACTTTATAAACACACATAAACACTGTACCACATGCCTCCATATATAACCAAGTCAAAAGCTTTGTCTCAGTTCCATACTACAGACTAATTGTATACAGATTTTTAGTATGCAATGTGTTCATACTGGTGTATTCACAACAGTAAGTATCAACAAAATCAGTATGCATATTAAATACACCTGATTATTGTGTGTGATGTACACTAATTGTCCCAGAGAGAGGATAGTGATGAGACAGGTCCAACATATTATTATTATCTACAATAATAAACAAAAAGTATTACATCTCTAAAAAGGCATCTTTTCTCTTTACGGTTAACAGATTTCAATTAACGCCTGGATTGCATTAATTCTTGTTAATTATTTTCCCAATAAATTGTTGAAATTAACTGGGAATTAATCAATTTTCCATCACTAATTTCTAGAATCAAAGATGACATCTACAGATGTCTTATTTTGTCCGACCAGAAATCCAAAACCCAAATATATTCAGTTTACAGCGAAAGCATAGTAACAAATCCTCACATTTAAGAAGCTGGAACCAACAAATGATTAGCATTTTTACTTGAAAAATTACTGAAACAATTAATCAATTATCTAAGTAGTTGACAATTTTCTTTTGACTGACTAATTAATTCATCAACAATTTTGAGCTCAGATAATTAACGTATTACATCATGTTTAATAGTAACATGCAGCATTGAATTGGGACCCAGCTACTGGTAGCTACTTAAGTAGAAACACTGTTATTTTTGAAATCTTCAAATTATGAAACAGCACATCTACTTGAGCAGGATTTTCTAGTAGTTTCCACTCCTGCAACAATTACCTGCAAGATGCATGAGAAGTGTTTTATATATGAGATGGGGGTGGGAAGGTGAGGTGTGATGTATGAGTGTGTGTGTGCTGAGATGATAGCATTCCCACTGTTTGGCTCCTGTTATTTTAACAGCTTCTGGTGCCGTGTGCTGTGTGAAACTTTATTCTTCATAATGCTGTTACCAATCAACACTAAAAAATTAAAAGAGGTTATGATCTGCTGTCTAAAAATAAAATCATACATCCAGACAGCACCGTGGCCCTGCAGCTGCACTTTTGTGCTAATCAGCCCCAGGCTCAGAGGAAACCAAGGTTACCTGCTGCTGAGACTATGGTAATTACCCAGATTGCCTGTGAGCAAAGATTAAAGATGGTTATTTAGCATCTCCGATCGTGGTTACCAGAACAAAGAGATATCACTATAGGATGATGGTTAAAGTGTAGATAGTATATTGAGTTTATTAGTAAAGTCTGGGCTCATATGTGCAGTGCACACAACACACCTCCTTCGCTTTTTCAAACAATAGACGTGACGTTCATTTTTTCCTCTGACCACAGTCATACATAACATTTTGACAATGCCTCATTAGTGTTTGACAGTCTGTCTTTCAAGCTTTCACAGAAATATGGAGTCAGAGTTGAACAAAATTAGGGCCATAAAACTGAGCTTTAGAGTTGAAATTTTATAACCAAGTTCATTTTTTTCCATTGAAGGGTCAGTTCACTCAATTAAACAAACACGTATCTAAATTCATCTTGGTATGATCCACAGAACACAATCTGAACAGCTTTGGTGCTGTTGACATTCCTTTAATTTATTACCAACTTGTGAAATGTTAATACTCAACATCCCCGGACTATCAATAGCTACTGTTAGAATTTTATGCTAGGCAGGTAGCCAAATAAAAAAAAAGCAACATCACTTGAGGCAATTTATCAGATTTTGCACAGCTCCCTCTGGAGCCAAAAAAGGCTCTACACAACTTTTTCCACGTATGCAGTAGTACTCCCCAAGATCTGTATACAGACTTTTATGTGTAAAATAATGTGAGTTGGCCTTTAATATTTCACTCAACATTAGTTAATGAAATATGTTTTCCAACTTTAGCTACTTAAAGCTGCTCTAATCAATAATTTGATGCGAACAATGGGTCCAGTGACTATTGTTTAATGATAAAAGCGTTGCTTGTAGTGAGATAATTATCACCTGACTCTGCAGTTACCCTTAACTCCAAGGAGCAATTAGGTGTCTTTTAATTCATTGTTTGGATTTCACTTCCAAACACTTGTTCACTTTCACCGCTTTCATCACTGTGTTTTTTGGCAGCAGAAGGCAGCTGTTCTCAGGGAAAAAGCTCTTACTGTACACTACCTACCAAACAGCAGACAAAGTGACTAGCTGGGGAACATAGCGGAGCCTTCTGCAGCTAAAGATATTTCCCCTAGGAGCTAGTGGAGATAAACATTTCTTAAGTGACCAGTGATGTCTGCTGGATGTGTAAATAGCCAGCTGTTTGCTTACACATTATAGTCACAGCCACTGTATAAGGTGATGATAAGTCAGTGCTTGTACAGCTTATTGCACTCCCTCCATGCAGCCAAAAATGTATTTAGGCAGGTTTAATTAGACAATATCTGGGTTCAAGAGGCTTAGTAAAGTAAAGTAACTCAGTGGATACTGAGACTGATACACAAGACAACAACCAACATTTTAAAAGGAAGTGTGACTGACTTTGTTGAGTAATAGGTGTCTCCCTGCAAAGTGTGCTCAAAACTAAGGATGGTACTGCTCAACTCAATGACTCAAACTTCTGTGAGTCACATTATACCAGGTATACTTTGTTACACACTATAATTCTACCCTTGGACTAACCACTGACCCCTGCTGAGCTGGAGAAGACCACACACACACAAAAAAAACACCCTGTTAAAGCCCAGAGGATGAACGGAAAGCTCTTGCGAACACCTGAAACTGAGCCAGAGCTGATCGATTCCTTTTCTTCGCAGAGGACAGTGTCGTCTTATGTAGATGGCCAAGGTTTGAATGGGAAGAAAGGATCCAATTTCTCCCGTGGACTCTGCGGCTGTCAGAAGATAGGCGTTGACTGACAGCTCAGTGGTGCACGGCTCCTGCAGCTTCTTAAACGACAGCCAGAGAAGTAAACAGCATCAGGCTTATCAGAGCAAAGCAGGAGCCTGGAGGGCAGCAGCTTGGCTGAATTGGGTAGACTTTAGGCAGGGGAGGGTATAACCAGCCCCCTAACTGAGCTCTGAGCCACAACCTATAAGTGACCTTTGATCTGTATCTTTACCCAGATGACGCTAGGCACTTAATGGGTGGGGGGAGGTGACATGACAGGTGAATTTCAGATGGCACTAAATGTCACTTTTGATTCTCCCTTGGATGTAGGAATCAAATTTCATTGAGAAGCGCAGCCGGTTAGCCGTGTTGTTAAGGTGATATCTCGCTAGCAGAGTTTCTCACAGACCTGCTGACACATTGATACTGTGCTATAAATCAAGAACATGTCCAAAAACTGACTTCTGGTTGTCAGATAGCTTTTGAGGCTCTGTTGCAAAGAACTCAAAGGTATTAGACTCCTTTTCAAATGGTTCTTATCTATCACCATTTTCTCCTAAGTAATAGCTTTGTGAAAATCTCAACAGCGAAGTTAAAGAAATAGACGAAATAGACGTTCCGCCGAACTAAAAACCAAATCAATATCACCCATCATCATGTCTTAACAATCTTCTCCACTCTAACCAGTCATGATGGGAAGAGATATTGTCACAGTTATGTCTACTAACACAAAACCGGCAACCAGAGTCGTGGAGTGCATCTTTCTCTGCTGAGACAGTTGCTTAAGGCAGTAATACAATCTGTCTACAGCTGCCAATGTATTCGTGACACATATGTCCTCCCCTGTAGTGTCTGCAAGATGAGCAAGGATCTCATGCTGGGCAGAAATATGGCTGCATCTGTACTGTATGTGTGTATGTGTACAGTACGTGAGGATCAGTGTGTATCTGTGCAGGTTTGTGGTGCATGTTTGGCCAACTGAGAAAGAGGTGGCAGGGAGAGCGATGAGAGATGCTGTGTGATGGGTTGAAAGATTAAAAAAGAGCAGGCTGAGAAGCAGACTGCACCGTCTCAGTAAGAGTCCCTCACCTGCTGTCCTCCTGGTTGATGATCATGTACATTTCCCAGGTAGTGTCTTCTGCGATTCCCCCATGAGGCACCAGCAGACTGATACCTGCAGAGAAGGAGGTATGCAAAAACTGATCAAAACACAGCCTGACATGCACACATGACACACACACACCTGCCCGGCTGTCAGGTCTCTTTACTAAAGGTGACAGCCAGAGAGGTGATGGCCCCAATGCTGCCAGCAGTCTTTTTGTCACAAACACACACACACACACACACACACAGACTGTCTCTTTAGAGAGAATCACACATACACATACATCTACTGTATCATAAACAATTACTGCCAATCTACACTGCAGTAGATAAAGCCCCTCAAGGGACATGATGATGAATGTAGGCCACGGGAAAGAGCTGCCTGTATAATGTGCTAGACAGAGCATTACAGGTTTACATTACATTAACATTTTCTTCATAGTGTACTGTAAAATGTTATCACTTTAATTCATAATGCTTTTTGAATTCATGTATTTTGTGAAACCCTAAAAATTCTGTATTTACTTTACTGTAAAACTTTCCATAGGCTGACAAATGTTGAAAAGGTTTGTCAGGACGCACCGGTCGACTAAAAATGCCAATGCTGTCTAACTTCATCACTTCAGTAAATAATATATTCATATTCGTGTTACTTGGTCTGCAGCAAAGATGTGGAAATGTCATCGATCGACCAACACTGACAAGGTCAAACAACTTCAAAATTCAATACTAGAAGCCCTGGAACACCTTTGCTGTTGTTTTAAAGTGCGTTAAGTTACAGATTTCAGCTTCTCTGATTTTTATGTTAAAGGAATTTCAGTTTACACACAGGGACGGATCGAATGAAATTTCCCCGCAGTGGGCTCACCTGTGCTAGGGACCACCAGCCTCCCTCCAGCATGACCAAAAACTGCAGTTGCTTTGTGGAGAGGTCTGCTGGAAGTCAAAGTGACTTGTGGAGTGAAGAGGTTTTTGCCTCTCCTGCCCAGCGTTGTCCCCACTGCAACCCCTCTGTAGTCTGGAGCCAGGCCCCTTGGAAATGTCTGAGGGTGCGACATTACATGGTACTCTGCCCTCTCTGCCACCCCTAGAGACACAATGAAAGGACTCTGTTGCAGTAAAACAAACTCAGATCATCAGCCAAGAGAAAAGACAGGACTATGGTATGACTGTAAACTCGAACTTTTCAAATCCAATACCAACTAAAAGTTAAATACAGTATGGTATCCAATCATAGCTCAGCAAGCGTAACTAGGCTCAGCAAGCCTGTCAAGCTTTGGATTTCTCCTCAAGCTGAGGCAGCATTCAGAGGGATGTAGTAAGAGCGATTCCCTGCATTTAAAGAGGTTGAAAGGTGGTGTCTTTTATTTAGCCTTTCCAAACCTCAAAACACAAGAGCAGAAGTGTGAGGAATGGATTAATGGTTTATCTGTTTATCTAGCTCACTACTTAAGAGTGGAAACTGAGTCTCACTTTCAAGGCCATGGAGCATATATCGATATCATTAACTAACTACATTAGTTTGTGGGTTTACAGATGACATAAAAAAAAGGGAGAAAAAGAGAAAATATTGAGTCTGATTTTACTTTTTTTCACACACTCATTGGACTAACTAGCTCTACACTGTAAAAGATGAAAAATGACAGTCAGTATCAACGTTTTCCATGCACATGATGCTTAAGCCTCAGTCTTTCAGCACAATATCATGTGTGTTATAACAATCAAACATATTTAAAACCTCTTTTACAGATTTCTTCACATTAAAAAGTCAGCTGCAGACAGCATTTTCAACCAGCTCATGGAACTAAAGCCAGCTAAATGATCTATTTTGCGATAGCTGACAAAATCTACACTAATGTAGAGTGGCTAATCTGCTGATATCACTCTGACCTGCATATATGCTGTGCAAGAACGGACAGCTTGACAGGCACCACAACAGAACTAAGGGGGACGTGGCTAAGCGAACGGTCAATTTGTGATTTCCTCCAAGGTGATGGCCATGACAGCTTTCTTAGAGATTGACTTGTGATAAAAAAAACTGGTTCAAAACAGGATGGAGTATCCATCTGACAGCAACAGCACACTATATTCTACTCTGTAATTATTGCCTTTCCAAAAGTAGTTGACTACCACAGACATAGGCTTTTAAAACAGTTCTATTTTCTGACCTTTGACTTTGAGATCAGGCAGTGGGTCAAGGAGTGAGCGCTCGGCCATCAGCTCCTTGTCAATGGAGTCCTGAAAACACATGGGGCTGGTGTAGGTACGCGACACTGTCAGATCAGGTTGCATGGATGAATTAATAAGCAGGGGGTTTGCTGAAAAAAACAAGAAGAGAAGAAAAAAAGCAAATTACTGTCAACAATTAGACATCTTTAAGCAACAATTATATCTCAGGAGAGATTTAAATTAGACTGCCATGATCAACAACAATAAAAACCAAAAGGGTATGTCACGACAATTTGTTGTTATCCACCTGTGACTATTGCAATAATATCATCACCATGGAAACAGGAAAGGCATACAGTACCAGTGTTTAAATTTAAAGTGACAAACGGCAAATAACAAAGGCTGTGTTGTAATATGCTTTAATTTGATGTAATAGTGGTTAAAAAAACAATTCTGTGACAATAACTGGAAATATTGCCATTTAATTATATTATAGATTTATAATAATAAGAGTTTATTATATTAATATTGACATTTTTATATACATTTCCAACTTCAGGCAGTTGCAGGCAGAGGTACGGGTGAGGCTGTAGCTACAGTCAGTGATGCACTCAATCAATCTCATAGTGTAGCCATGTGTATTTGCATTGTACTGGAATTAGAAACTCACAGAAGTGTGGATCAATCAAGAAACACAGAAAGGTTATTGTATACAAGATAAATCTGTTTATTGTAAGGTGAAATCATTTTGTGATAAATGACGCGGTTTGTCTTAATGAGCAAAAAAATGTACGTTGGCAGTTTATTCTGTTTGGGAATTTGGCAAGCTGTTGTCACTGTGACTCATGATCAAGGACTGCAAAAAGAAGTGGAATGGAATGATTACTGTGTAACTACTGTAGCAATGTACAGCAGGCAGCAACATATAAGGAGGGGAGGATATGTTGGATTTTATGGAGGTTTGGCTGTTTTAGCCCCCCTATCAAGTGGAACAGGGACCAAGATTAAAGCAGTCCCTGCCTCCTGCTGTGTTATCAAAATGAACTTTATTATACCCTGCTGAGAGCTGTTGCTGTGGCGACCCATAATGCCAGCCTTGTAAAAATATGCCTCAATCTGTGGGGCAAAACACACCACGCTTCTGAGCTGTGATGTTTCTGTGGTTAGAGACATGGGACTATAAATGCTCCATTCGGGAGCTTGGTGAAAAAAAATGAAAACACTAATAAATTACATTTAAATTTTGGAATCATGAATAATTAACTGAAGTTTTGTTATATGCAACATAAAAACAAAACCGCAGATAATGCCACAAACTCTCTACCCTGATGAGGTACTTCAACATTTTGCTTAAGTTATGGCACTTAAGACGGTCTAAGTAATAATAGATTGAAACATTAAAATTGTTTACAACAGAAAATGTGCTTGTTACCACAAGTTTTCAGTGAACGTTTATTGCCTTGGGCATACTGATGTTTGCAATAAAGCAATAAATGCTTGGTGTGCTGTATAGATTAAACTTTATACTGTATGTTATTGGACATTAACTGCACTATATGCAGCATAGACCACAAAAATCTCTAGACGGCTCAAGTGAACAAACTGAAAAAATTAAAACAGTAATTTTGGCCCCTGAAGCATTTTAATAATTGATGTTGTTATATCACAATACAAAGACATGTATGCATAATTCAACTGTATAGATATTTACGAAAACACATATAAAGACAAAACAGTATGGCCTGCTTGTATATTCAACAGTTTAAATGACATACAATGACATTATTATTCAAGTACATTTACATTATGTGAATGAAAATAAAGTGCAATAGAATCAGAAACACATCTTGTATTTTGTGGTCCCCTTATAACCAAGCATTATTCCATTCAGCCTCTTCTGGGTGTATGTGTGTGTTTGTTCACCTAGAGAGACAAGCTAAAAAATAAAACCTTTCTCTGGTCTCCCATTTGCGTGCATTTCTTATGTTTGGAGAAGAATGACACTTCATTTAAATTATAATATCATCTCACTGCATTGCGAAGCAAAACTGATTTTCTGCAGATTTTTTGTATTTTTTTTTAATCATCCAAGTAATAATATATGCATGATATATTAGCACTCAATATATAAAAAAATAAATAAATAAATGTATAATTTCAGCAAAGACACCTGGTGCTGTATTTTTATTGAACTGTCATGAGGTGTAGGAATGTTTTTTGGGGGAATGTGCCTGTTTGGTGGTCTTTTTGAGACTCAAGATGATCCCATTTGAGCCAATGTGGATGTAGCAGCATGGCTGAGGTTGTATTTATGTAAATTAAGTGGTGGAAAGCAATTTTAGCACTTCTTTTTAACTGCTCCACAACCTCTTTTTGCAAAGTCAAGTGCAAAAGAACATTGTTTGTATCTTTGGATGGTGAAGAGGCTCTTCAAAATCACAAACTCCTTTGTTGAGTTTTGCCTCTTCTAAAGTAGATTTAAGACATTCTATTTTTTAAAGGACCAGTGTGTTGGATTTAGTGGCATCTGGTGGTGTAGTTACAGATTAAACCCTCCTCGCAAAAGCACAATGATTCTTGTTTTCAGGTGATTACACACTAATGAAAACATACCTATGAATATTACATTCCATTTATGCCAAGATCCTCCTAAATGTCACACACTGGACCTTTAAATACTTATCAAAACACACATTTAAATGGGATAAAGGCAGAGTTAATATTGGGTTAAACCAAAATTAGCATCCACGACTGCTGGGTCTACACACTGTATGAGGTCCTTCTCTTTTAGTTGATTAAGTACCTGTAGTTATCATACAGCAGCAGGAATGATAGGTGTGTTTCTCTACTCTACTCTACTCTACTACTAATTTATGGGGTGTGCAGAGTTTAATTATGCACAAATCAAACAGCATGCATATCTTAATTAATTAAATAAATCATCCAATATGGCACCAGACTCCAGCAAATTAACCACACAACTTGCTTTTTTACACACCTTTTATACACACCATACCGGAAAGATATTCAGCCTATTCTGAAGATGTACTCCTATGGATATGTACTAAACTCCATCAGATTATTAGAGGGAAATTATTTTAGGAAGCATTATAAATGGTTTGTATCTGATTTTAGAAAACCAAAGCTATTAATTATCATATCATTATCTAACAGAACTTTTCTTGATTCTTCCCCTGAAGATGTGAACACAGAATGAGTCGAACCTCGTTTTTTTTTCAGCACTAGATGTATCAGCAAGTATCATTAGCAAAGTTTTTTGTCCATGTATTACCTCCCAGTTTGGATACAGTATATGGTCACAGTGGGGTGTGGAATTTCATGGCACAATTTTGGGTGGAAATCAGATTTTTCACACACATAGCTCACCTTGACGAGAGGTCTTGAAGCTGAAGGACTGGAAGCCCCCAGTGAGGGCGGAGGAGTCGATGACATCAACACCGTACTCACTCTGGCTTCTTCGGTAAAGAGTGACAGCGATGATCAGAAGCACCACTGTCACAACCCCCGCAGCGAGGCCCGAATACAAGGCCACATCACTGCTGTTCTCCACACCTTGGAAAGTAAGAGTGAGTAAGAGAGAGAAGCATATTTTTGAGCAATGTTTTGCTTTTGCTTTCTAAGTGTACTGCGCTTAATTAGGAAGCTAGGAGACATTTTCTCCCAGAATAAACTGGTGAACTGTGTTGCACAGGAACATCAGCTGAGTTAAAGTTGTAAAAGTCTTTCATAGGAGGCAAGTCTACCTTGGTTTCAAACTACTTTAGCGCCTTTTTTGTTTTCTGTTCCTCGTCTGCCTTGCTTCCTGATGCACAGCTTCATTGTTCCATCCTGGAGTGTTAAAGCTACTAATGAGGAACCTCGGAAGGAAGGCGATTATAATCAACCCAGCACCTGACTGTCATTTCAAACACTGCTTGGCTCTGGTGTTGGAGGCACTCTGCGTTCCACTGGGATAATGTGACAAAACCAATTCATTAAATTAGCTCATCGGCAATGATTATGCTCTATCTGGTCCCACCAGTACTGCAGCGTCCAACTCCACAAAGACATAGAATGTGTGGGAAATAAAGGGGCTGCTAGCTTATTCTTAAACGATAATGAGATCTGCACTGAAACAGGACATGCTGAGAAATCTTCTAAGTAGCCTGAAGCTCAAATGAGGAGAAATTGACAAAATATGCAAAGCGGCATTAACAGCTACAGTAGCAGGTTAATTGAGGGCTTAGGAAGTTTTGGCAGCCTGGATGCATTTTTTTTCTTCCCATTTCTGACAAACAAAAAAACACAACTGTGTTAAAGGACAAGTAAGGAGAACATCTGCCTGTGGCTTAATAGGTATCAAATTGTTTTTTTCACTGCACACACTACACAATAGCAATCAACACATAAATGTCCCATTACACTAGACTACGATAACGCATAAAGCTATGGATATACAGCGATAAACCATTGGCTACATGGCTTGAAATGCTATACCTAGCTACCCAGGTAAAACTGAGGTAATAATGGTAAAGTTGGGAACATACATAACTGTCATTACAACTTTACTTACAAATGGTATTTGGCTTTAATTACTGCTAGCCTTTTAACAAGTGACATGATCCAACATACAGTATGTTATAGTACAAGAATGAAAATGGATGGAGAAAACGCAGTAACCATTCAAATCTTGTGCTTCAGCTGCAGTTAGAGAACTACCAGTCAGCAATGTCTACTAATCACACCAAAAATAATGTTTTTAACAGAAATCTATTTATTTTCCCCATCTGCTAAAATTCACCCAAGCAATGAACTGAAAAATCACTTGTATTTTCCACTTATTATTCATACATGTTACCTATCTGTCAGAACATCTGTGTCTGAAATAACTCTCGCCTCTATTTTAAGTAAGTATGGGAGAATTCACAACGAGTCAAGCAGAGTGTGTTAGTTTACATAAACACACCTGTCAGACATTTTTTCCCTTTTGTACCACATGCTTTCCAGCCATCACAATATATGTGTTGTTTCCTATTTTAGGGCATTCCACTCTTTTAGGGTAACATTACTTACTTGTTAGGCTGAATCACATATCAGACATAGTTCTCTGACTTACTGCCGGTTCAACATGCTGAATCAACCGCTGCTGATGGTTCTCAATAAAAACACTGTTTTGTCAGTATCCCCGCTCCTCAAACATGGACTTAAGTTTGCATCTCCAACGAATAGCAGAAGTGTAGCCTAGCAACAGCCGAAGCAAGCAGAATAAGTTATAATGGTGACGATCACACTAAACAAGAGCAGCGAGGCTATCTGGAAACAAAGAGCACCCACCAGCCAATTAATTGTCAATCATTGTCTGGTGATTATTGTGCACTTTTCTCCGATCAGAATCAGGTTTTCTTCCAGGCTATGGTTGTAGATCTCCATGGATGTGATTGTTTTTAAAATAATAAGCAGTGGAAGCTGAGGAGAAACTCACCCTGTGGCTTAGCATCATGTAGCAACTTTCGATCTGCAAAGACAGAGAAACATCAGGATTTGAGAGTTTCTCCTTAACCTTTTTGAAAACTACCAGTCTTAGTTTATTTGATTACTACTTGTGTATGCATCCATGTCTGCGCACACTGTGTGTTACGTTCATAGAGTGGAATGGATGACTAATGAAGATGGATGAGGGTCTTGGTAATGAGCATGATTATAATGACGATCATGATCTAGCCCACACTGCCAAAAATGATGAACAGTAAATCTATAATGACACAGTCCCTGAACACAATGGGACTGACAGTAATGATGCTAAACTATCTTTTTTTTTAGTTAACCAGTGGAGAGAGATGGTGATGTTACCCACTCTGTGTGCAGAGGCCGCCAGTGCAGTTGTCTGTGGCCAGCGCCACCCCGTCACAGAGCCGTCCTCCATGTTTGGGCTCCGGAGCCGTACACTCTCTGCTGCGCTGCCTCTCGCAGTCTGAACTACACACCGACCAGTCGCTCCACTCCCCCCAGCTGCCATCCACTGAGGGAGTCAGATACAAATACAAACGCTTAAGAAAAACAAGGATGCACATACACAGATTTGATGTGGTTGGAGTACACATGCAAACCCGCTTCTACAAGTAAAGCACAGAAGAATAAATATACGGATAAATACAGAAAAAGAACCAACTGACACAAAAAAGTTAACTTTCCTCGTAAAAGATTCAAACATCAAGCCTAAGTTGATTCGGTTAAATGTTCTCTAGGACTTTGTGAGAAACCTGTTTCAGAGTAAAAGCTGCACTACTATCTATACAAAAACATTTTCCTCCTCATGGTGCCAAAATGTTGTGCTGTCTTGCTGACTTGGAGCACAAATACACTCTTATGCCACACTCCATCAAGTCTCCTTTCCACCTCCAAAGTTCCCTTCTTCCTGCTAATCTAAACGCAAATGCACCGCGTTTATGTTCAAACTCCGATGCGGTAGAAAGAATCCTTCAGAAGGAGACAGTTGGCAAAGAGGAGATAATGTTTGGAGGAATGCACTGCCTTCCCCAGATAATTTTGTTTTTCTTAAACCTGATGAGCATTTTCTTTTATACTGGTGCTGTGGTTGAAATCATAAATTTGGTCTTGTCTAGAAAAAACACTTGGGCAGAGCAGATTACACAGAGGTTTTGATAACTGGAACTGCAGCTCTGCTCTTCCTCTCACAACCTAAGCTTCTGTTTATTTCTCTCGCTCACTCAGGTTTCTTTCTTTTTTCACCCCTCTCTCCTTTTCCCATTAATATTCCCCTCATTTGCTGTTTTGTAAGGCCCGCTGTATTAGATTTCAGATACAAACCACTGTCACTATCAGCAGTGGGGACATGCAATGCATTCGCAGTGAAATGTAACTGGATAAAAGGACACTACCGCTAACTACAAAGCTTTTAGACTGATTTCCTTTCTTCCACACTGACACAGTTCTCTGTTAATTTCAGGTACTAAAATCAACTTACAGAGACTTTAAACTAAGTAGTAATCAATCACAGAGACCATACTGTTGCCTTAACTTTTAGTCAGATTTACTATCATTGTGCGTTAATGCATTTGTAAGCAGAGAGAAACCTTCACACTGATGCATTCAAGGACTTGTTGACAGCAGTGTTTTTAAAGGAATAGTTTAACATTTTGGGAAATATACTTTGCATTCTTGCCAAGAGTTCGTCGGTTAAATATAAAGCTCTGACCAGCAGACAGTTAGCTTAGCTTAGCATAAAGACTGGAAGCAGGGGGATACAGCGACTCTGGCTCTGTCCAAAGGTTAAAAAGTAATAAAATAAAATAAGATAAATATCCACCGCCAGTACCTCTAAAGCTCACTAATTAACACATTATTTCTAGTTTGTTCATGTGTACAAAGGCTGAAGTGTAAAAACAACAATTTGTGGTTTTATGTGCTGCACTGCTACTTAGTCAGGCGTAGTAATGATGCTGACAAGACTCCAGAGAGTCCAAGAAATAGTTCTAGCACGTATCTTCTCGTAAAACTACAAATAATGTTTTTTTATATTTTGCTTTTTGTACAAAAGGGTTCAATTGTCATTGTACAATACAGGATTTCACAGTGATATGCAGTTACAGCCTCCTCCATGCTACACAAAGAGAAATATATATAAACAAGTCAAATATTTTAAATTGGAATATAATAAAATGATGTAATTGGCAATAAAATAATAGTACCAATTAATAACGCAAACCAATGTATATATACATATATGTATATAGACCTGTACACACAAAAAATATGTAAAATATGTGAAATGTCACTGTATATGAAAGTTACAGTGCAAAGACTTACTACTACTTACTACTTAGATAGTAGTGGGAATGCATGAATGAATGAGTGCAAAGGGAACAGAAGAAAACATATGGGTGAGATATGGTCTTGATGACTGTTACTTTTGCACAGAGCCAGACAAGCTGTTTCCACCTGCTCCCAGTCTTAATGCAAAGCTAAGCTAACTGCCTGCTGGCTATGGCTTTACAATAGAATCAACTTTACTGTCACACATACAGTCGCACACAGTACAACGTATAGTTTCATCTTCTGCATTTAACACATCCTAAGTACTATGAGTAGTGGGCAACCACTGTACAGCGCCAGGGGACCAACTCCAGATCTAATCATTTATATTGGGCAGATATATAAGAGTGGTATTAATCCTCTCATGTAACTCTTGGTAAGAAAGCAAATGAGCATTTCCCCCCAAAATGTTGCACTGTTCCTTTAGTGCAAGAACTATTTCACTATATAGCTCATGAAGGCTTTCAAACACCTAAATCTCAAATCTCAGGGTTTCCTTGCATGCATCGCTGGAGTAGATTTTAAGATTTTCATGACTTGAACAGAACTATTAACTGGAACCTGCGAGGTGGGAGGACAGTTCCAAAAACTCTGCATGGTTTTAAGCATATGCACAAACAATAACAGCATGGAGACTCCGTATGCTCACCTGGACACAGCGTGTTGCAGGTGCTCTTCTGCACTGACATGCCCTCGCAGAAGGCTCCCCCATTGAGAGGAGCTGGATTTGTGCAAGTGCGAGAACGTTTCTGCACACCGCGACCACAGCGTACATTACAGGGAGACCAGTCTGTCCATGACGACCAGCCTCCATTCACTGTGTGTGCCACAGGACAAAGGAAAAAAGATGAATGGATAATATAAGAAAGAAAATATCCTACATTCTGTGGTAACAGTATATTTTCTGTCACAAAAAAAGCAGGGGTTCACTCAAAGGTGACAATGAATGTCTTATCAGGAAAAAGAAAACTGAGGTGTCTTTACAAAGATGATCAATGGTGTCTTCCCTTCAGTCTACTCAAGACTTCTTCTGATTTGTTGCTTAAAATAATGCGGGATGATTGACTAATCAGCTCATTTGCCGTCATAGCGCAGGAAGAAATACTATGTTCCGCTATTGTACATCTGTCTGAGCCTATCCGTAGAGTGAGCCTGTCAGAGACTTCATTAGCATTAAGGAAATTAATTATTGATGGGCCTCAACAATGGGATGTCAGAAGGAATTAGATGAATTCCTACAGCCGCTAAATGTCCTCCCTGAAAAAATAAAAATAACAGTATGAAAGGTCAGTAAAATGAGCACTGAAACAATCCAATTAACAAGGTGTTCCTCTGGTGTGAAAGGAGGTGGTGCTAGTATGACATTATAATTTCACTTATTCTCCTTTGTCTCTGCAGAGCTCTCTACGGGCTATAAAATGCTGGAAACTGTGTCTGCTGGCCTGCGGGCTATAGAAAGCGTTCCACACAAGGTGTTTAGTGCTGGCAGATAAAAGCCGGGGAGTTGTGACCCACGTCACTGCCTTTCCACTATTAATAATTGAGTTCTTGTAAATATTGTGCCTGTGTCTCCTTGTTTTTACACATGAGGGATCACTTGCCCATTACCTGCTCATTAGACTCTTGTGTGAAAAAGACCACACGCTGTGGTTGAGCAGTGCTTTTTATATTAATGACTTTGGGGAATTAGCTTATGGCGCCAATTTGACAGCCTACTTCTGTAGTGAAAATTGATATTTTGATGCCGACAAGAAAGCTGTTTGACATTGTTTTCCTCATCTGTACTGCAACCTTAAAAAAAATCTGCCGCCACGCCTTTTTGGCTGAGACAGACTCTAAACTTAGACACATTTTCTTTTGAAAAATAACAAAAAAGGACATCTATAATTTGATATCTTACCGTAGACTACAACAGTGGCTGTGGCACTACGTCTCTTGGCCACAATGTTGCTGGCAACGCAGGTATAGTTTCCGGAATCAGAGAGGCGGGCTTCGGAGATGATGAGATTATGGTCGCCTCTTGTATCAATGACACCTTCTGAGCTGAGAGGCTCTTCATTTTTCAGCCATTCCATCTGAAAACAGCAGAGCACATGAGTAACATAAGCACTGTTGTTTACCCTGAAACTTTTTTGTGTGATTCCACAGCCCTTTCAAATGAGCTCAAGGATGCCTTTATCTGCACCACTCAAAGTGTTCTGATAAATGGTAAATATAAAGTGGATGTTATTTAACACTATTAAGGACATCAAAGTGGATATTGTTACAATATCTTTTCATAAACAACATACAAACATTTAACTATCCATTGCTTTTAGATGACTATTTCAACTGTTTATCCAGCACTCACATCTGCAACATGCTTCAAGTCCTAAGACCAAGAAACAAGAACACATCACACCATTTCCCAGGACTCTCCACTAGCTTCTAGTGTGTCAGAGAATATAGTTTCATGAACTGCTGCATGTCTATGAACCTCTCATTATTTTGTACCAAAATATTTTAGGCTACCATATTGAACCCTCACCTGAACATGAAGAAGCTGCACTTACAGTAGTTACCTGCACCAACTTTACAATCTTTGGTGTTCTGCACTGCTTCTGACTGAACAAAATATTCCCAATAATGCCATTGCACCCTGTATTTATGTCTCTCTTCCTCATAAAAAAGGTTTATTCTTTTAATCTGCATTTAAGTGTTTTTCTTTCTTTTCTGTTTTTATTGCATTATGTAAAGCACTTTGAATTGCCTTTGTGAATGAAATGTGCTATACAAAAAAAACTTGGTTATTGCCTTGGAATAACATTTAGGAAGGTGTTACATATTAAATGGTGTTAAATGAAAGCATCATGCACAGTAGTAATGTAAGATTATCTGATAAGAACAGGTATGTTGTGCTTATGTTTGTTTTCTATTTACAATACAGATGTATTTATACCATACAAAAAATGAGAGGGCTGTATCCAGTACATGGAGACATCTGTATGCGGTTGCTTTGATACACCAGTCATTAAAGACGTGATCTGAGGAAAGTGTGTGATATAATTCCTTAATGTTAAAGAAGAAACCACCACTACCGCAGAAGGTGTTTTTCATTAATTTATCTGGTATCTTACTACATTTATTCAGACAAGTGAGAGGACACATGCAGATAGCAAGATTAGAGGTTTGTGGGAAAGGTACAACATCCGGTCGGTGGGAGTGACGCAGTGGGTAGGAAAAATCTTCTATCGTTACCAATTCAGGGGCCGTGTAGTGAGTGAAAATAATAAGGAACTACAAAATAAAGGACGCACTGTTGATGCTCCTCTCCTCGCATGACTGACCCTGTAAATTGCTATTAATGTGCCACTGGCTTGAGCTTTTCATTGAGAGAGACGAGCTGGGGCATGAGGGAGTGGGGCTTGATTTATGGCAGTGTATTTGAGGATTAAAAACTCCACCCCACTGGGAGCTCCATGTGTTTGTGCATGCAGTTGTACTCTAGTGTGTTTGTGTGTGTGTTTGTAGAGAGTGTCCATTTGCCAAGGGAATATAACAACAGCCAACAAACTCAGAGATTGCTTTGCTCTTTCGAAGCACCCTGGATGAAAAAATTGAGCTGGGAAATCAGGAGTCATGTTGTCACAAATGTTTCTTTTTTTTCTCCTTTTGATGGCCCGAGAAGTCTTTCATCATGTGCCTTTAATTTAACTTTTTTCATCATTTGGCTCCACAGCTTTCAAGACAACCCAACCAACCACACTGGTGGGCCACATCGGTCATTCTATCAATCCTTGTCTTTATATTTTTGCCTTTCACTATTTCATACCTTCAATGTCTAATCAACCCCTGTGTTGCCGTCCATGCTGTATTACATTCTCCACAGCTGCTACCATTAATCTACTCAGCTGTGGAAGCAGTCAGTTTCAACCTTCCATGGTGGAAACAATTTGCAAATTTAATCATAGAAAATGTACCCTTGTGGTTTCATCATGGCCATTATTATTTTACTTGAATGTTTTTAAAGGATCATTTGTGCAATCACATTCCTATCTATCTATCTATCTATCATCATCTATCGATCTAGTCATCTATCAATCTATTCTATCTATCTCATCTATCTTACATCTACTCTAGTCTAGCTACTATCATCTATCTATCTATCTATCAGCTGCACAGTTTTTCTTCCTCTAATTGTATACTTTCTCTAATCGACTGCGGCTCTATGTAGTATTTGGGAAGTAGGAAATTAACCTTGACAAGTAGGAAGTTTGTTCTTCACCTTCTGTGCAAATATTGCAGCCTCTTTCACAAAAGGATGACAGAGGTGAGCTCTGCTGTTTTCACCAGGGTCACATGATACATTTTCTGTGTATTGTCTGCAGCGTTCGAAAAGATTTTCCCTCAAAGGCATCTCTAATGTCAGACTAAACATTTCTAAACCCAAAAGCACAACTCTGAGACTTCATAACAGGCGAAACTCAGGCAGATAGAGAAAATGGCTGGACTTATAAGAGAGAAACACAAAATAAGATCTGGGGGGAATGAATAAATGACCTGATATAATTATATAGTTAAGATATAATATTGCTATATATAATCTACGCTGATGGGAAAGTAGAGAGTGTCACATGGGGTGGGGGAGTTCAGGTGATGGGAATGGGGAACAAGGGGTATTGCAGGCAAGGTGGGATGGCAGGCCGAAATGCACAGAGTAGCATGGCAGAGAAAAAAAACAGACCAGGAAAATATACTAGAATGGCCTTGACATTGTCACAGACGAAACCTTTAAAGCTGTCTATATGAACCAGCAGCGACTATTTTGAACACTGACTGAAGGTAATTTGTTAAATACAACACAGATTACATTAGGGAAGATTCACACGCAGCTCCATCCTTATACTGCTTTTATAATATTCACTCTCGATAAAAACAGCTATTTTACTAACTGCGGTGTGCTCTGATTGAAAGAGTCACATTAATCAAAACTGAGAAGCACTGGTCACCTCCTATTCCGCGCATTCCTATTGAGAAATATCATATCAAATACTTTAATTAACACTTCAATTTACAACTTCAAACTACAGAAACCCCCCCCCAAAAAAAAAAAAAATAAAAATAAATAATAAAAAATAAAAAAATAAATAGAGAACATATCCTGCAGGCTGCAGATGGCTAGACAAGTTGATGAAAAAGCATAATTGGGTAACACAACTGAATTGAAAATTAAACCCTCCACCCTTTTGTTCGCTCCCGACATCATTCAATGGGACCATATTAAGAGAGTAGCCAAATGAACTTGACAGCCACCGCAGATTTAAACATTAGTTGTTAAAAAATATATTTCAAACATTTAGGTAATATCCCACCTTCTGGAAAGACCGAGTAAAACTAAAATGCATCCTTAAAGCAAACTATTCCAGAGACCGAGCCACCACTGATATATAGAACATATTTTTTCATTGACAAACAATTTTAAAGAGCAAGAAAAACTGATGACGAGAAATGCAACTACCGTCTATTGCAGAATATTTTCATTAAATCGTTAGACAAAGAATCTTTTAGACTCATTTACAATGTAAACAAAGACGTTTGAAGTGGGTGCAGAGAGTATACTGCCAGCAAAACCATAAAGATGCCACACGATAACAATACCAAACCACAGTACAATAAGAATGATCTTATTCCTTCAAGAAGTATCTGGCAAAAATTAAATAATATAGTTTATATATAAATGACATAATGATATGGGGTAGGGTTTGTCCATGACCTGGCGGAATGCACATAAATATATAAAGAACAGCATTGAAATGCCATCAAATTCCAACCCTAAATTAGGTCAATGAAATGAACCCCTTGCTTTTTTTAAAGCGTGGGGTTGATCAAACTTTCACACTTTTAGACTGAAACACTGGGGACAATGTGAGAGAGGGGGGGATGAAACAAGGAAGTAGTGAGACATTGACCCAGGTCCCCGATTGACCTTGCCAAAGGGACACTTGAACACCCTTTACTCCCATCAGTGTCCTTACATAGATTCCTTATCCTATACATGAACGACTTAACTGAATAAGGCGACCATAAAAAAGGTATTTTATCGCAACCCCAGGAAGTACAATATCTTAACATATAACGTTATATGTAAGATGTTAAAGTGCCTATCTGCTCGTACGTCTCTAAAGTCAATCTGTACAAGCCTGCCCTCCCTGCGAAAGGTAAACCTGGCTCAAGCAACGGATACTATATGACAATGCCATTGGCGCACCCCATATAATATATTTCATATAATACCGGCGCAGCAACCATGCTAATAAGTAAAACTTTCATTTATATCTTCACACTCTGAACACAACAACTGTTATATATGGTAAAAGACAGATTGCTTTGGCACCAAAACACTGACTTGTGATAATGAGGAAATGAACAGGTCCAACCAATATCATTTTCATTATTAACTAACTGTCCAATAAATTTTCTCCAACTTATAAATTAGTTTTGGTACATAAAATATCAAGAAAAGAAGCCCAAGGTACACCTTAAATATCTTTTTGTCCACAACACCAAAGATATCAGTTAGCGTCACAGAGGGATTAAAGAAACCAAGAAACAATCACATTTGAGTCGCTAAAAATCAAGAATTGATCGTTGCGCTCAACACCCACAACAACCACACAACATTATCATAATATGTGCGATTTCATATAACAGTAACAACACCTTTAACGACATAAGGGCAGCTCTAGAAACGCAGGAGAAACAATAAATAGGGTCCTTGGATCAATCCATAATATGGTACCCAAATCGCCTTGAAAGGGGTCAGATTGACACCAATCTCAACTAAAACACCTTCCTCAACAAAAAATAAACGTTAACATTACTCACATTTCCAAAAAATGTGTGCCACCACCATTAATGACAACCCAAGTCTGGCACGCACGTACGTCACATGCCACTCGCCACTCCATTCATGAGGATTCAAAGGAGGAAGGAGGGAAGAAAAAAGAAGGGGGAGTTTGGCAGACTCATCCCAACTGCCGGGTGTTTTTAACATGTTAATGAACAAGTCCATTACTCAAGGACATGTTGTAGTACTTGTACTGGTGCTGATAATTCCATTTTAAGCTACTTTAACTTCATCCACTTACCAGTACAGGTCCACGACATTTATTGATCAGCGCTTGGCAATTAAATTGGAAACAAAATATAACAAAGAAACTATATGATATTAATATAAACTAGCCCAACAGCATATAATATTTAGAAAATTACCACACTTTAACCAGCTGCAACTTCCATGGAACGTACCACACAGGGATGTCAATAGAAATACATTTTAATACTACTTAAGATATTTTGACATGCAATGCATAATTTGCTATTGCTACCTATACTGTGTATGATACCCCGCCAAGGTTTTATACAAACTACAACCCACACTCACACACTACAGAAGCATACATGAGTGGTCAAGAGTTCATAGATTTACAGTTGTAGGTTAAAAATATATTTATTTAGGATGTATTGCCTTATTTGTGTCTATATCATTAAAATACATTATACTTGAATTACACATGAAGCATGGGAAACACCAGTTTTTAAAAATATGCTTTAAAAAGTATGAATATTAACAAATTATTCTATATGATTATGTGAATCTAATATTATAAACCACATTAAAGTACCAAAACAATGAAAGTATTAACTTATTTCACAGGTCTGCTTTAATCAATCACTGCAATGTTAACAAAAGCAGACTGAGGATGGCTGTGGTCGGTACTTCTGGGACCAGAGTCTGTTCACTGGCACAAACATGCACTATTTAAGGGCTTTTTATGTCTGCTAGAACCTTGAAACCACACTTAAAAACACAACAACTTTCTAATCAATCCCTTTAAGTTGGTATCGATAACAAGTGAGCTGTGTTTGAGTGTTGAAGTATCGATTACTGCGGCATCGATCTGCCCTTCGCTCAGGATCATTCACACACCCTCTCGGCAATACTGTTGAATTGTTTAGGGTGTCACATGTTTTTATATGTAGCAGTCTTTGTCCCTGTTCCTTGTATTAGCTCTGTGTTATACTGTGACTACACTGTATATAGTTGTTGTTTGTCTCTCTCTTTTTATTATATTTTTATGTCTAATAGTTTAATTAGCCTGTGTGTTACTCACAGTTATTTGTGATAACAAATGATAAAAAATAAATTGCTGCTCTTCAAAATGTTTGAGTTTGTATATATTATTTTTAAACTCTGTTTATTGGGATTTTGATAAATAGTGCTATACTACACAATATTGGAGGAGGCCCTTAACAAATTAGATTTCCTCTAACATAAGAAAGTACAAAAAGGCAATACAGTCAGCTTCAGTCTTAAACAGTACGTGGGGGTCTGGAGGGGCACAGAAGATGGCTATGGCATGGGTCGACAGTTTTGTTCAGGCCTTCTTAGATTGTTTAAAAATGAGAGACCAACATTTTTTAAACTTAGCACAGGTCGATGACATATGGGCATGAGTAGGAGACGATAAATTGCAAAGATTACATGAGGGACTAACATCTGGGAAGTATTTGGACTTTTTCTGTTTTGTCCAATGAGTCATCTCGCCATGCCTGGCACAGATTGAGGAGCTATGAACTCTTATTATGTTTTTGTATATATTCACAGAGAGATGAAGGCCTTTTGCTGCTTTTTTGGACGATTAATTTCACATTTCAGACACTGGAATCTATAGAAAAATGAATTAGAATTGATGACTGGGGAAATAACCAGCTCCCTTATCGGAAAACTATGAAGACTTTGATTCTGAATCCTAATCATATTCCTACGCTCACAGAGAGATTATAGTCTCTCTCTAGAGGGAGAATTATTTGGTCAGTTACACTGAAGAAGACAACAACTAAGGCAGTTAAACGGATTTGCTTAACCGGCAAATGTGTTCCATAAAAGGCCATCTGAGCTCATTTAACAGCCTCAGTTGCTGTCTTCTTCAACGTACCTGACCACACAGTTGTCCCTCTAGTCACTCTGTGATCATATGAGTAGAATATATATGAATTTTCTCTTTGGTGGTGAGTGGTAATGTTTTAAGGTCCTTATCTCAGAGAATTCCTTCTCTAAACTAAATTAAAGTAATCGTCTTGTCTTTTGGTTGTTTTTTCCGTCTCATGTTTTTGCTTTGATTTATCTCTCTCACTCTGCCCCTCCTTCGCTCTTTCCCAGTGTTCGCTGCAGGAAGTGTATAAACCCAGAGTGTGATTTGCATTCTATGTCGGTCCTAGAGTCTCCCCTTCGGGGGAAAGCGATAGAGAGATGCACATGCTGATGAGAAGGCAGGGACAGGACAGACTCAAATGAGCCTGATAAGCCAGTGCCTGGGGGAGGAGAGGAAACGGATTTGCTTAATTGGCAAATTTGTTCCACTTAGATAGCAGCAACCAGTGTTGAACTACACCACACCTAACCCAGCCGACCAGGCCTTACGGCAGTCTGCTGGTGGTGGGGTTGTGAGGTGTCAAGGTCACCATGTTGACCATTAAACAGCAGCTAATTCAAACTGGATTTTCACTGGAACTTTCGTCTTGTTTGGCAACTTTCTCTCTGCTCTGCTTTGTTCATTCATTTCCAGCCAGACCAGAGAGTAAATGAAATGAATTCAGAATATATTGAGAGCAGCATCAAATGGTCAACAGGAGGCCCTTGAGCCATGCAGCGGTTTCATTTTTCTGATAGCTTTAAGCTGTTTGAAGAGGTTGAGATAAGAGAGCCTGCAGCACTCTGTGTTTATGTGCAGAAAGGTGTCATCTCAAACTTGACTCACAAAAAAAAGCATGTCCTGCTCAAGTCATTCTAATTCGTCCCCGTATCAGGCCTAAACACTCAATTATTCTGCAAGCAAATGTAATGACCTACATTTACAATCACTTAAATGGGAAGTGAAAGCGACATGAAGACGATTACAAAGCATTGCAGTAGGTTTTGTTCCATCTGATTCAATTAAGGTTGAGTTTCATTAACAAGCGCCCTCCTCCTTTCACTTCCCTCATGCCGGCACCCTCTCTGCCTTCCCTCAGTCATCTATGGCCTTTTCTCAATGCAACAATGACTTTCATGAAATCACATTAAACAAATGAGCCCTCCAAATCTGACAGTAGCATATTCTAGAGGCGGGGGTGGCTAAACCCTTGTTGTGTCCTTGGTTTATCTCCACACCATCTCTGGAAATGTTATGTTCATCACTGAATAATTACATTTTAAGTACTTCAAATGACTTTGGATGAGACGCTTGATGATTAATTACACTTGGTAAAGAATACTTGGGCAGTTAATGCGGGGCTAATGATTGTAAAACAGTTTTTTTCTGAAGTTATTGGAGACATTTTCTTTGTCTCCGCCACTCAACTTTTAACCTTATAAAGCAAACACTTCGCTTGTTTAGAGATGGCGAGACTGGTTATTTGCTTGGATGTCACTTAAAGTTGTCCGTGTAATATATGTTTGACAGTTTTCTCTGAAAGTCAGACTTTAACATGAATCCTTTCTATAAAAGAATCACTTTCCTTGTTGTGACAGATGCCTCCTAAATGTGTTTTTACAAGGTTTGGAAGTTTCAAAGAGTCTCTATACTGACTGGTTGGGCTTTCAGCTACTGCGCTTAATCAGTCATTATTAGATACTTTCCAAAATAATAGCCCATAGTGACAACCGAGTTTGAGATGTGTAGTGTCGCTGTGTGAGGCTAAATCTTGTCCAGGAAATAAAAAGTGCAGTTATGTCACATAAAATGATGGTTCCCTGATGGTGCCTTAATTGTTTTCTTGGAACTACATTCAGTATCCAGTCATTATTGTGTGCATCATCTTCATCCTCTGGTGATTTTGATTTTAGGGCTTCTTTTCAAGTCAAACAGAAATTTGCACCAGTCAAATTACCAGCACCAACATCATTAGTCAGAACACTAATGTATAGTGTTGCTATCACTGCAGATAAATGAATAAAATCTTATTTTTGGTAACTATAATTTTGATCAAATAAGTACACAAGTCAGAACAAACACTGAGCATATGAGCAAAAGGAAATTTAATTTCAGTTTGGGTCAAAGAAACATTTTGATTATTATGCTCTAATCAGAGGCAATAATGTAATAACTCCAACATTACAGTGAATATAATCTGTATTCTAAATAGCTCCCTGTCTATAAAAAGTAGAGCCAAGTGAAAAGATTTGGCCATCTTGGCTCTTGTCACCAATAAACCGAAGTGGATTTAAGCTGTTTTACTACGATACATTCTCTGTGGTCGGACTTACAGTGTGCACAGATTATTGCCTCTATCACTGCTGGGACAGATAATATGCCATTCATTAACATCCTACACAGCAGCCCAGTAAACTCACGGCTGGCTTAGTTACAGTGAGATGCGGATAAAGTTATTCGCGCTCTCACTGTTAGTGTTGCCTCTGAGAACATGAAGAGAGCAGCGACATAAGGGGATTTCAAGCTGTAAAGTCGGCTGTACAGCGTTTATGTTTTAAAGCAGCATGCAAAGTTGGAACTCATTTCATTTGCATCTTGTCAGCTGAGCATTTCTTGTCAGCTCCTCAAATTAACTGTTTGCATTTCATCACAAGCATTAATTTCCATCAGGATCAGTTCGAAATCGCAGAAGTATGAAAGATTTAAATAAATGTCATGACCAAAATAAATATGCCAAGAATACAAATAGGGTTCAACAGATCACACTGCATCGTGACCTCAATTCCTTAAACTGAAACTGTAGCTGAGCAACAGCTTCTTTCTGAGCCAAATTTCACAGTGCTGGTTACAGAATAGGCTTTAACCTCTCGGAAATGCCTAAAGTCATGAAAAGAGAAAAGTACAGCCACATTCCCAACTAGTGAGTATTTCCTTCCCAGTGCAAGTCACACTAGAGGGAGCTGGATTTGTACCTGCATTATTTACTATTACCATTCTCTTTGTTAGCCAGAGTCACATTAATGAATGCATGAGGAGTTGCCTATTTGATGACCACAATGCATAGGGGAGACTCGTGGTACACCAATGCTCCATTTGTGTGAGCTGAATCATTCATCACACGCCATACACACACAC
>NW_023339774.1:19058156-19059482 GCF_004916995.1 Morone saxatilis | reverse complement strand
ACACACACACACACAAAATGCACAAACATAGTTTTACAGGCATCATATGAGCTGTGGACAGAGACTATAGTCATCTTCAAGTCTTAAAGTCTTTGAGCCCTAATCTGCATTTTTGTTTGTGACCGACATTTTATTCCTATGACAATACAGAACCAAAAATACAGCCAGCTGGAGAAAATGTTTGGGCAATATGAATTTCAAATACATATCACACACAAAGTGCTGACTTTCAGCATGAATTCATGATGAGCAATGTTAAATTGGAGCCCTTTTTATACAGTCCTCCAATTTTAATTTTAAAACCAATAGACAAGTTAACATAGTAGATTATATTTTATTTATTATTAACACTGTCTAAAGTCTACAGGCGCTGGCAGATGTTAGCAGTAGTGACGTGCCAGTTCTGTGCTACAGATGTTTTCATGCTTGTTCACTTTTTGCTTGTTTGGAGGACTTTTTGGCTTCAGTCTGGTACCAAATGATGCACATGAACACACTCAGTTGGACTGAAATCAAGTGTGACATTGCTCCATTATTATTCAGTGTATTTGTTTAAATGCAAATAACACTACAATCAGGGAAAAGAAAAAAGAAACATTTCAATGATCAATTATGCAAGTTAAGTAAGTCTTTTCACCTGAGCTTAGAATTTTGCGTGTTGTGCAACCTTGTGACGTAGCATCAGATTTTCAAACTTTCAAACAAGGTAAAAAACAAAATGTGATTTTATGATTAATGGCAGAAAAAAAGATTACTATGTAGGCTGTCTTTGGCAATCAGTCATTGAACTAGCTAGCAAGCTAATGTTATTTGAATGCATTTCTAAGGCTTAATTTCACTGTAGTCAGAACTGTTCATCATATATGCATCATGTTTGCATTTTCAAAGGATTTAGACTGAAGACTGTGAAATAATACCTCCAGTGGTGCAGCAAAATGTTCATTATTTCAGGGATTTACACTGAATTGCTAGTTTTCTGCCTATTTGCACATTCTTACGTAGTCTTGCAATAACTTTAGTGAAGCATTTAAAGTTTGGTCTTTACTGACTGACAGGTCGTGATTCAAGTCCATAGTAATCTTGATGCTTTGTGCAGTTATTTGTTGTGGTTATTACACCTGTAGCAGTCTGTTACAGGTGTAGCAAAAAGCATTAGAAACACCTGTTGCCTCCAAAACCTGGTTCTGAGTTGAAACTGTGCTTAATTAGTAACAACCTATAGTCTAGTTCTATCTGTGCTTATAGAAATATGTTGAGTATCATTTACACAGATCTCCCAGTATGGATGTGAACAACCTCAAATATCTTTACAAGCCCCTAAAAACC
>NW_023339774.1:19045223-19058140 GCF_004916995.1 Morone saxatilis | reverse complement strand
AACCAGCTTATAACTGAGAGTGACAGCACCCTTCATGAACACACATTTCCTGGTCTTCAAAGTTAAAACAGTTAGATTACTTCACATGAGACATTTCTGTGAAGTTGTAAAAAAAAAAAAAAAGATGTCATGGTCTTCAGTGCCCCAATCAGGATTTCGCAACATGAATCAGAATCTGATGGCTGTTCGTGGGTTGTTTGGTCACTGTCATCAAATCTGATCAAACCACAGATCCTGTTAAAAAAGACTGGCAGATTTATGTGGGATAAACTTTTATGACATACTACCTAAAGATGTCCTTCCTTTTGTAACCTTGACTGTTACTTATTTTGCTTATGAATAATTCATGTTATACAAAAATACTTAAATATTGAAGCAAAGTTTACAGGGGCTTTAAAGCTGAAAGCTCTTTGACCTCATTATTGTTTCATAGCAAAATGTGTTCTGGGGAAGAGCCAAACTTATGAGTATTCTGATTGCACTGAATGTAATTAAAAAGTTTGACTTATGAATAAAAAATCAACAATTGATGTTTTTCAACATAAAATGTTTTTTCGATGTAAAACATATAAGTCTGTTTTAATGGTGATTAAAACATTACTGATGTAAACAAACTTTAAAAGTGCTGTAAGTGGTATTTTATTTTGTTAAAATAAGTGTTTAATAACTTTACATTCCAACAACTATCACTCATATAGTGTGTAGGAAATCTACAAAGAGGTGGTCCTCTAGGGCAGGCAGCACAATTTCAGTGTTGTGATGTGGGGAGGAGGGAGGGGACTGCTAACTGCGAGAACAGACAGGAAGTAAGCCAAGATTTCGGTTTCACTTAAAGCACTTTTAACTATTAGCATCATAAAATATTAATAACTCATTATTAGTTAGTATATGTAAAGACCTGTCAGTCATTATGTGAGTAATAGCGGGGTTCCAGTCCTGTGCTTTGAAATTTGCTGCTAGGGATGTCATTTTGTTTACGTATGGATCACAAACTGTGTCTTTAAGTAAATGCAAAGCTTCAGATGCTTGGGCATGCAGGCTTTGATATTGACACATCTGCCTACTGAGCCTTCACATGAAGGCACAAAACATCAGAGCGCAGCACAACACACACTACTCAACAGGACTGTCCACAAGAGTCTCATTTTATATTCATAGTAAAAATTAAAAAGGCAATGACAGGCACTCTCTTTCAGACACACACGTAAACACTCTGAGGACGGAGAGAGGGAATGAAAGTGAGAGTGAAATGAATACATGACACCTAAATAAGTTATGGCTGTTTATCCTTTTACCAGAGAACATAGCAAACAGATAAAATAATGATGGACATTGATAGACATTACCGCCAATATATGAATGATAACTCTAACTTGAACGGAATGAGCCCGAAAAACTAAACAAATAGCATCTTAAGCTCATCAACTGCAGCTCGTGTCCATGGCTGCAGAGTAACAGAACATCATAAAAACAGAGTTACCCTGTAAGTAAACCAGACAGATGACTGCTCCTCTCCAGGCAATACAGGAGAAAATGTTACTTGTTTGAAGTGCAAGAAGCCCTCACCTCAGCCACAGGCACTCCCTCTGGGGGACGACAGTGCAACACAATCATGCCATTCAGAGGCACCTCAGTGCCTTGGGGGTCCTGCTCAAAGTTCTTCCTCAGGTCTAAGGGAGAGAATAAACAGACTGCATTAAAGAACAACAGCATGAAAGAGCACAAAAAAAATGCAATTTGTTCCATGGGTGACCTTCTTCCCCTCACACATACATACAACGACATAAAAAAACAATGCCCTCTACAAAATCATGGCACCAGTTTGAAAAATAACCTTTAAAGGGACAATAAGGTCGATCCGGTATGAAAGTGAAGTGGAATTGCTTACAGGCGATCCGGACTGTTGCCTTGCGGCTCTTGGAGGTTCCCAGGTGGCTCCAGGCGACGCACAGACACCAGTAATCCTCTGGGCCATGAAAGTCCTCCACCTGCTGACGTGACACGTTGATCATCACCTCGCGGATCTTCAGCCCTGCAGACAAGATCGTTGATTGCTTAGATTAGCTTTCATTATATCACAGGGATGATTCATCAAAGTGAGGAAGATTTGTGGGGACCGGATGATGAGTGAAATTTGAATCTGATAAGATTATCAGCAGTAAACAGATCTGCCATTTGCCAGGAGGAGAAGGAGGAGAGAACGCTAGTCAAACCAAATCAATTTCAGGGATTTTGTTTGGACAAGAATTTAAACTGTACTGTATGCTTTCATCTGGTTTAAAGTCATAGAGCTGGCCAACTCAATGCAAATCCTGACATCCATGGTCTTTTGACAAACCCTTGTTAAAACTTCAGTTTTGGCAAACAGATAGCCAGCAATGCAAAATGCTGGTTGTACTAGAAATTGTTAGTGAGCGCTCATATCCTCTTTCAGTATCTGTAAAACACAATCCATTTATACGGAAGTGACACTAAATGCTTTCCAGTGGAGGCTGTTTTTGTTTTAAGGGAGAGCGTGAGCACTCATTTTTTTCTTTGAAAACATTTGAAGGGCCTATAATTTGAGGTAGAAGAGAGAAGCAAAACAACACAATTAAATACTGCATCTGAACACAGATACTTTCTATGACAATCAAATCATCTATTTTTGCAGTAGAACTTTGACTTAATGTCACACAGGTCATTCGTTAATATCAGTATATTGTCTGTGATAATGAGCTAGGAGTGAGACGGACATTTTTTCTGGGACAACTGATGGGAATTTAAAAGCCTGGTATTACAATTACGCGAGACTACGCACAAAAGATGACAGGCTCGGACCATTTAAGTATGATAGGTGGCTTTATTGGGTATCTAGGAAATTGCAGCTTTCAAACCAACACGTGTGATGTCTGTCTAGCACGGCAGAAACCTGAATTTCAGACACCCAACTTGAATAGATTTATTAATATATGAATACAAAGTTATGAACAGCTAACTTTTTGATTTTCAAGTGTCTGACCTCATCACTCCCCACAGCATGCGATTAAGAATGCAAAGAGGGGGAATGGGGAGTGTCAACAACAAAAAGAGAACCTATGGGTGGATTCTGGGGTGGAAGTGGTGCTGATTAAATGGATTATATGAGCAACAGTGATGTAGTTGTGTTGCTACAGTGGAAGGAACAGCGGGAGCAGAGCACTGCTCGCAGGCTCTTTACTTTCTTCTGCTTCACAGACCTGCCATTCTCTACCTTTGTGCCAGATGCTCTCAGACACACGTGATCCTCCTCTCATCAGTCCTACAGTTTACCTGGCCTACTCCGCCTACTCCTCACCAGCAACTAATTCCATCATCAGCCACGATATACATCAAGTCTACTTCCTTTGTTCCTTGTCAGGTTGTTAAGTTGTTGATTTGTTGTACCTGAGGCCTGTTACCTGCTTGTTTTGGACCTTTGTACCCTTGGATCATTAAATCCTTGAACTGCACCCTCGCTACATCTGTCGTCTGCATCTGAGTCCTATCCACTGTATTCCTGTTCCCCTGCACATCAGTCGTGACACAAATGGAGTGTGTGGGAGTAGAAGTGCGATTCAACAGTCTTTTTTTCACCTTTATTTATTCAGAGGAGTTTTGCTGAGAGATCACATTCAAAGAAAACACTCACAGAATTCTTCCTCATGTCGGATCAGCCAAGTTGTTAGTGGAAATGCCCAACTTTTGACTGTATAAGCATTACATTTAATACATTGGAACAAAATGCCATAAGCTAATTATATTTTATGGCAGAAGTTTGAATTCCTAAGATATAAAGGACCAGTGCGTAGGTTTTTGTGACATCTAGCAACACGATTGCAACCAACTAAAACCTGTTGACTCCTCCAAGTGTGTAGGAGAAACTAGTGGCCTGAAAACTTGCAAAACACGCACAAGGCCCCATCTAGAGCAAGAGTGGGCTACTGTAGAAACATGGTGGTGGAAGAGGACAGCACTAACCCCAGTGACAGTGAATACATTGCGTTTCACTGCTTCACAATAAAAAGCACTGTGTTTTTTTTTTTACCAGTTGAAGGCTTTTACTGTGCTAGCAGCAGTAGGAAATGTTTGCTTTGCATTAGCAGTAAATAAAAGCTATAATAAAAGCTATGATACAGCTGTAGAAGATTTAACAGTGAACAGTAGGGCTCATATCAATGAAATAAAGTTTCAAATAGTAATGCTGAATTACATACTGCATTTCCTGTGAATCCCTCATGCGTAGGTAGGCAATTTGAATCCCGCGCACTACTGACAAAAAAAACTGTAGAGTACATAATGCAAATATATACCTGAATGATCCATGTCGTTAAACGAAATCACTAAGTATATAACCTTAAGTGGTTATTTAATCTATTTCTACAACCTTATGATAATATCAGTGCCATTTTCTGAAGGCAGTAAATCAATAAAAGTTATACTTTACACTGATTTTTAGTGAAGCTAACAAGTCGTGCCTAACAACACATCTCACAGCAGCTGTTCAGAAATCACTATAAAGCTCGGCCTCTTGTGGCTTATTGCTTAATTACGCAGCCCTACACTTGTAGAAGAGTTGTCTCTCTACAGGCTTTTGCCATCATGCCTTACACTGCAGACAGCAGCTTAGACATGGGCCAGGATTAAATGAAAACTAATAATGTGAAATTAAAGGTTATCAAAGGGAGCCTAATGAAGTAATGTAAAACAGAAATGTTCTCTGAAGACACTGTAAAATATTTAATGTACCAATACACACCCACCACACACACACCACACACACACACACACCACTCCATCTACTCCTCCTTTCCACCACTATAAATTAGAGACTTAATCAAAATGCCTGATGAGGTGAGAGTGATGCAGATTTAACGACAGGAAAATAAAAAGACAAGATTGTACTCTGGTCATCACATCATGAGAAAAATGCAGTGTCAGTGTGCTATTGTCCTCTTTGGGCTCAATGCAGTAGACATGCAAACAAATAAGAATGCATTACTATGCATGAACAGACAATGCAATCTGAACACATATGAACAGCGTCTGTCTTTTTATTATATATATATATATATATTATCTTTTTTCAGTAAATATTTGTGCCCCCTCCCCCCTGACCTGGCCCCGATTGAACAATTTGTCACAAGCTCCAGCATTTCTTCTCAGAGTCATAACTCAGTCAAATTGAAAACACAAAGACATCATACACATACTGCTACAGTCAGCAGAATTCCCTTTTTACAGTGGTGTCAAATCCATAAATCTCTTTAGAAATCATATAAAAGGCACCATATATTCGTATAACTTCAGATTTTAGCTCATCATCATTGTGTTTAGACTTTTTCACACAATAATAGATTTGTTGTGCAGTATAAAGCTTGACATGTTCCACAGGTGTTATTTTTAACTAATGATTATTTATTGAATGTGCCTGACTTGACAGTAGATGAGCTAAAACAGACCTTAAGGAGATGTTTGCTGAATTTGAGAAAAAAAGTAGTCCACTGCCCATTATATACAAAAAGAAAAAGAGAAAATCCCAGGATGGTCCAGTACAATTATGACTTGTACTGTATTTTCCCACTGCTACCTCACATTTTATTATATAACTATTCATAATTTATTTAAACTATTCTAAATTTGCTTTTCAATCCGGACTCTTTAAACCATTACACAGCTTTTATTATGACTCAGTTTGGCCTTTTGTATCCCATTTTTGAATGTAGACTTTAAATACATTGTGTTTTATTGTTTAATTAATTTAACTACATGGTACAACATTATATTATTATTTTGTTGGCAGCTACATATACGTATATGGAGTATATAAATAGTAGTATAAAGCAATTTAATACAGAAAATGTAGCAATCTAGGCAATTTCTAATAATTTATGGTATAAATCTGAATGCAGATATGAAGACTGATATTTTTGTGAAATAAACAGATTCAGATAGTAGTTTGGTGTTACACTCTACAATGCATTGAATTTAGTGCTTCACTGATGGTTGTATTTCGTCCAGCTCAGTAACATTATTCAGTTGACCTTCTTTCATGTAAGTATGGTGTTCAGAATGGATAAATAAATAGAAATACTGTTTTGGTCAATATAGGGATATGTGTGAGGAGTCTTACAAATGTGAATTTGGAATTTAAAATTCTTGTAAGCAACTGTTAAAAATAACTAACCTCACACCTTCATATCTGTCTTTGATATAACCAGAAAACTTCAGTAAGTGCTTTTTGACAAGCAATTTCAGTACTGGATTGTGACAATAGCCTAAAGCACTAAGGAGACTAGGGAATTGCACGTTGTCTCTTAATTCACAATGTCTATTTCACAATCAGACCTCCTCATCTTTATTAATGATAAAGCAAACAGAATAAACTAATGAATAAACAACAATCTACTGTTGCTGATGCAATGTGTTGTGCTGAAAGCAAACAAACTGACTCAGAGGGTGTAGTGAGCTACAGCTCTGCAGATTCACTCCAAAAGATCTTTTTCTGGCACACAGTGAAAACATTTCTGACCACTACATAAAAAATCACATAGGAAAACAAAAAGTGATGCTTCCTGTATTGTCCCATTTCATATTACAATGCAACTGTGAAATAATAATAATAAAGAATCTGTGTTCCTAAATGTCTACACACGAGTATTCCAAAACAAATGCATGAAATACTAACAATAAATATACACCACATGGAAGAGTGGCTATTGTTTGAGTGAGGGCCATGGTGTTTCTGCTGAAGGCGAGATAAACAAAGGACAGGAATCAGAAAGACACTCTGACTCCCAGGTTCCCTCACATTTGGCAGTGAGCAAACAAGCTTAGTCCCTTTTCCAAGTAGCCTGGAATCACACTCAGTGACACTATGTTAGAGAAATTATCCAATAACTACTCGGTCATGTTGATGACATTTGGTCCCTTCTCTGCATTCAGGAATACAAATGTCTATTCAGCTCCTTCCATGAGCCTTTCCCTAGACACTTGTTTTTTTTTGCCTTCCCCTCAGGCTCCTGCCAGTGGCTTTTGACAGAGCGCCACAAAGCCCTGACAACAAACCTCAAGGTGGAGCAGCTTTCACTTGCCCCTTCAATCATGTCCTTTAATATGCCTCTAATGTAGCCACTATAAAGGAGTCAGGAAGAGATATACCAATGCTGATGCTCACTTATCACGTTGCTCTCGTTCTCTTTTTTAGTCTCTCTTTTTGTTCGTCTGGCACTGTGCCTGCGGTGTGATTTCTCCCGGCTTTGGCCCATTGTTTTGCCTTGGCTGAGTGTATGAAAAGGCCTCAAGGGAGGCAGGCAGCGCCAGCTACAAGTGGCTCCTGATCCGAGCAGCTCAGCAAAACTCGAATGGTCCGGCTCAGCTCAAACAGGTCCAGGATGTCTCTGTCGTACTTAACGTCATGTTGGATGGGGATTTTCGGTATTTCGTTTGTCCGAGGGATCCTTGTGAGGCAGCTGTGTACATAGTGGGTGACACAGCGTGGGTTGCGGGTTGAGGTGGATGGATATAGCTTTAGGAGAGCGTCTGACTGATGTGAACTCTGCTTTGGGGAAATGTTTGTGTGATGTGACATTGCGGCATGCAGCTCAGCATGTGGGGGATGTGAGGGTTGGCTGAAGGCCAGACACAGACGAACCCTGCTAGACAAGCGGAACATGCTCCTAGCAACATCTTCAGTCTGGTCCCAGCTGTGTGTGTCATACTTAATCCTGGAACCAAAGGGACGCATTACTCCATGCATATAAAAAATCATGATAATTCAGCCATAAAATGCTGCGAGTCCTTATTTGTGTCATTCCCCCAGTCGCCTTGTTTATGTTTATCCAAAAACCACGTGTCTGCTTATTAGGAGCAAGTTTTGCATATACAAGTAGCTTTCACTCTGTGGGCCACTTCATTTGTTTCACTTCCATTTCCTTAACTAATAGTTGGTGACACTGAGAGACTCAGAGGCATCTCACTTTCCCTCACCAGTCCCCACCTTTCTTTCTTTGTCGTGAGTTCATGCCTGGTTGATAGTATCTTTAGCTGGCTAGGATCATAATACAAAACACTGGAGTCAGTCTTTGACAGAGCGTCAACAAGAATTGATATCCATACTTCCTCTGTCCACCCTGCATTCAAATGCTTTCCCTCAATCACTATCTCTTTATCACTGAATCTGCAGGATCTGCTATCCTCTCCTTCTCGTGACAACCAATGTGGTATCCATTTTCAGCTTCTCTTTCACTTTCCCACCGCCCTCTCCATTTCCAATGTCCTCTTTCTCACTTATCCCCTCTTTCTCTTATCTCTCCATCTGGGTATCATCCTTTCAGCTGAAGTCTATAAGCACAGATATCCCCTCTGTTCCACCTTCCTCTCTGCTCTTCTTTCAGTCTGTCCTTCAATAATCTCCTGAGTTCTATCACTCATTTCCATCTCTCACCCATCTTACAGCATTTCACCAGAGAAAAATAAAGTTGTCTTCAGTGATAGGTCAGAGTATGCACTGTGCTGCAAAGGAGTCTGTGTTTTGTTTACAGCCATTGCCCTTCTTTTATTTTGTCTTGGGAATTTCAAGTGAAGCCTATTCCTCTGTAAATAACAGAAACTGACTGATTTACTGTCTGTAAAGACGTGATACAGCTTCCTAAGATCATTCTAAGGAGTTTATCGGTGCAAGCTGTTTTCCTGAAGGGAGGTTAAAATCTGGGTAGCGATGATTACATGGAATATCCAGCTGAGCGTTGTCTGCCTGTGGTTTATCAAACGGCTTAGCAATTGCAAAGGGATAAAGAAATAACATTGTTGTACTGAATTTGAAGATAGACTGTACTGTGCAACAATAATAATCTTAATCCAGACTTCAGATCAGCGACATAGCAATGTAGTTAAAAAATTAAGTATTTAGGATGTGAAACATTCTGTGCTATAATTTCGTAATTCCTATTCTACACTTTCAATCCCAGAATACAGTTTCAGGCATTGTCTTGCATTAGGCTGGACAACCCTTCACAGCCACAGGAATCACATAATATCTTAGTATGTTTTTGAACAGGAAACTTGAATATGTTCTCTACAGACAGCCCTCTCCATTTGTGTTTATGTGGGGCAGCCATTACTGTCAGTCCTGATCAGCATCCTGTTTCATGGTTCAGGTGAGTCCAGTTGGTGCTAAAGTGGGGGCACACAGAAATTAATGACAGATTTTGATGCTTGCAATATCATAGTATCCTTTCTGGATGGGCAAAACCCTCCCTCCTCTTGTGTGTATACAATACATATTTACCCTTTTCTCAAATAGTTATGCATACCCATAAGGAAACTTGCTACCACCACAAGGAATGCTCAGAATTGCTTCTAAAATGAGTGGGAAAATATCTTTATTACATCCAAACTGATGAGATTCTGTAAATTCAATTCCATTTACTTACTCAAATTCCCCCTCTGACTCAACAGATGTAGACTGCAGCAATAAGCCTCCCACTGGCCGACTATTATATTCTGTTTCCCTCTGCCTACTCTCGGTCTCCGTTATTGTTTTCAGTGAAAAGTAACAATGACAAGAAGCTGATCTAGCTAACAACAACCTACACTCTGAAATGTTGACAAAAAACTTGTGAAAGTTGTGGATAAGAAAGGTAATTACTGAGTAAAAAATGAACTTAGAAAAAAATCTCCAGTGTTTACAAGCATCAGCTGCTCAAGTAGTGAACCCTCAATGGGTCTAATTACCCACTAGAAGTATGGCTATGTGATAAAAATCACAAAATTTGGTTTGGCTATAACACAAAAGTAGTAACAGGCCAAGGTTTGCCGAGACTCAAGCATTTCTTTTTACTGTTCTTAGTCAATTCATTAATCACATGCACGTAAACACACATAACTGTTTTTTACCAACCAGTGAAAACCATGCATCTCCAGTTTTCTTAGAAAAACTGAAAGTGTTAAGTGTTCCTTAATAAGTGAGAACATTCTTCCACTTCCTAAGCTAAATAAACTCACTAGAGATCTTCAATCAAAAGAGTCTGGATTTAGTAAGTTGTTTTGGACTTCTGTCTGTCTTGTAGGTTATTGACTTGGACTTCAGTGCAGTTGAAGGGGATACCAAGCCAAAGACAGTATGGGAAAGCTTGACTTGTCATCCATTAGCATAAGCATTAACTAGCCGTATTGTGTCTATATTAGGGAACAATATTTTGTAATCAGCGTTTTTTTGTTTGCTATCCCACCAACTGCCGAATTTCCTGGCACTGCAAAGATTAGCACATGCAACACTTTGACACGTTGGTGTTTTTTTTGGGGTATTTTCATACCCAGCCTGTTTGACACAAAGGGGTGAGGAGAGGCACAAACAGACAGTAACTTTATTCAAATGAGGCAGCACAAAGCACAGTGTTGGTATTTTGGTGAAAACTGCATCATAGATGTGGTAAGAACAGACATCCAAAAACTGGGTTTGTTTTTGGTCCAACCTCACTGAGCTGATAATTTGGTGATTCCAACCACGAGCAATAAAAAGTTTTAATTAAACACTTGCAAACAAGTAGATGTGATTTCAGAATAACCCTGCAGGAAGTTAAAATTAATTGGTAGTATGTACTAGTATCTGTCATCTACAGGTGCTTTATACTGAAATATGAAAGCCTTCTCCTTCAGTTACTGTAATTAAATCCCTAAAACCATCTGAAGGCAGCAGGACAAATATATGCGATAAATCTGCATCTTCCAATTTGAAAAGTAGTGCACTGGGCAGAACAATGGCACACTGTAAACCACTGTGATTGCAATGATTAAATCACATGCAAACAACAGCAGGTTCCTGCAGACCACACGGACGTCTGCATACATCAAACTGGTCGGTTGGTACTTTATGTGATATCCTGTGGATGCCCTGGACACAAGCAACTCACAGTAAAAAAAACCCAGAGACAATTAAAAGTTCACTCTGTTCTCATTATTACTTATTCTTGCTCTCTCTGTCTTTCTCTTCTTCTCTCTTTCCCCGAAAAACACTGGATTACCAGCAGGCAATATTCCCGTGCGTCATGGCCTCCTTTTTTGTCTGGCAAAAATGGCATCTCATTTCAATTCCTGAAATGCATTTTTAGCTGTGAGATGATGGGAAACAGCAGAACCACACATACATTTTTTCATTTATCCAATTTTAAACAAATTAAACAAACAATTATTGTTTACTCTTATTTATTTCTATGGTTACTGTACGAAACGCATTGAAGCCTACAACAGAGTGTGTAGGTTAAGTACAGTATATCACTGGAAAATATCAGTGAAAACATGACATAACTCTAACTCTGCCCTTTCAATATATCCACAATTCGTCTTCAAAGGCTGCACCATCTGCCTTGGCAGCAGATTTGTTGTACTTTATTATATTCACCTCTACAAACTCTGCATCATTCATACATTATTTTCCTACTTGGAGAAACTCTCGCCCGTCCTTTTAGTGAGCTATTTTCAAAATGCCATTCTGATTGCCACAGCTGTTCAAAAGGAATAAGACCCGTAATGAGACTGGCTGAGAGGTTTTAATGCTTCTGTCTCTGTCTGCTTTAGTTCTTACCTCACTGTTTCAAAGTTTTCATAAACCCATCAAAAGCTTCTTACTGTTATGCCACAATATCTGGGTCTCTCAAGAGTCTTTGCTTGTAGGCAACCACATAATTGTGTATTTACAGGGAAAGTTTTGGGAAATGCGTATTTGCTTCCTTGCAGAGAGTAAGAGAATATCAATACCAATCTTATGTAAGTATGTTAAATATAAAGCTACCACCAGCTATGGATGAAACGATTTCTGGTTTAATGATAAACTGATAAAAAATAATAAAACATTCCCAATGGTTAGTACTACCGTTTCAAATTTGAATTACCATTAAAACCCTGTTTGATTAGTTCACAAATTGATTGATTACTGATCAACTTACAGTTGTGATATGAAATTTACATACTGTTTCATCTCTACGCCAGATTAGTTTAGCACAAAGACTAGAAATAGTTAGCTTGACTCTTTCAAAAGCTAAACAAATCCACATACCAGCACCTCTAATGCTTGCTCATGAACACTTTATATCTTGTTTCTTTAATTCACACAACAACCAAATGCAATGAGAAACATTACCGTTTTCCGGGGAGTTATGTGCCCGACTATTTCATCGTTGGGATTACTAGCTTCCTGGAGTTTATTTGTAGTTTTTAGTGGTTTGAAAGATGTTTACTTCATTGTACAGATTATTACAGATACATTATTTACAACTTACAGAAATTCACAAAATTCAAATGAAGAGGTACATGAATCAGTCATGAGCAGTGGGGAACCAGAATGTTTTGGTCAGAAGTAAAAGCTGCAGTAGGTCATATTTGCTTAAACCTCTCTCACTATAGCTTGACAGGAGTACATGAGGCAGATAATCTAGAAGGTACCTCTGGCTCCTCTTAGAGCCCCAATGGCATTTGCAAGAATCCACCATGCCTGAAAGAAAACAACCAATCAGAGCCAAGAAAGATAGTTGATTGTTGAGTATCATTCCCAGGTCCGCTGCACGTCAGATGGTTCTGGCCTTCATGTCGTCTATTAATTCTTGATAGCGGACACCTTGTCAGGCATTATCCCTTACATAAGACTCAATTACTATCTTTCTTGGCTCTGATTGGTTGTTTTTGTGTATTCTTGCCAATTCCATTAGGAGCACTGGGAGGAACCAGAGGAACCAGATTTTTGTCTCATGTACTACTATCCAGACATAGTAAACATTACACCAAATATGACAAAAAGTTTTTTGCAGTACCTACTGCAGGTTTATACGGAGCCCCTAAAGGGACATGGGAAAAAAGCACCAGAAAGTATCTCGTGCTCACGAGAAACCTTAGGTTAAGTACAGGCAGTTGTGCTTCCTGTGTGT
>NW_023339774.1:18973600-19045123 GCF_004916995.1 Morone saxatilis | reverse complement strand
GATGGGGTTGCTCTTGACGATGTAAGCATCAACGGGCTCTTCGAGGAAGTGGGGCAGTGTCCCGGACTGGCCATGCTGCAGGGCCTCACCTCGGGGACCTGAAGAATAAAATGAAAATCAAATGAGACTCAAACAGAACGACCGAACAAAATGGAATAGAAAATGTAATTATTAATTGACGACAGCAAGATGGCTGATGCAATCATCTCAGATTACTTCCCTGCCGACTAACCCCGCAGTTAAATCTAAAACACATACAGAAACCCCCCCCCCCTCAAAACTAGCTACCTCTCTGTCTTCCCTCAGCTCCTGCTATCCCTCACTCTCTCCTTCCCCCCTGAAGCCAGACCCAACTAGTAGCCATTACTCCTCACAGCGACGTCTCCCTCAAACAAATCACTTTGGAGCAGGACATGAAAAATAACACAACAATACAGCATCACCCGTATCCCCACAGTCCATTCTCCACCACAGCATTACAATACAATAATTCACAGAAAGCCTGCTGTGGAGAAAATCCTTCCGAGTTTAACAGTGTTTAATATTTTAAGTACACAGGGGCGTACAGACAGTGCTACGGGGTACAGCAAACCTGCAAAATATTTATGATGAAAAAAATAACATTCTTGTCTAGTTTTAATGATTTATCTCATTAGTGTTATTATTTGTGAACATTATTTTATAGGGTAAGATGTTTATCTCCACTGGGGAATGTGAGGCATGCAGTAAGGGTTATCTTAACTGCAATCTTTCCTCAATATATGTTTTCCATCTCTCTATGGGTAACAAATAACAGGAAAAATACAGTTTTGTTGTTGAGAAATGCTGATATTATGGAAGATTATCAGGAGAAGTGGCTGAGCTGTGGGACAAGGCCTGCGGTTTTTACTATAATAAGTATTCTGTATACTGTAAGTTTAAATACCTTCTGAAAACCATTGCACAATAGAGAGGTGTGACACTGCAGACACACGGGTGTTAAATATGCCAACCCTTTCCCCAGAAACAAAACAAAAAGTAGCACCACTTAACATCTCATTGAAATCAAACCAGATGGATACATCTCAATGTTGACCAGGCCGCTCTACAGTAGTCCCATAAAGACTTCTTTGATCTCTCAGATGCCTGTGTTCACTAAAGACAGTTAATTCAGTTGAAGAATTCACCGACAACACACTGGCAAAACATTAACAAGCATTACTCCCTTCTTCCCCTGCTGAGGTGTGTTCCAGTCAGTGCACGTTTTGCTACTTCTGAAGCCCCGCAAGTGTAATTACACTCTGTCTAATCCCCTAGTTTGCTGGAGCTTCTTTCATGCAAGTGTGAAGGGTTTAGTGAGGCAAACCGTCCTGCACCCACCCCTCCCAATCCCAACTCCCCACTACAAACTGCATGTTTCTCCACAGTGATGGGTGTACCTCTGAAAACCCCATCAGGATTAGAGAACCCACTCTCTCTTTCTCTCTCCCTGCTCTCTAGCTAATCTAATCTCCTACCTTTCCTGCCGGATGTCTCCTGATTGAGGGGAATAGATAAAAGACTACTGTGTGATTCCCTGGCTGTGAAAATCACAGCACTCGCTCAGTGTTCCTCTCCCCTCTGTGCGATACATTCACATTCTCTCCGTTGTTCCTGGAACTGAGGCTGAACAAAGAGACATGCTTTTAATTTCAAAATGACTAGCCCCAGGCAAGCTTTTCTTGTACAGAGTGCTCCAATTTGTTTTGCGCATGGAGCATTGACATGGCGTGTTTGTGTTTGGATAGATGCAAAACATAGACGTGAGTACGCATCCAGACGATGATAGATGGGAACATGAATACACAAACACACAGTTGTCAAACAAAGCCAGAGCCTTACATGTAATGACTCATTTGTTGATAGATCAGGTATTATACCAATGCTTACCAACATGACAGGTTAATGCCGCTGCAACTAATACCTCAAATATCCTCATCATCAGCCATAAGGTTTAGGAAAAAGCATTACAGGCTTTATTTCACAGTTAGCTGTCCGTTCACTTTTCGTATTTTCATTTTTTATTTAGCAGCTGGGATAGTATTGCAGCAGACAGATTATGCGAGACACACGAAAAGACACTCTGGTGTGATTTAACCTCAGGCTGGTGGTGGGACATGTGACTCTAGGGGGAAACACAAGCACTTAACCATCTCTGGGAACAGCCTAACGTTGTCTTTGCTCTTGAAATGGCTGAATATAGATCACAAAGTGCAACACTAAGCAAGGCGGACTATAGGACGCCCCTCCGGCCCTGCACCTCGGAAGAACACGCATGGAAATGAGAAAAATGCTGTTATTACGTGTCTCAGCTGAAGTGGCTTCAGAAATGCGATAGTGTTGATGGTGCTGTGCGTTTTTTCTGTTTTACATTCTCCACTCATTTACAACTCGCAGGGGCTGTTATTGGTTCATCTGCATGTTCCCAGGAAAGGCGGAAGACCAATATCTCTCCTCAATATGCCTCTCCGCTGTCACTCATGAGACCGCTGTGCCCCGCGCTTCACAGTTTTCACAGTGATCTACAACCAACGCTTCAGCCCAGCAATAACATATAAGGGGCACAGATACATCTAGCCCAGTCTGAGAGGAAAACAAGACATCACTGCCAAAGGGCTGAGTGATGGCTCTATCAGACACCCTTTCTCTTTCTTTCTCTCTCTCTGCCTCCCGGTCTGCCTCACGCAAACAAACTTTTGTCCTGGAAATGCAGTCCGCTAATGCTGCATTGGCTCTGATGCAACCTGTCAAAGAACTTACAAACGTTTTCATTTCCTCAAGTACAGCAAACACTCCATCCCTCCACATGCAAAATTAAAAGCAATGAGTAAGTGTGGTCTCTTATGTGAGTTCAATGTATTCATAGCTTTTAGCGAAAATCTAAAAGAAATGAGGGGGAAAGAGCCCCTAGCTGACTGGACTAATTTGGTAAAGCCTTTGGGTGGTAGCCCAGGCTGTTTCACACAGAGGAAGATGACTGCTGCTCCAGTACACTCACACTGATTTGGAGGGACTGAAGGCAGCAGCCAGGCAGATGTTTGCCAAATTCGGCACGCTGTAACCTCATATCCTGGCAGACAAACTGCGGCCCTTTTTTCATCTCAAACACAATTTGATGCCATTGATAATATGGTCCATGTGGATCACAACTAAAATAAGCATTTTGCCTTCTTGTGTAATTTAATCCTCGACAGTTTGTAAGCGTATGTGGTAACTGTCTTCAGGTGAAGCAGTGTAATTGATATTTTATCTAACTGAGACAAAGTTTGAAGATGATCAAGGACAACAGTCGGCACTCTTACCGCACTTACAGAAACACCAGGCCCCAGCAGGCATATGTCCTCTCCCTGCTGCTTTTTGTTCTGTATAGAAGCAACCAGGGGAGTGTGTATACCAACCCCCTTGTCATCAAATTTACAGATGACATAGACCTTCCTTCCCCATCCTGCTCAGACTCAAGATCACAGCCAAGTACTGACTGACTGAGTCCATCCAGTGATGCAACGACCCATGCCTGAAGCACAATATTGTAAAAACAGAGAAATGCTGGCGGATCTCACAAAACAACAAGCTGTGAAGAGTGTCACATCTAGGGCTTTCCTAAATACGATTTGTGTGGTCTTTGAAGCTTCAGTGAGAATAACGATGATGATGAGGGAGGCACAATTTGTCTTTGTTTCAACCTGTCTTAAAAGAGACAACAACAACAAAGAAAGAAAAAACGATAACCATAGCAACGGTAGAAGGTTTCGAAGAGAGTACAACAAAGCAGTATCTTGGGTACTGTCTTAATGATAATGAGCTCTTGAATAGAACACTGAAGTTGTTCTTAAGAATTAAGAATTAACAGTTTAAGTCCTTTTATAAACAGGAACATCGTCATAACATCCTCTAACATTGTCACTGTCAGCACCATGAACTTGTCATTCATCTGCTGGGTCCACTTACTGAATATCAAAAAAAAAGAAGCACCTTCAGAGCACTGCAACACCTGCTCACCAAGCAACAGGCCACCACGTGGGAAATTTCACCACAAATGAGAAACAGCTCAAAAAGCCAGCAGCAACCTCAACAACACATCCTGCACAAACACTTTGAATTCCACTTCCTGAGAAAGAGAACTAATTCTGGCTGTTGCCTTCTTAACCTGAACCTCGTGCCTCTGCTGCACTTTAAATGAAATAATTGTTACACCTCTTTAACGTGCAAACCCCTTGTATGCATGAGATACTGAACAAACAATTGGTCTTGGGTTAATGTGGGTCATTGTTGTTTGTGCAAGATCCGGGTTCACAAGTGCAGCTTCATGTTACTCGCCTAACAGGGTTGTCATGTCATTAAAATGTGTTAAAGTTAAGATTCAACAGAATTTTAGGATTTCTTTCCTTTATTTGATCACCTTATGAAAAGTGTCTTGGCAAATTTCTGATCATATTAAAGACAGACTGAGTGTATCTATACTAATAATCTATAGCATGTAGGGTACCTGTAGTTACAACAGTAAACCAAGTTCCTCCCTGCAGAGTCCAACCTGTCTGATAATTTGTGTTGATACATTCACACAAAACATGTTCGCTTCAGTTTGAAAAAGTTATAATGAATACAAGTGACCTTGCACTTGCAGTTTCAGTAACCACAACACAATCCACACTTTTCTGATTTTCTATGCAAGTTTACTTATTTGAGTCCCTTTTGTACCTGCCATTTCAGTTACTCTTCGTGAATGATGTTGATTAAAACCATATTGAATTCAAATAGCCACTGTAACAATGGCACATGTGTGAACTCTAATTTCAAACCTCCAACAGGTACGAGGCACCAAAAACTAATCTCCTGCTAATACTGTAAGCGAATTACCAGCATGAACAGGCAGCAAAAAGGAGACAGTGTGCGTGTTTGCGTGAAAGAAAGATAAAGAAACACAGAGAGTGGGAGAAAATATATGGCTTTAATAAAATGCAACATTGCCTTAATGCGTTATCCAATAATCAGTGGCTTGCAGCCTAAAACCTTTTATAGAACATATTTGGAATTATTCTTATATGTGAGGAACTGGCCATTCTTTAATAGCCTAGAAATGCTACCGTTTTAAAATAATAACAACCAACAAATACCGTGCATCACCAGTTCTATTTAACTTGTTAAACAAAATGGACAAAAGTGGACAGAAGCACAGGAAAGATCTCTCTGACTGCTTTAACTCGCTCCATATAATTCACTATTAATAAGCAGGAAGCAGCTGCTTAGCCATGAATTAAAAAACAAATCTACTAATTAGTTTGTTAATCAAGAGTCTGTGGCATAATTATTTGTTAATTATTTCACCATGTTGACATTTCAGTAACAGGTTTGAGAAATAAGATGCATGGTTATTTGGGCAACAGGGAATGCATTTTATGGATTTTATTTGCTGTTATGTGCCGTTGCCTTTGTGTAAACGCTGACTTTCAGGCTAATGTGTCTGTGTAAATACATGAATAAATACAGCTTGGAAATGGTCAATGCTGCATTAATAATACACGCCCAGTGTGAGGTGTCTTCATAGGCTGTATTGACGCAGTTCCGTGCAGCAGATGGATGGTCTAGATTGAGGATCAGAGGTGAAGCTAGCAGAGGAGATGGGGGTGGAGGGAGATTGGAGAAGCAGATGATAGGTGGGTGTTGAAGATAGTGAGAAGCACTGGGGGAGCATCTGTTCAGATCAACCAAGTGCACGGCAGGAAGACAAAAAAAAAAAAAAAAAATTGTTCAGCAATTTCAGGAAATGCTTATAAACATGAGTCCAAAAAGAAAGGCACTTCTTTTTAGGTTCTCAGCCAATTTTGTCCCATTGAAGGATCACAACCTTTTACGATGAAAAGCCCCCACAACCACTTCCTCTCTGTCTGCTGAGATTTCTGAATAACAGGTTCTCCACAGGGGACAGGTAGACAGGCAAAGATGAGATTTCTTTATCTCCCAGCACAACATACAATGGGGCGGGAAAGACGGTAACACATGAAAGCCTGATTGTGTTTGGTGTTTTGCAGACACTACACGCCATTCAATCCCATAGAAAACACAAACCAGTGCTTGAGGTGTCCCCATGACAAACGGACAGGTAATGAACTGTTTAGCAACCATGCGTTATACACACCAGCTGGATGCGCACAATTGTTTCTCAAAATACGACTCAATCGTCTAGTTGGAGTGCATCTAGGTTGCTATGCTATTCCAAAGTCTTGCCAAACTACAGGTATAAATTCAAGGTGATAACCAGTGAGATTTTATACCATTATTTAAAATCACATCGTTTCCTTGTTCATTCTTGTCCTCCTTCCCGAGGCAAGACTCACAGTGACTTCAGTCAGACTGCAGAAATGCCTGGAGCTCTAAAGCTACTCTCTAACTTGTAATTTCTTTGCAGCGAAAGTCACACAAGCAATACATTTCTGCTCTGCCTCTCAGACTCTTAAAAACAGCATGGCCTCAACAGAAAGAGATGCCAGAGCGCTTTGTTCAAATATTGATGCAAACCTCTCATCTGTCATCTCTCTGTCATCTCAGGACACACACACACACACGCACTCAGATAATGTGTGTGCCACAACTGAAGCACTCAGGCAAGGACAGTTTTCCTTACACACATGCCAGATGTTGTCCAATGAAAACAAGAACAGACAAATGTTGACTCTTTGCTCTGATCGACTATTTCACGCTCAGATGACCACGTTTTTTTTTCACTTTTCTGTATTAATTCAATGAATTTTTGTTCATATAATACAGGAAAGATGTCAAAAAAATCAGGTTGTTCCTTTTTATCAGCGAAGCCCTGCTTCACAATCAAAGTTAGACTCACACACAGGAGCTGCTCAGTATGACCAAACTCTTATCTGTTGGACAGCAGCCCCAGTGGCGCAGCGGGGGGTTAGGAGCCTTGTTTAAGGACACCTGGTTGGGGGAGAATAAAGGAGGGGTAAGCACGACTCCTACTCTTCCTGAATATCTTTGAGGAGTGATACAGCAAGCTTTTTTGAGTGTATCACATCAGGTTTGTGTTGCTTTAGTATTGGTGGAATGGAGATAACACACATTGTCTGGGCACAAAGCATGGACAATAGAAATAATCTCTGATACTTGCCTTGTGAAAGAATAGGGGTATGTGGGGGGGGGTACACTGAGGTATATTGTAGTTTTTGGTTTATTAATTCCGCAAAAATGGCCACTTTAACACTTTAGAGAGAAGAAAGAAGAACTGAGTTCATCAGAATGAATGCTCATCTTTTTTCCCCCGGTGGTTCGTCTCTCGAGCAACATACTGAGCTAGTTTCTGGGTAGAGTTTGCAGAGAATGCTGAGAAGAAGACAACAGTACCTACAGTGCACTACCTCCTGTGCAGTGCCTACCTTCTGTGTGGATTTCCCCTGAGGCAAATTGTGATTTGTAAGTTTGGCATATATATGGATAAAAAAGAAAAAATAATAATCTGTATGTATATCTATACATACTGAACTAGCTTTAGCTACCGAAAGCATATTTTAGGCTACTTGATGTTGTAGGTTGCTAAGAGTAGAGTCGAGTCATGCTGTACCATGCAGTAGAAGATGCTGGTGAGATGCTGGTGCTCTAGTGCTACATCTAGTGGTTCTGATTGTTGTATAAAGCAACTTTAAGTAGAGTTAGTGCCTTAATGACGCAGCAGTTTACACAGCATTCAAAATAGTTATGTAACTATTTCACTAACAATTCCCAAAGTCATAATTTATTAGATTGATATACATGTGCTTTAAACAGCTAATACTGTAGGTTTTGTTGTGATATTCCTGCACCACAAGAATATATTTTGTTGTCAAAACAAAAAAACAATTTTTAAGGAATTTAAGAGTGAACATGCACAAACCAGTGCATGTGTGTGTGTGTGTGTGTGTGTGTGTGTGTGTGTGTACAAAGTCTGTGCATGAATGTGTGTCACCTACAAACACCCAGGTGGTATATGCGTCTTCATCGGTGTTGTGACAGCTTGCCAGCCTGGTTTTGGCAGGCGGGAGATAGTGCTTCCCTTAGCTCTCCCGATAATCAAAGAGTAAACATGCCGAAGCAAAAGTGGGTTACCTGGATGTCAAACTGACAAAAAAAGTCTCCCATCTCTATCCCATCAACCACTTCTCCATAAGAGTTTGCTCATACACAAATTAATATTAGTGGGGAAACAAACTAATCTAAATAAATGCCACACACATTTGTATATGCCTTTCATATTCACTATGTCAAAGAATTCACTCTTTTTATTCCAATGAGTGTAAACACAAAATATGATAATAATAAGCTTCACACTTTATCTGTTTCTATGTATATCAGTACAGAGAGCAGGGATAATCCTAGAAATTCCACTCAGACTTGTAACTTGACTGTTTATAACTTATAATGACTGGGCCTTAATGATGGACAGCATCAATTCAAATAGTCATTCTATTCTAACTCATTGAGTTTTGCGTCAGTATTTAATTAGCCTGTAATATTTTACTTAAACTCTGCTTACACAATACTGTCATTCTTTTGTGTGCCTTAAATGTCACCCTGATGTTTATTTCCCCGACCCCGAGTAGTCATTACAGTTGTAATATTATATAATATAAATAATATTGTCATGAAATCAAAGCCCATTTTTAAAACTATTTATGGTCAGTAATTGCCATCCAATGTATTAAAATTCAGCAATTAGCTTTCTATACGTTGTTAGTGGCGGGGTCCTCCATTCCTGCTACTCAAAGTAAAAAAAAAACAATTACTGTTTGTAATGTTATCTTATTAAAGAGTTAACTAAAATCCAACCCCCTTTTTTTATCTCAAAACCTTTGTATATGGATCTTTAGTTGTTTTTTTTTGATTAAGTCTAAATCTTGGTATTTTAGTATCTGAATTCTACAAATTAATATATCCAGCAACCTCTATGCTGGTTAAACCTGGCTACTGCAATTGAATTTTGCTATTGGCTGATCTGGAGGCAGGTGACGTATATGGTGGCAGCTTTCATCACCAACCAACCTCTCCTTCTGGGGACGGCTATTGTTGTGAAGCAGTCACAGGAAATGCAATGTTTTTGTCACTGAGGTTAGCGCTGACTGCAATTGTTCATCAAAAATGCATCTACAAAACAAGGCATTTTCTGCATTTTTGACAGTAGATCAGTATTAAAAATTGCAACGAGTGATCGAACAAGAAGGAGCTACTAAAGTGATCTGTCAGATGAAAAGCTCACCTCCGACTTCTTAGCAAGCTAACCACTTTTCTGTAGTGTGGAAAAGTACTCGTACTGCGTGCAGAAGAAAATCAAATTGCTCCTGGCATGATGGAAAAAGGCCAATTATTGACTTATTTCTTTATTTAACCTCACCTTATTTGACCACCTGTGTCACCAAATCAACCAGGACTGGAATCTTAAGGATTATAACTTTAAGTGCACTGTTAAAAAGCCATCTCAACTGGAATTAATTTGAAGAAGAGACTTTAACACTAAGCACTCCTCTTCAACAAGATTAAGGTCTTTATCTTTGCTCCTCAAAGGATATGTCTGTAAAATTTTCTTTACCCAAATAAACCTAATGGCAAAGTTATTAGCAATAAAATTACTTTTACCTTACTATTCTACAGCCCATCACTTGAACCAGTTTAATCATCAGTACCTCTGGAGGAGAATGGTGGTAATATCTGGGAGCCTCCAGACTACAAGATGATTTGATTTTTTTTCCACTTAGTCTGTCCTTATCGCACGAGCAACAAAGTCACTTTTGAGTAATGACAGATGCAGATATGGAGTGCCTTTATTAATATGTTATATGCAGCACCATTATTACCTCATCTATCAGCATTCACTCTGGTTTTGCTCTGGTGTCGTTTAGAAAGCAAGCCTCCGTTGACTGACAGTGATAGCAGACAAAAGAAGATAATTGCTTACTTACTCTTTCCCACATAGCCTTTGATCCATTTTGTCTTTTCTGACAGAGAAGAGACAGCGACATAATTAAAGGCATTGTGTGGCGTACACAATCTCGGCTGCAATCACACTGGCAACCTGACAGCTCACTCTAATGTGAGTGTACTTTATAAGGGGGCTCGATAAATAAGTAAAACCCTAGAAAACAATCCTCTCACACTCTCTCACATTTTACCATCCGCTTCTTCCAGGGAGCTTTAACACAGACCACAAATAAGAACGGGACTCTATTATTGAATGAATGCATGAATAAATTACTGCTGTGTGGCCATATGTGAGAAAAGGTTTAGAGCTCCAAACTTTATTTTAAACAATGCTGTTTTGTCATCTTATCAAATGTTTGGCAGGATAAAAATGAGATTCAATAAAAAAAGTTAATATCCTGCAAATGACTAGGCACACAGCTTCTGTATTAATATCATTAATCATCTGTCATCGTGTACAAGGTTGATTATGGAGGGTGATATACTTGAAGTTTTTTTCCCTCCTCTTAACTGCATGACATCGGTTTCATGTTGTTTAGCTCAAAATTTGTTTTTATAGAGAATGTTCAAATTGTATAGTGGGTATGGCAGCACAAGAAAGTAACATATTTTCTAGAACACTTGAAGGCCTGAAGTTGGATGGCGATCGCTTTATCGACAGCAGAAATGGTTTGTTGACACAGAGTGGTGGTATTGGTAAAGGCTGCAGTATATAACAAAGAAGGTGCATGACTTGGCTGTGTACCAACAATACAAGCTACTGTTTTCAGATCAGTGTGTCAAATTCACCACCTAGACAAAAGTACATATTACATTTACTTTAATGGATTTGATTCAATCACCATAACAGCCCACTTCCTCTTCTTTGTGTTACATTACCCATCAAGGATGTAAAGAAGAACCTATTCAAAAGTGCAAATTAAATAAAAAAATAAATTAGATTTACACACTTCTTTTTCAGTTGGCATTTTCCAGAGCATTTGTTAAAGGAGAACTCCAACCCTTTTACACACGAAGACTGGTTTAGTCATAATAAGGAGTAATAACGAGTGCTGCCGTCTGTAAATATGGGTGCATAATTTCTTCTGTGATTCTGGAGGGACCTCTAAAGTCGGAACAAAACTAGGTCTATAGTCATGATAGTGGCTCTGTGGGGTTTTACTAATGCTAATTTCAGCCTGCTAACATGCTCACAGTGTTGGCTGTGCAGGCACCTTTTTACGACCCATATTTACGTTTATTGTTAGACTGCGACCTCCAATGGCCATAGCAATTATTACTGGACCAACAAAGTCTGGGTAGGGAGGAGGTTTGTGTGGCGTGTGATGAAATATTAAGGGACCAAAATTATTAAAGTTTATCCTGAGGGGGTAAATTATCCATCCGATAGTTGAGACATGTCACTCAAAACCACAAATGTCAACCTTATACTCTTGGGACCATTATGGCAATCCATTCATTAATTTCACTAACAAATGTCAACTTCATGATGACACTAGAAGAAAAGTCAGGACTCACCAAAGTCCGTTGGTTTCCTCCTCTGGGGACCAGGAATGTCATGTTTTTTATATATATATATATATATATATATATTTGGGGGGCTTTTTCCCTTTTTTAGATAGGACAGCTGAAGGAACAGGAAAGGGGATAGAGAGAGAGAGAGGGGATAGGGCCACAGGTCAGATTCGAACCCATGGCTGCTGCAGCAAGGACTCAGCCTTTGTACATGGGGTGCCAGCTCTACCAGGTGAGCAATCCGGGCACCCCCTTCACACATGTTTAATATCTATCCATCAAATAGCTGTTAAGATATTTCAGTCTGGATCAAAGTGCTGGCACAACAGAGCCACATTGCCATCCCTAGAGCCACACTACCATGTCATCGTGGTTATCTCAGCTCAGGTTTGGAGACTTCAAAGCTTGCATTACAAAATGGGTGCATTGACTTTGAAAGACACAAGCGTTTACCAGGCAGGGAAGGTCTAATGAAAGACACTACTGAGATGCATGATAGGAATTAAAGAATAAAGTTTGACCAATTCTATTGACTAAAAGTCAGAATATCTCAGCCCCCACACTTTATGGAAGCACAATACTAAATAATTTGATTTGTATAGCATAGTCAATTCTCTGTTTATTTACTCAGCATGTGTCCGTGGAAGATACTGTGACTGATAAATGAACACACTGAGCCAGTTAACAGCCATCAAACTACAAGTCAACACATTATTTAAAGTGAATTGTGAACAGTATAAGAATATCATTGTCCAACCTGTGACACTATGATTGTAGCACATCATATTACATAGTCTGACTTCCAGCTTTACAGTAGAGATTAAGAGCTATCAGAGGTTTCAAATTCAGCTTAAAGGCTTCATAAAAGCCTTGAAAATTTTCAAAGGCTTATCTATAATTTGAAAACACTCTTTCTACTATACAAAAAGGTGTTAACTTCTGCCAATATCAGTATGACTCATTCTGTTATATCAGCTTCACTTTCCTTTTCCATCTGGAGAATTAAAAGACACAGCAGAAAAGATGGGCCATATAATCCTCCACTAACCAGTAATGACCTACTCATGATATTTATTTCTAGATATATGGTCAAATTGAAAAGAAAAAGACAAAAAAATCAATGACAATGACACTATGGGCTGGCTCTAGAGCAAGAGAAAATGGAGGTTAGCCAAAAGCCCATCAGGGAAGCATTCAGTGGTCTCTTGACATTTAAAATTCATGACAATCAAACACCTGTACAGTGCTTTTCCATGTCCCTAGGCATCCTTGCATATATCAAAAGGGAAAGATCTCTAATGGCCCCTGAAAAATGCAAGAAAGTGAGTAACTTTATCCTGCACCTCTTCTCTCACCAAGCACTATTCTCTCACCTCGTCTCTGATTTTCTTTAGTGAGCAGGGGCCAGTGGTTCAAAGCACCACGCTGGAGCCCAGCCTGCCCTGCATTTTATGTCCCAGTGGAGGTCTTCAAACGTTACTTTTAACTGCCCCAGTAATGCAATCTGAGTGGATGGCGAATATGTGATCCAGCCAAAAAGCTCTGCAGTAAATGGCATGTGATCGAGATAACATGAATAATAAACAAGAGAACAAAGTTGAGGTAAAGGTTGTATTTAAATTAGATATATAGTCTGCTGCTATCCAACAAGCTCATCCAGTGACAGAAGGATATATGATTTCTGCCAAGCAAAGCGGATAAAAGTCCTCGCTTCACTGTGCAATACATTCCTAATGAACAATTTCCTATTTTACTCCTTAATAACTTAAGAGTCCCAGTGTACTCTACTGTGCCAAGGATTCCTAATGAATCTTTAAAGAAACTGAAAAAAGCAGCAAAACAACAAGTATTGAGATCTTTAAAGGCTGAATACCCTCATTTGTCAAGCTTAGATGGACACGCCAAAAGTATGTCAACACAATCTCTTTGCTGTTGTCACACAAATGATGCTTCACTTCAAATATCCAAGCAAATGAGCAAGTGAGCAAAGCGAGCGGGCAATGCTCAGCACCTTGTGGCACATCCTCTGCACACAGTGTCCCAGATTCCACCTTACGTAACCTGATTATTTGTGCACACCATACAAATACTCATGACAAACAAAAAAAAGAAGGAGGCACATTCATTGCTCAGTGTCTCAGGTATTGCAGGACCTATGCACTGTAAAGGTTTGCCACCTCAGCACAACAATTTGTGAAATATAAGAAAGAGAATGCTGAGTAAAGCTAGCTAAAAGACTATAGGCGCCATAAGGAGAGGGTTGTGCAGTCAGTTGTCCATATGGATGTTATGAGAATAACATCTACCACACAGCCTCAGACAGAAGGCCATCTCTCTCCTCATTAGAAATCCTATTGGACTTTAATTAACAGGTTAAGACCACTATAAACACGCTGCGAGAGCCCGCCATGGGCAATACCACCTCAATTAGAAAACCCTGACAGCCTTGAGCTTAAACCCAGAAATCCACCACCTCTCATTCTTTCTATCACACATGCATACACAATCATTTATGTGTCTGCTGTGTTGCCTTTGGGGGAAAAAAAAGGCACAAAACCCCAAGTTGGACTGATATTCTGCTCAATGGGCTGCAGAAGACCTGTGTTGAGTTGTACTGGACAACTCCCACATGTGAATGTGAGGGAGGATTCTGCTGGAGCAGAGGTCGTGTGCTCTTCGCCTGAATAAGCTGAGCAGTTCTATAAGCGAGTGTGATTAAATGTGGCAGCAGCTATCTACAGGCAAACGGAAGCCTGTTATGATCACAACACAGCACTAAAATGAATATTGTTTTGATTGTCCCAGGCAATCTATCTAATGGGAACCCAGAGTGCAATGGTGGCATACAGAATTACAGTGAAGTCACAGGAGGTCAAGGTGAGGTAGCCACTCAATCTTAAAAACATGAGAGAGAGGTCCATGGTGTGTCGACCTGCGTGGTTCCTGTTTATGCAACTTGTCAAGTGTGTTAGTGCCTCTGTGCATGTGCTCGTGATGCAATGCATAATCTGCAGACAAACAGGAGAGGTGAAGAATAACTGTGACCTGGTTTATTGAGTGAGGCAGAATGTGTCTATGTGGTCATGTATGCGCACGTCCATCACAAAGTATGTGATCAGCAAAAGTGTGCACACTTGTCTGAACACGTTTCTCCATTAATGAATGTATTCACCAAATACCCAAGATTTATGGCTAATCCCGAACATTGACTGATCCCACAATGCAATGCGAGTGGGCTAAATGTAAAAAAAAATTCTGAATTTAAATGTGATTCATGGCCAAATTCTTTTTTAATTAAAGATTCTTTTGTGACATTTGTGCGCCTGTAGAGCATGACCTCACGGGGTCGGGAAAGATGAGCGAGGGAATGACATGTAACACAGAAACCAGGATGGGCTTGGGATCAATATCAATTTCCCTCTGCTATACATAAACATCAGACCACAGCTTAATCCTCGTGCTTTATTAGAATCTATCAAACCTATTCAAACACATATTCTTCACACAGCTAACCACCCCTGTTTCATATGACAGCAATTAGAATATTCATTAGATAAAAATCTCTTTAGGCCAATCGATGGTCTTTTAGCCAAAAGGATCTCTGTAGATATCCGAGTCAAAATCCATTGGATACAAAGGATCCAATTGCATGAGGTTTGTGACTTCTCCAACCCCAGTATAAATCAATAGACCAGCCCCTCTAGTGGATTTAGCTGCTTGTTAGCAGGCCTGAAACAGCTGTCTTACCCTGTGTCTTGTGATGTTCTACCCCCATTCTATTTCGTCCAGTGTTTCAGCCCATTTTTAGGTTCATTGTGGGTTTATCGGTGTAGTGTGCCCAGGTGAGTGAGCACAGCCCCACATCCACTTAAGCCTTTCAATCTCACGGTGACACGGTCAAATCAGGAGAGTGCACAAGATTAAATCGATGCCTGGCCAGTTGACTGCTTGACGCAGCATTCTCATCCACACCATTTCCTTAGCCACACAATCTATCACTCACAACCCAAACAGTCCTCCTCTTTTGTCTCCATTCTCTTCTTCTCTCTTCTGGCATAATGGGATCACACCATCCAGGACAATGCTTGGTCTCAGGAGATGTGACACATTCACTATTGCGTAGTTCATAATATCTGTATACCAAGTGTTTCTTTTGCTGAAGGTGGTAGGGGGCACAACAAACAGAGGTGACACAGCAACACAGTCTGTGCTAGGGAAAAAAAAAAATCTAATTTACAGTTTGCCCCAGAGGTCAGCCTGACGGACCAGGTCCAAACATCTATCAGATAAATCGGCTTTAGGGCGCCGGCAATCCACTTACCGACCCCACCTTCTGCCTGCTGCACTGCCAGTTAAGAGACTAAATTGTGCCACAGTTGAAATAGACAGGACACACAGTAGATCTGTTGAAGTTCTCTTGGAGTTCAAGCCTTTGAAATATTAAAAATGGTGGCATGTAATATGGATAGATACATGCATTTCACAAGCCTGGGGAATATTAAACCATGCATAGAAGTTTAAAATGGAGCTTTGAATGATTGATTGGTTTCAAAGCCCACGTACATGTGCACTCTGTGCTTTGTTTCAAATGAACAGGTGTCAGCAACTTGCGAGCTTGTTACTCTGTTGTTAGCCCCTAACAAGCATTCTCATCTCATTGATGTCCAGGTAAAAATACCCAAAAGGGGTCTTTCTGTGAAAAAAAATGAGACTCATATACCTTACAAGTCTGGGAACACTGCACCCTTGTTGCAGCAGCAGAATAATGGTCAAAGCTGAGGCTAAATGTTAGAGGAAATTGCTATTGTTTAGCCGTTGAGTGTTTTTTTCTAATGTAAATCAACTGAACAGCTGCTTAATGGCATGTTCTTGAAATCCTGATATCAGCAAATGGAGAATGCTGACTTTTTAAAAGACTACTGACATCATTTAAAAAAATGTCTTAGGGACCTGTGGCAGTGTTTTCAAAGCTGTGATAGGTGAGCAGATTTTCTGAGAGTGTTATGCTCACAAACAGTATATATATTTTATTAATGTTACAAAAGCCTGTAGGAAACTTTTTCACATATCTATAACACTGTTCCAAATAAAGATTCAAAAGCAGCACCTCCTCCAAACACAGTGATTGCCAACAAGCACAGGACAGTATCTTATAAGATTCATTACCTTTTTCCTCACCCAACCGCCAACCTATGGATATTACCCACACGACTAATTATAACCACAAGCAATCTCCATTTACATTCAAGCTCTGAGGTATTATTTATAAGAGGTTATTATGTGTGTAACCATGTTAAGGAGCATTCTCTGTAGACACACAGTCAGAAGTACACACCACCTCCAAGACAGTTTTTTTTGACAGTTCTCATAAACAAACATCTGGTAATAACACCATCACACACACACGCACAAGCCTGTCATTAATGGGCCTTTTTCACCGATGCAAACCAAGCGAGAACCCTGTCACATGTCCATGTTTCCACTCTCTCCTCAAACGCAGCAATTAGGGGCATTGAGCTGAGTGTCACTTCAGCTGCCTCATTGACCTTTCTCTGGCTCTCCTAGTCCGCCTGCTCGTACTGCTCGGCAATATCTTCATTAGTGAAACCTGACCACGGAAGGTATGTGTGTCTGAGCAGGAGTGCACAGCTGATGCCTTCTGTTACATGCAGCGACTCTTAAGAAATAATCACTCTCTTCGGCAAAGGGTTTTGTGTGCATGGTATGTGTTGGGTTTTGTGGACATATGGAACTAATCCAGCTTTTACATCTTGGTAGCTAGTCTTGTTCAGTTACAGCCCACACAGTGAATCTTTCCGGCTCCAATTTTGGACTGTTTCAGACATATACTCTAGTGATGCAGGGGAAGTGCTTTAAGTCTTTTTCACTTTCACACCTGTAGGTTCTGTTCATTTGTTCCTGACCAAGGAAAAAAAAAGATACATTGTTGATTTTTTGTTCTGGTCTGGGATGTGTTCACACCTCCTGACCAGGAGAAGTAAACATAAAGTTGAATGGACTGACGAGTGACTCACTGATCGGACAGTTTTGGCGACTGTCATCATGGATTATTGTCACTTCATCGACCCACGAGGCAAAATCTAATTTTGGTGTCTGACAACACTTAACTGCACCTTATGCATTTTTCTCTGGTGTCAAAAAAAATAAAAAATAACTCATGATGAAAATAAATAATCCTGACTGCAGCTGGACTTCATACTGTATATTTTAAACAATGAGGAACAGGTAGAAATGAGACAAAAAAGAGGCATCTTGAACCACAATAAATAATCTCACCATTCACTCACTCACTGGTTACCAAATGATCCTATACAAAAACATTTGCTGCTTATACAGATCTCTTCCTCGACAGTTAATGATGAACAGACACATTTAACAGCAGTTAAGCTACTATAACAAAATCCTCTGGTCCGCACCAGAGCTTCATTGCTTCCACACCAGCTAAACGGGCAAATGCACCAGAGTTTACTTGAACTTTGCTCACTGGACCCTGTAGGTATTCCACTCTTGTGAATACAGCAACAGCTTTTCCTTTTATTTTATTAATCCGCATAGGATGTCACTAAACAATATGTATTTATCCAATTGAGCCACTCTTATTTATGAGAAAAATAATGGCAAAGTAGGTTCCAGCAGTGTAAATGCAGCACCAGCTGAACATTACAGTGTATGGTATGTGTGGCTAGAGGAAACAAATGACTTCAGTTAACATAGATGACTACTATATTATGTGGGAAATAGCAAAGAAAGCCTAGATGTACCTGGAGTCACAGGAGAGTTAGATACACTCTTTAGATTACATAATCTTTTTGGGCTTTCTTCAGGATATTCATGCAGCACTACAGTAGTGGAAACACACTGAATACAGTTTATTTCACATTTATATCTAGATATTTTTCTAAATGCAAAATAATAAATAGTAGTTAAGGACTTTTAAGGATTTTTTTGAGTGGGGAAAAGCATACAGAATGGTGTATCTTTAACCATTAATATGCTAATAGAACAATAATTTTAAAATTATTTCGAATTTTAAATAGCCTTTTGACAAGCAACACAATGTTAAATATTATTGCTGCTTTCGATAATGAGCTTTTAAATCAAGTTATTACTGCCACTGAATGAGTGAACTGGACACAGCTGGTATTTGTGCCCACACCCAAAAAATAATTAAAGAAAACATTAATAAAAACTTAAAGACCCTCTTGTCACACTGCTTTCCTTTCAGGAAAAAGACAAAAATACATAACCATTGTCCAATTCTGACCCAATTCTTCCCCTCTGATCATTTTCATACACCCCCTTACCATTGCCTGAGAAAATAGACAGAAATACTGAACGCTGTTGAGGACATAAATGTGGTTATTTTGTTTCTGCTCACTCCCATTGGAACAGAATGATATGCAGGGAAACCAGTGTCAGTGCAATATACTGCAAACACAGAGCAGAAATGTTGGCAAATAAACACAAGTGAGATGTTAATGTATCAGTGTGTCTTTAGTGTCTGAGCATTGGTGTGTGTGTCTCACACCTCTATTTGTGGGCCCCTGACTTTATGCTGTGACAGTAGGCAAAATAAGAGAGTGTTTTATGGCATCTCATTGAGACACCCTTGACGGTGACACCTCCTCTATACTATTCCTGTCGCCGGCTCCTTAGCTCTCTTCCCCCTTTCACTGCTTTTCAGCTCTATTTCTTTCTCGCCCTCTCTTGCTGTCTTTAAATCACCCCCATTTCTTCTGTCTCTCATCTTTTCCTATCTATCTTTCCCAATCATCTTCTTCCATATTGCTCCCTATCCTCACAAATCTTCCACTCTACCCATCCGAGCACTTCCTCTGTCCACCGACTCCCTCACTTCATATCCCTCTCCCTCTTTTACCCCCGCCAGCCTCTCTTTCCGCCGGAGCACTTGGTATAGTAATGGTGCACTCTGCCACCATGTTCATTTCAGCATCATCCCTAGAGTGGCTCTGTTTATATCTGAATATTAGAAATACTTTTTGGAAGAGATGTACTAGGACGAGTAAGGCTCATTCATCCTGTGCTTTGCATTTAGACAAACAGCATATACATTTACTATAAGACATGGGCTGTGAATACCAATGCTCAAAGGAAACACTTTTCGCTGCAAGCATGAGGTAACAAAACCACCTTCCTCTCATCAGATTTACACAGGATCAGTTTGTTTTAAAGGTGCTGAATGAACAGAGGGGCGATTTCTATGCATGGTAACAGGCCATCCAGACAATTTTTCTTGTATTTCTTCTCTTTCCACCACCAAGTTCTGGTCATATTCTTTACACGCAGCAATGACTTTGGAGTCCGTCCACTTATTGATCAGCATGGCGACTAGAGGGGGCGGCTGCCTGTATGGCTTGTCTGACTATAGTGTAATTAAAGCTGAGGCAAAGGATGTGTAGCACTGACAATGCTGGCTGGTAAGCTATTTGAGGAAATGCTGCTGCTCAGTATGATCAAACTGGGGCTTTGGGTGTGCAAGAGGAAATTTGAACGTGACATCTCTGGGTTTTATGCCACATTTAGTGTCGAGTGGGGGAAATGTTTTTTAAAACAAGCAATACTCAAGGAGCAGTAAAAATGAGTTTAAAATAAGAGCAAAAATGTATTTGATGCCCTCCAAGAGTCTCTAAAACTAATATTAAAGTTTATAAGACCATCTGTTTCAGGAAAGAAAGAGAGGCAAACTAAATAAACAGCCCACAGAATACAGTTGAAGCCTCTGGTGTGTGTGTGTGTGTTTTATGACTGGCTCCAATTCTCTTTCCTCCTCAAAAGCCTATGAGGATAGTCAAAGTGTGGAAGGATGCAGAATAAAATCCTGCTTAGGGATCATGACCATCAAGAAGCAGTGCATGCAGGATTTAGATATATTTTACAGGCTTAAAAATTTGCTGACATCACTGCAAGAGGACCGCAGCTGCTATCACGAGTGCGGTTGAATGTTGGGAGTAATGGCGATGAGAAAATGAGCAGAGCAGGGCGACCCTTCCTTCTGTTACACTGCATTACCCCCCGACTGCATCTGAGGGTGATTCACTCAGATACTCTGATACAGAACACACTGTGGCGGGCAGATGTCATACACTGTTAGAAGTACACCAGAACAAATGCACAATAGACACACACAACACACACTGTACAATACATGCATACACAGGGGCGTACACGCTCACACAGACAGCTGCACACTAGCATACGTAGGCTTTTTTCATGGGCCATTTCATTTCACTTGAGCCTGTGACATGGCGATGATCTCCATTTTGTCATTTTGAATTGTAATTGTGCCCTGAGTAGCCTGGAACACTGTCGGGGAGGGAGGAGGGAGAGGAGGGCAGACAGACCGTTGGGGGGAGAGAATGATATGAAAAGTCAGGAGAAAAGTGAAGAGAAACAGACAAATGAACAGGAAAAGATTAGAGCAGCTCAGAGATAAAGGGAGGGAAGAAATGTCTCGCTCTTTGTTGCTTTTCACTTCTAACACAAGAAGAAAATATAGTAATGCTCCACTTTTCTTTGAGAGGTGGATGATATCTCTAATTTTCATTTTCTCCACCTACCCCTCTATCACTCAGTGATGGAGCTCACATAATTATTCCTCGGCTCTCCGGGCTGTAATTACAAGAGCCTCCAGAACAAAAACACTTCAAGTCCATCAGTTTCCCTTTCATCATAATTCTTTTCTGAGGGTGTGTCATTGGCTTGATGTTCTCCTGTGGGAGGCTCGTTGTTTGTCCACTCTTTGGGTCTTAAGTGTCACTTGATTTTTCTTTTGAAAGTGTCACTATTCCGTCTATTAAGAGCTTTTCATATCGGCATGTATACACTGTGCTTTACCTGGCTGCATGCTTTAATTAAGATAGCGAGGCTGTGAAAGCACAACCCCCTCTCCACCTCTGCCCGTTAACTAACAGAAAGAGTGCTCAGGGAGCAGAACTTAACATCACAGGTCATGTATGTTATTCTTATAGCAGCAGACAGTAACCATCCTTCAGTTAGACGACTTGGCTTTGGTCTGAAAGATGGAAAACATCCACTTTCCTCATAGGCGGCAATGGAGTGCATTTACTATCAGATTGTACACTTGCTTCAACTGAGGATCTAAGCAAAGTCCATTTAATGGTGCAGCACACCTGGAAGAGCTTGGAAATGGTTGGCTATGAGATAAAGAGCAGACATTCAGGGACAGATTTATAGAGGAGGTGTTGCTGTTCAACTTTGTCGAGCTCATAAAGAAATGATAAAGTTGTGATATTGATTCCAAAATACAAAGAAACACTCATAAAAATCACTCATAAAAATTGTATTATGAAAATATTTTCGATTATCAAAGCAATAAAAGTCAAACAAATTGTATGGCAATGGCAAAGAGATGGGATAAGACTCGATATTTACAAGCCTCCTCAACCGAGAGATGGAGAGTGACGGAGCAGCTGTTGTTGATACGGCTAATGTTTCACTAGAATATTGAGATAAATGCAGCTAAACAAATACTGAAATGTGTGCATGTTGCCAAAAGTAAGATCATTGCTGTTGCAGCCTATAGTGATCTGATAATTAATTGATCATCAACCTCAAATTCAAGTTTATTGAACACCAACTTCAACTCCTCGCCCCCTGCTTGTTTGCTGTTGCTTAATAATTATTCAGTATTTTCTACTTTCAGAGAAACTGATTTTTCATCATAGATCTGTATTTTTATTTGATTATTTAACTGATATGGTGCAGCTCTCTGGATATTTTTATGCTCTTTTCCCTCCACAACTTTCCTTGCAGCTTGTGTAAATACCATTCTGACTATCTTTCGCCTGCTCACAGAGGTAGAGAATGTTCCATGTAAAACTAGCTGTCGCAAATTGCATGACTTCAGTAACTCCTGGGGATTGCATAATCAGCCTCCGTTAACATGTCTCCTCCTAGACATATCTTACAAACTTGCCAAAAATACATACAAATTGCGACTCCAGCCTGTTGTTGATAAATATACTGCATGTGTTTGTAGCAGAATGTGTCAGATGTGCCCCTGAAAAACAGGCGGAAAAGTCTTAATAAATGTGTCCCTCTGTGTCATACGATCTACTCTTGGATTTCTCTCATTCTTCTGACTCCAGAATGTATAGCGCATCATACTGAGGCAGTGTGAGGCAGCAAACAAAGCTGTGTAAAAATCTATTCAAGTATTTGTGTACACGAACACATTCTGACATTACAGTCGATAGACATGACTATTGAGCAGCAGTAAACATGGGTCTTTCATCAGTCTGCTGCCACATGTATTTCTGACTGCACAGTTTGGCTGTTTTTGGGTTCAACTGTAATTTAACCGCTCTGTTTGAAGAGCGTTTCTCTGTGTACATGCACAGATACAAGCCCAGAGAAGTCCAATTACGTGAACGTTTTTACAAGTTCACAACGCACTTTCTGATGGTACAATATCTGAAATATTATGCACAAAAAACATACAGTGCTCTTGATCTTCACAGTATGTGCGATAGCAAAAAAACAGAGCATTGTACAGCATCAACATAATTTCATAGATTACTGAACGTATACATTAAATGAGGAAGAGGGATGCATCATGCCTTCTTTTCATCGGGCTTTATACCATACAAATTCTTTAATCTGTTGATTTTCCTTGCATTGATATTTTCAACAGTTTTGTATAGCCCATTATTCCAGCATTTATTTTTCCAGCTCTGTTTGTCGATCATGGAAAATCCCTGGGGGGGGAAATCTTGTTTGTAATGAATAAAAATGCAGGCGATGCAGTTGAATTGCCTATAGAAGTAGAAAGATAGTGGAGTCTTAAGTGTCTCCCCAATGATCAATTATGTTGGATTCAAATCAATACAAGAGCAAGAAAAATACATTTATGAGTCTTTTGAGAGAAGTGTTTGAAAGATAGTGAATGATGGGTAATGGTTAAAAATTGAACAAAAGTGTGCAACGGTTTGTCAATCTGAAATAAATTAAGAAGCCTCACACTGTAGCAAAGAGGCTGCCATTCAAACGAACATTGCTTATAAATGTGGTTAATGGCTGTATTGATATTCATAGCATATTGACATTTGAATAATACAGTCAATAACATTGTGAGTTCATATGCTTATTAGTGTTCGACCACAACGAGTACTTACAAATCAAGACCTAACTGAATTAAGACAGCGAATTAAAGCCTATCCATTAACATTCACACTGTAGCAGTTGGTTCAGATTGCAATCAGTGGAAGAATATAGGCCATCATTCACTGGAGGGAAAGTGCAAAAACAAAAGGATTTTAAGGAAACATTTATGCAAATGTATGCACAATTTCTAATTTCACCACAAAGTGAATTCCTGATGCTCGCTATATGTGTCGATACGGTTTGTCACAAAGAGGAGTAACAGTTTGATTGCTCGGAAATGTCAAAGAAAATAGCTTTGAATGTGACAGTATGGCCCATCTCCTATAAATATCTCTGCAGACTGCAAGGTTGCAACCTGAACTTTCAATTATTTTCAGTGTGATTGCATAATTAGTTTAACAATGCAACAGAGGCTCTGATCTTAGTGGTGAAGTGTGTGATAAAGCAATAGTGAAGAATTAAATGCTTACCATTTCTGCCTTCAAAGAAACAAAAAAACTATACTCATTTGACATTGAATGTGAATGAATTGTGTGTTCAGGCGGTACGGTCAGTTTGTAATGAATAACAGATCACTGTTTATATAGCAGTTCAATGTGTATTCATATCGATCCACGCTACCGCTACAGTGGTGATCAAAAGTAGCACATTTCTTACGTGCAATCAAATCAAATTAACAGCTTGAGGCAGTTCATTAACTGCCAGCATTAATGCGTCTGTCTGGTGTGACTAATGAGGCAGCAGACAAACACTTAACAAGGCTAACATTGTGGAGGAGCTTTCCAGCACCACTCTGATACCAAGGTAGAAGCTGAACAGCAAAAACAAAAGGAAGAAAACAAAAAACAATCACACAGAGTAGTGTTTGTCACATTGCAATGATTACAGTTTCGGCTGCGACCTTGTTTACTCCTGCCATTTATATATTGAATATTGAGTCGCATTCTGCTGCTTGTGGCTTGAAAATCCAGCATTCAAGGAATTGCAACTTCCTTTATAAGTTCTGAATCGCAAACACTCCAAATATTGTCACCTCCCGGGATGTTTGCTGCAAGCCAAACTCCAATCAAAAGCTTTAGGTTATAAGATGTTGTGTTTACACTGATGATGTTTGGTGCTCCAGTGGATGGACATTTTATGTGAAGATCGCTATCTTGTTGCTGCTGTTTACATTCAACCAGAAGCAAATTCAAAAGATGCACTGCAGAATTATTTCCTGGGTAAATGTATATAAATATATTATACAATATAATATACATATTGGTTTTTTTTTATATTTTATCTTTGATGTTATTTTATGAATTTGAGCATCTTCATCTGTGTAGAACTACAAACTTTCATTTCGTTATACAGCCTTGTGTTGTATAATTATGAATATATCTCCTTGAGGAATATAGCTTTCAATCTTTTTTATCATTTATCAATTATTTCCCATGTTTATCATCACAGAGCTTCTACCTAGAGAAAGAGTTTCAGTCTAAATATGACACAAATGTGATATTACAGTGATCATTTGGGGGCTGCAGCACCTCCTTGACATGCACTGACCTAGCCCCAATGTGAAAACATAAAAATGTATTTCATTGTATGTACATTTCTCTGACTGAATTAATAATCAGCAAATAATCATGCGTTGTGTCTCTGTGCTGTGCTGACTCTGTGCTGAATATGTCTGCACAAACCTAACAAATGAAAATGTATTTTTTATTTTTTTTCCCCCATCTTGCCCTGGTCCCGATGACACAATAACCTCAAATTACCAATCTGATGCTAGCCTCTAACAGAGACCTGTTTATCCAATATTAGAATAATATTAGAACCTTTGACAATCAACCTCCCTGTGCTTGACTTCTTGCTGTGTTGTTTATCTTGGTGCATGTAGTGCTTCAGAACTTGTGATTTTATACCTGTAGCTAATTCAATTCAGGGATGAAGTCGTTAAATATTACTATAGCAGAACCATTTCTATGGGTAGTTACTGAATGTGTGTGTGTTTGTCTGTTTTCTGTACATCTGTGCATGTTTGTGTGTGTGTGTGTGGGCTGGGTGCAGCGTTTGTTAATGTGTTTTGGTAGGTGGGTGGCTTTGTTCCTTTTTGTTATTGCATTTTCTTGTATTGTATTTATTATATTTATTTCTAGACACATCACTTATCACTATATAAATAATGTTGACTTTTTCCATCTGAGTAGTGTTCAATTTTGGATCTCAACCGTTTGACAAGTCAGTTGCATTTACACTTGACTAACTTCTGGATACAATGCATCTTAAAGCCTGTGCAGGAACCCTGTGGTTTCAGTGGCCAAATCAATATCCTACAATGAATCCACTGTATTGTACTGGGTGCATTTATACTTGGATATATGTGGTTAAACCTGCTAGCTGTCCGATCAACAAAGACACCTACAAATACCAAACACTGCATGTTTTTGTGTAAATGGTTTCATAATCCCTATAATTTATTTTCTCACTTCTGTCAGCCTGTACTTTATAGAGTATGTTGCTTTGAATTAAAAAAAACAAAGCATAAAGCCAAGTTATGATTGTGATTGCATAATTTACACCTTTGAAAAAATACAATTCTATGTGTTATTTTCAAGTCTGTTTATGAAAGCAATTCACATCTCACTTACTCCTCACAGTTCTTTCCAAATACTGTAACCTGAGGGAACGGAAAGTTAAAAGAGAGATGCAGGACAACTTTAGAAAATAAAATGTGAGCAGCAACTCGCTCAGTTCGCACAGTATAAGCTTGGCTGTCACCCTCCTCTCCTCAGCCCAGAGGCTCAGAAGTCCCCAACTAGAGTCTGACCATGGCCAGATTGTGAGGACCAGTGTATCGTGGGAGGCCAATAGGCAAACCTCACAAGTGGCAGAGGTGACATCTGTAAAGTGTCATAATGAGATCTTTTAGTGTGCCAATGAGGTCCCAGAGAAGCACAGTGAGTGATGCCCACAGCTGGTCATTATCTGCTCCAGTCACTGCAGAATCATAAACAGCTCTTCAAAAAAGGCCCTCAAATCTCCATCAGGTAGTCCTTAGCTAAGGGTTGATGAAACTCCCATTTATTCATCTTAAGGACTTGGCTATTTCAAGGTCTATGGTGTGGCTGCTGCTTGAAAGAACATTTGCTTTATTTACAAGGACTTTTATGATGTACTTCATAATGTTACTGCTGATCCAGCCTGTGACCTGACACGGCTGTACAGACACAGCCTTGAGGACCGTATAAAAGGCACACAGCATATCTGTATCATTACAAATGGCAGCTCATTTCTGCGTGAACTTATGGTCATCAGTCATCAGGAGTGACTTTATCTCTCAGGTGCCAAGGATAAAAACGGCAGGGAGACATTGGATGGGGACCCAAGGGGTGACAGTGGGAGGGCTGATGAGGGCAAAGAAACAAATGAGATGAAACAAGAAACAGGTACGAGAGTGAGAGTGTAAGAGGGAGAAAAGGAGAAAGGTAGAGAGTGACAGAGTGATGGAGGAAATACTATTAAAGGTAATGAATGTCACTCTGTCATTCGTGCTGTATGATCCAGGTGCCTTTGCCAATTATCCTGACAGCCAGAGGTCTGGTCCCTCTTTCCTTCCCACTAGGGAAAAGCTCAGTTCCAGTGCCAAATGCTGGCCTTGTTATAGGATTCACCAGGGACAATGGCTCCAACCAGAGATCATCATTTTTTAGATAAAGAGCTGCAGCTTCTGCACACCTATAAGAGCAGAGACCAAGGGAGCTGTTAATGTGGACAGTGAATTTGATGGTCATCCACTTGCACAGACCCCAGGTGTTCACCAACAGGGGGAAGGACAAATAGAGGAGTCCTCATTCAACACTTGTGGACTAAGATTCTGAATAATGAACAGAATAAGGCCATAACTCAGAGCACATTTCTCTCAGCATTGTTAGGATAAATTGAGGGATAATTAAAACATGATCCATCCCCTGTAATTAAGTGCAATGTTTCATCAACACTGCATGAAGTGCTAATTGCACACAAAATATCCATAAACGTCTGGCCTCTCAACAATTAAAACTGAAGTAAATTAATACACCTATACATCAGAACACTGATGAATATTCTGAGCCTCAGGCCATGAAAATAAATAAATGATTAAGTTTTCACAGCACTTCACAAAATTAATCTCAAGAGTGCTTTTTCACCTAAAACATGCAATAAATTGGACTCCTAATGAAGCACGGAAGAGGTGTACAGCATATGGCAACTAATATTTAATCATAATACAAACATCAGCTCTGAGAGAGAGAACACGCACACAACTTGCCCTCCTTAGAAAGCAAAACTATTGCAGCCACTTCAGGAAGTACTCACTGTGAAGCAAACAATTTACTGCAACAAATAGTAATCCGACAACTACAATTAATTAAGGAGGTTGCTCTGCAGGAAGCTCATTGGATAAATCCGACTAAGTATGCTTTAGATTTTAATGCAATGGAACATTGAAGCATATATGTGACCAAGTATGCAAGGCATGAAGTGTTTTTGATGTCACTTTATACAATATGTTACATGTAAAAGGAGGAGATTGGAAATGTAATTTTGTGTTAATTTTGGTGGTTAAAGTTTTTTAATACTATTTTTCTTTTCTTTTTTTAACACAGCTGTTTGCAGGATGCATAGTGATGAGCCGTGTCAAAGTCAAAGTCATCTTTAATGTCAATTCTTCACATGCACCAGACATATGTATGTATTTGTGGCTATGTAACCTTAACTGTAAAACTGTAATATGACGAATACACCTAGGTAAAGCAAACAGCTAAAATATTTGGTTGCACAGTAATAGTAGTTTTTTTGAAGAAGCTAAAATAATGAATTAGCAAGGTCAACATTAAATGTTAAGTTATGAGCCAATTATCTTACTGTAATTTCCACCATGACCTATACCTCCATGAACTGTACACAGCCATCGCATTATAAGGTGCAAACTACCATTGGGTACGTCCCAAGTCTCTTATTTGACATTTCCTCGCTTGAACCGGAAGTTGTTCTGGTCTGGCATCTTGCAGGCTGTCCCAAAGCTCTTATTTCTGCACCATGGATCGAGGAATAAGGATCCAGGAGCGATATCTGAGGCGCTATGAGCGAGGATACACGAGAGCAGCCTCCACAAATGTCTTCTGCTGACCGACACAGGCCCCTTTTTTGGATATCAGTGATCATTTTATAATCAGAAACAGTAGAGAGTCTGTCTGTAAGCAGTCACATGACATTGATCATTCCTGACCATCGGGTTTGATATGAGTTACATCATTACAATTTTCCCTGAACATTTAGCCTAATAATTTCCAACGTTCACACCACAATCATATTGTTTACAATCACAGTATCAATAAATATAGATGCACATAATGAACAAATAATATAACACATTCTGCCTGTAGAAATGATTCCTGTGCCTCTCTCTTCAAGCAGCGCTAGCGTTCCAGGTGATTTCGTTATTCTGTGTTGTATGAGCGTTTTCTGGAATGGCTTAGTATAATGATTACATATGCGGCTTTCTGTCATTTTAAACGTTTCCATGTGCGCAGTAATGTCACTGCAGCAAATATTGTTAAGCAGCAAAACTAAGAACCGTGGTTATAAAGTTGACAGGACAGAAAATTATCTCCAGGGGAAACAGAGGATTTGTCAGGAGGAGGACTGCTTTACTCCAAACAGTGTCTCTGTATGAACCTGGACTGCTGCTGTGCCTCGTGCGTAAATGCACGGAGAAACACCCTAATTCACTCACCCTCAATCCATCTGTCATTAATCAAAATGTTATCCTAATTTTTATGATCCGGCTGTCAGATCGTAGTGCCATATGTGCGCTACTATAATGCGGGTTGTTATTGATGTGCGGGTGTTAGTTGAACAGGCAACAGGTTGCAGCTCTGGCACTGATAACTGTGTGTCTTTATTAGTATTAGTACAATACACCTGTGTGCTGACACAAACTCCACCAAAAGTCTCTACAGCTGTTAAAGCCAGCTGATCCAGCTGTGATCAGCTGTCGCCGTCATCAGAAACGGACATCTGAAACGGACTTCATGTGACGATTCAGAGGAGAGTATCAATTATCTTAAAACATATTTCCTCATTCCTTTTCCTCGTGGATTCATTTAAGCGACATGAGACGGACACAGACATACCTGTCTAGGAGAAAGAGGTCCAATTCAAGATCAGTTTTGAAACATTTGAAATCCTACAATTCTCTCCATCTGTTAAGTGACCGACCAAGATTGATTCATGTGTTTGCTTTTGCTGTGTCCCTTTCCCTTTTAATTCTTTTCTTTTTCTCTCTGCTAATCCTGGCCCTGAATCAGCCTTAACCATAAAATATATCAAAAATAAAATTCTCTAAAGAAAAATCTCCCTTCTGTTTCCTTTTAACTGGTTTTGCAGAGAATCTGACCCAGTGACAAGGATTAAGTATAACTATACTGAAATAGTCAATCTTCTCATGGATGGTTTGGTTTGCGTATGTAGGTCATATGGGCTTCAGTATTAAATGGAGACTGCTTCATGACCAGTTAAAAACTCCTTGTACTAATGTTAAGTTATCACTATGGTTTATTTGACATTTCTCAATAATAAGTGAGTTTTACTCATTATAACCACTGCATTGGCTAGTTATGGTAATATTGGACTGATGACCACTAAAGATACAGTTGACAACTCTACACTTTATCTGCTTTAGCTAATGTTAATGCAATGAATCTGTTCAACTCTTCTTAGAATCTCTCTGTTAGCAGAAAGAGAAACTGTTCTCACAAATGCCACCAATTTATGGTTTATTTGATGCTTGCAGAGAAATACTAGAGAGAATTGTATTCCATATTTATTCAGCTGAATTCTTTCTATAGATAAAGTCCAACCGAAGCTATGGCACAGACGGCCTGGAAAAGCAGGGAGCATGCAGGGAGAGACTTGGCTTTCCCTGCCCTCTTTCTGGACGCTTTCAACTTAGTTTGGAGATAAAGTCACAGCTTTGATCTTCAAACAGTCTGTTTGAGATGGAATTGGATCCCTTGGTTATTATCATTACACAAGAGCTGGAAGTTTAATATATTTTCTACTTTTCTTATCTTTTATCTTTTTAATTTTTCAGTGCCACAGTGTTGCACAAAACCAAGAGGTCTCAATAATTCACTACACAAACTTCATTGTAGAGCAGGAAATCCTTGTTGTGGACATATTTTGTAAAATTAATACATCTTCAATAATGCAAACTAACTCTACAAATAAATCCAGTGTTTACCTCCGGATGTATGAGGACGTAATGATGTTGCCCTTTATTATGTAGCTTTTTAAATCATTGATGTGGAACTCTAAAAACTCATGTCCTCTACAATGGGTGAATGGTAACTGAGTCAACCAACTCTGGATGTTAATTAGTCTGAAAAGCACACATCCAGAGCAAATAGGAAGCTAAGGCAAATTAGCATTTAAATCATTTCATTGCTAATGGATAAATCAGGACTCCTCCTGATGTGACTCTGTGATGTGCTGCCATTCTGCGAGGGGCTTGATCAGACGGGAGGCTGGTGTGTCAGCCAAGCTGGCTGTGGATCCCCACTGTGTCCATCTGTGTGTCCGTCCTGCAGGGATCCATGTGGGGCCAGCTGATAGCAGAAAGAGGACTACTGCATGTGGCCAAAACATGTGGTCAATACATAAATGAGGATGCACTGCACATAAACGAAACCAACGAACAAAGACCCAGGGCCACAGAAATAAATGAGCAGTACAGGACCTACTATCTATTACTACTAACTATTAACAGTGTAGGACATGATAGAGTTTAGTTTCTTAGTAGTGTTTAACTTTCAAAACTAAATAAAAAAAGATCTGGTGAGGTAATTACAAAGCAGACATGCTTCTCATCTTGCTTTTTTCTTTATGTGATTAGAAATTAAATATTTTTGGATTTCAGACGATTGGTCGAACAAAACAAGACATTTGAACACGTTGCTGTAGGCATTTTTCATGCTTTTTTAAACTTTATTATCAAGGAATAATCGATAATGGAAATAATATTTTGTTGCAGCTCTAATATAGACATTTTTAGAGTGACACAAACTACTCCTCTGAGACTTCTTCTGGTACAATCCAATCTGTCTGGGAGTAATTCCATGCTCTGAATATAAATGTGACATAACATCTACATTATACATTTAGCCTCACTATGCTTTAAATAGTTATTAAAAATGTAGGTCACTTAAAACCATCTAGAAAAATGAATACACTAAGCCTGATCATGTATTCTTTTGCTATGCAATATCACAGATTTTGCTCAAAGCATCACTGCCTGGGAAAACTGACAGAATCTTTCCTCCAAAAGTTCCATGTCTGACAGATTTTCAGTAACCTTTTGTTGTGTTTCATCCCTGGGTTCACACCCCATCTTTACAGGGCATTTATAACAGTTGTGAGGACAGTTCACAGTGTCATTAGTAACCTCACATCCCTAACAGCCATCCAAAGTGTTTGCTCCCTTGTCTCCTAAGAAATGGATCATAGCTTTCAGCTCAGCACTGTACAGACTCTGGAAAACATCAACAAAGCTGATTGTTTCACACAGCTGAACTTGAAACAAATATTCCCACGTCCAGACTAAAAATCCAGCAAAAGGACTAAATTCAACCTTCTCACGTCAACAAAATTTGCATCAAAGTCAGCAGTCAATTTGAATCTTTCTAATCAGTCAGTTGATATCAGTCAATATCAGTGGACTCTATTGATGGATTTTTGCAATCTAATTTCCGACCCCGGATGTCCCTATTCCAATATTCCAATATCTTTGAGAGTTGTTTTGCTGAAATTTTTTTCTGTTTTACAACCAGGTTAATTACACATTTGCTCCACGTGGATACTTAGTGGTCTTACTTTGCTTGTACTATACAGCATGCTGTCTTTATTTCTATATATTTCCTGAATAGTCATTTATTAGCGGAAGGAAAAATATAGCATTTCTTCTCCTTGTTCACATACTTCAGACGAGACTAACAAAAAATAAAGAAACGTTTTGCTCTGTGTTTGTAAAGACAAAGTCAGTGCCAAATGAAATGCATTATTAAAGTCCCCCTCCACTCAAACAAATGTGTTTTTCTTTTTGTTCCCACAGTTGGATGTTCGACCTTCACTTTGCAGAATGATGTATGTGCAGAGTTTGACACTAAAATGCTGTTTCACATTTATCTGCTAAACGTGGATGCCTTTGTATGGATTTCACTGTGTACATTATACGTTTTTGTGGAAAACAACATATCAGCCATTACTGTTCCAAGCAGACTATTTGTATATGTCCTAATACATGTCTGGTGGGGATCATTGAATATGAATTTATACACGTTCATGAGTGAATTGAACACTTCAAAGATGTCCAGCAAAAATATATGAGTCATGTAAAGATAGCAGACCATTTGTTGTCCGTTATATGAAAGGAGACAACAAAGACAGAAGACACAAGAATCATATCGTACTAAATAGTTATTTAGGTGAATACTAAACATTGAGATTAGCTCACAAAGCACTGATAATACCAAACAAATACTGTAAGTCTGTCCCTTTCCATCTGTATTAGAAGACAAGAAGGAGTTTCCCCTTCCTACAGTGCAGAACCTCAGAGCAGAAAAATAGACATTGCCAAAGAACCAACAAGGAAAAAACTACCAAACATAGATGTCAGAAGTGCTCCTTCTGTGTTTGAGTGCTCAGTAATAGAATAAAAGCCTTCTCTAGTGCGGTGAACAACATCAAATAAGACACAAAGAACCAGGGTACTTTGTGGGTTTTTAAGAGAAAATATTAAAAAAATGCTAAAAGCAGAGGTACTATATCTTAAATCTCGAACACAGAAAAAAATACACTTTGCAGGTTAGATCAGCGCTACAATATAGAGAATGTGGAAATCATAAGAACAGAGATCGATAATTACAGTACAAAGTTATTATGTTTGATTATACCTGTTGCATTCCTTTCTTTCTTTATTTCAACTTGCTTTATTTTCTAGTAATTCAGTCTTCCAACGCCGTGCCTGTGCCAGCATTGGAAAATTGGCTTTTGGCTTTTGTGTGCTGAGCATTTTCAGTAGATCGCTGGCCAGCTAGCAGAGACTTAATGCAGGGGGAAATGTTGCTGTTTTAGGGGCTGGGTGGCCTAGCAATGAGGCAGGTATGAGTTGTGTACACTGGCAGCAAGCTTCCGCATGGTTCTGCCAAGTCCATCTGGATTCAGCCCCACTACTGTCCTGAGTAATTATTTCTCCTGAGAGTAGCCTATAATGTTTGCCACGATGCATCCCATACAAAGCGTGCTACGTGCCCAGAGATATGTGTAAAAACGGTATTTGGAAGTCAGGGCGCCTGTGTGTGTGCATGCATGTGAGCACGTGTGTTTGTTTTTGATTTCCGGTTGCAGTGACTGAACAAAGCAATTCAACTGTTTGGCCTCCTGTGCAGCACTTCATCTCAATTCATAGAAGCAATTAGGACGTTTTTGTTTCCCCTCTTTTATGTAACCACCACAGTTTAAAAGAGTGAAAATTGTGCCCGGCAAAATTAATAGCATAAATGCTCAAGTGGCTATGATCAAGTGTCCTATTAGGCTGGACAAAATTAGTTATGTGTGACTTTTTTTCTTTCATGCTCAGTTCACTTTTAATGAGCATCTATTCCAACTTCATTTGGCATGACATGCAATAACAATTATCTTTAAAAAAGACAGGAGTTTCTCTTGCTTGCTCAATCTAGAGATACACTACACAAAATTACAATGTACAGCGACCTAAATGCATTTCTTTATGGAATAAAAAACAAATGGAATTCACAGATAACATTTCCTGCAAATTCACTGTTTTATTAACCTGACTGTCTCTTCTCGTCACACCTAGAACCCACCCCTGTGGCTTACAGTACTTCCTCAGAGGACACTGATACGGTACCAATGTACTGGCGACAAACAGACTGAAAACTGGCAAGATGGATTCTTGCATGATCTCGGGAGTCCAGTTGTATCACAAGGTTAACTGTTTCATCATCGTAATCATTCTCATTCCTCTGATGACATTCTCATCAGAGGTCTGCATACTATACTGTCCATGTAATTCAAGCAGAATGGTGTACAAATGCACAGGTAGGACATCGAGGCATTTAAAAATGCAAAAAAGGGGTTGTGCCATTGACCCTGCAGAGTACATACCGTGAACATACTGTCAGTCATTTTGCCTTAAAATCCTCCCTTTCTCTCTGCCCCTCAGGCTATTTCCTATCACGGGAGGAAACAGGGAGTTCCTCTATGCAAATGATTGTGGCGAGGAAAGTAGCTGCTGCTCCTTCACAGGCTCACTCTTATTACCTCATACATAACTGAAGAGAAAGAATATGTATGAAAAAGAGGAGTCAAAGAGCAAGTCACTACTGAGAACCTCCTGTTGTCTGCACTGTTTTTGCCAAACTTGACAGAACACTGGGTTGGTGCGGTTGGGTACTGGCAAAGTCTCTCTTTATCTTTCTTTCTCTCTCTCTTTTTCTCTCTCTCCCTCTCTGAACTGAGGCCAGGGTCCTCTTGGGCCTGCTCTATTGTGCCGCAGGAAAATTGCCAATCCGGGCTACTCTGATTGAACACTGAAAGCAGGAGTTTTATAAAGAAGCTGATTTGCTATTCATTACCTCTCACTCATTCCCCTTTCTTTCTTCCACTCTCTTCCGTTTTCGACTGGCTCACGTTGCCACACTCCAACTTCCTTTCTTGGCCTTTTTCTCCAGCTCTCATTATACTGTGTTCATCCTTTCCTTCTCTGCTGACCCGCCCCCCCCTCGGAGACTCCCATGGTTAGGCTAGGATATAATGTGGCTTTCTTCGTTTTTCCAGTACTGTGTGTGAAATCACTGTTGGTTAGTCTGTCGATATGGCAAATAGTGTAATTACCTCCTGGTTTACCAAAGGATCAGCGCACACCTGCCCGGATTATCAAGTGAAGGCTGTGTTTGGAATACGCAAGCCTTCAGAAAGGTCTGAATATGACAAAGGAAATGATGCAGCAAAGGCACACATAAATAAATGAAGAGTGTTCATCGTTGAAGAACAAACAGAGCTCCTTGCAGCTTTGTTTGACTGTCATTACCTGAAATAGCTGTGGATTTTAAGACATTTCAGGGCGGTTTATCTGTCAAAATACAGATCAGTTCCCGTGATCACTGAATCAACTGATACTGAAAATGAAAGGTTATAGTTTTTCTTCTGTGGAATAGAACAAGGGTATGTTCACACCAGGTTTCCTCCAGGTGCTCTGCAGGGTGTTCCCCGCCTATCGACCAGTGTGTGCTGGTTAAGCTCCCAACTGCACCCCCACCCAAGCATGAAAAGGATAACCGAGAATACAAAATCAATGGATGGATGAAGAAGGTACAGGCCTAACAGTAAAACGCAGATTACTGTGGTATCAAGCTTCCTCACAGCAAAAATATTCCTGAAAACACAAGGTGAAATATTACGGCCTTTTTATTCACGTAAGTGATTTGATAAAACTGGAAAGACAAGCAAAAATAGTGTGTAAGATTTAGTGCCATCTAGTGGAGAAGTTACAAATTGCAACCATTTGAATACAGCTCAGCATTTGAAGTGTGTAGGAGAAACCACAGTGGCTGCGAAACCTGTGGAAAATGCCAGTGTTTGGTTTGTCTGTTCTGGGCTACCATAGAAATGTGGTGGTTCAACATAGTGGACTCGAATAGAAGAAGACCCTCTCATTCAAAAACAGCTTATTCTAAGAACTAAAGCGTAATGATTTATTAACTCATTTCCAGGTGATTATACTAATGAAAACATACCTATTTATATTATATTCCATCTCTGACAATAGAAATGTTACACACTGGACCTTTAATGGCAAGTTCATGTAATTCTTGTATTGAATATTGGTCACACCAAAAAGTGGCACCACAACACTATAATTATATCTGTGCATCTCCACAAAATATGTGGCTCTAGAAGCTCAGTGACTACTTGCAGGGGTCATTTTTTAACTACTGTAGCTTAGCTGGTGCGCTAACTAGCCAGCTGGGACATGCTTAACATTAGTCAGTCACAATATGCTTCTTTCTGTTTTCTCTGTTCTGAGCGTTAACTCCCTGTCTGGCATTATTTTCTTGGGGATGTACATTACTTAATAATGAGTTTTATTGAATATGGGGGAAAAAAAGGTATTTTAAGGTCTGCTCGCTACTACTACCTGTGAGTTTTCTAGCTTGTTAGCTTGGTCGCTAAAAGGACAATAAGTTCACACAGTTTATGCAAAAGACATTTGTACTGCTCATTAACTGTCTGCAAACCATTTCATTTTTATGGACTGTAAACTCTGTCGCAGGAAGTTAAATAAAAGTGGATGGAGCAACATAGGTCTGTTCTCCCAATTCTAAGCACTGTTAGGAGAGCCTGCTATTGGTATAGATGTGAATTTGTGGGTCAAAGTTCATCAAGGTTGAATCGATTTATTTTTTCTCCACAAGCGAACCTTTCAGAATGCACTATGAATTGATTTTGGTACAAGATTACACCATTTTAAATGCTGGTATGACACAGCCTTTACAAATTGTACAATGCAATATATCCAAGAATCAGTATCTCGTATAAAACTATATTAAAGTTTAATGTTAGGATGTGCAGATCTCCCTGGAACTGCCCTCAATCCAATGTTATAATAACACTTCCCCCCCCCCCTATTTTCCTGTCTACATAAGTGCTACTGGACATTCATTCAGACTGATGGATTGACTTTCAACTTGCCACCTCAGGTTTGTCATCCCTCTTCGGGAAATCCTCAGGGCCAAAGTCCCCTTGAGCATTGTCCAGAGCACTGAGTGCTTCTGTACCATATGTCCATATGAAGCAACCACTAAACAGATAGAGGCACAGTCAGAGTCAAGATAAATGTCTCTGTCTATTTTATCCACTTTCAACTGAAATAGGGAGTTTGTTATGTTTTCTTAGAGGTAGGAATTGCGAAAAGCGTTTAGGTTGCAGCGATGAGAAACTGAACATGACCACAGTAGGCTATACGTCACCTCTTCCACAATCACAAGCCACAGATCAAGTTAAGACAATTGTATGCTCAAGATTCAAGTAAAAAAATCACCCTATACTCTTTCAATTTAACACCACATTTAAAGACTCTCCCCAACATAATCAGTAAAACAGTCCAATGGAAATAGTTTTTAATTAGCACAAAGCAGTAAGCAGATTTCATCTTTGATTGCCATCTTTCTTTAGGAAGAAAGAAGACTGTATATGGCATTTATTGAGTATTATGCAAATGTCTTCATGAACATGTTTTCTGAAATGACCTGCCGTGTGTCAAGTTGTTTAGCTTTTTATTTAATTTTAATGATATTCATGGGTTATTTCTTTGGTTCAAACATAATCTTCATTGCAAAGGTCTCAGATACAAATAGTATAATTGCATGAAATGCACAAACAGGGGCCAACATCCAGCAACCCACTCTTGACTGTTTTGAGTCATGTCTCTTTCTGTTTCTTATTAAAAAACTGAAAAAAACAAACATCCCCTAATTGCTCTTGAGTATATACTGTCCAGAGTGCATAGTGATAATTTCTCAAACGTATGGGAGACCAAGCTCATCAACATTATAAGCTGCAAATCTGTTTTTGTGTGATTAACTCTCAGAATGTTCAGTCTGGGAAAAACAATTAAAAACATGGGGCTTTAAAAGAGCAAGTGTATTAATGAATTAAATATTTTTTCACGGTTTAACCAACATGACTGATGAGACCTTATGACTGCACATTTACAAAAAGTCTTGAACAAACCAATACACAACCACATCCTCATGGTGTGAACACTGTGAATTGTTATCAGTGAAACTCTAGATTTAGTTGAACGTCTCAAAGTCTGAATCTTGTTTTTAATGTTGTTCCTGCCTTTTACACTCTTGACTTGGTTTAGCAAAGGTGTGAACCTTCTGTGATGTCTGAGATTGGTTTATGGAGTAGCATTTTGAAGCCTCGAGTTATGCATTATGCTTTGCTACGCCTCTACGTTGCTAGGAGTTGGGCCATGCCTGGTTTTGGCTCGTTTATTTTTTAGCAGGAAATGCCCAACCTGGGCACAAAATGTCTCATATTATCGATAAACAATCCATAAAATATGTCTCTGAAGACATTTGTTGTGAGAAATAGGCAATACAGAAACAGAATCTAGACTTATATTTAATCAGCAGTGTCTAGTTTGACAGTTTGATCTAAGCTTCATGAGCCTGGTGCGTTGCCCTGGACGGACTCACTGAGAACCTGAGGACACACCGTGGAATCCCTTTTTATCACCTATTTTACTCTTCATGGTACCATAGTTTCCAAAATTAACATCATGCTATATAGAGAAGACTTAAAACTGGTGACTGAGACCAAAAACTCATTAGGAAATTGTTCAATCATATAGCTCATCGTAGGTTTATTTATTTATTTTTTACATTACAGGCTTCATATGTCCGAAAGCGTGGGAAAGTTTAGTTTGCAATCACACTTCTTCTGCAATCGAGAAGCTGCCCTAAACTAAAACAGTTAAAATAGTGGGTCATGTTAACAAACGAGTACTTCTATTTTAGACCAAATTGTACCTTTCCTCTATGCCCTGGATAACAGTGATGTTAGCTGTAAACCTAACTGCATCAAAAGACGAAGAGAAGTAAAAGATCTAATTACAGAAGTTAGGGCTGCGAGAGCTCAGTCTCTCTGACATTATTAGACACAACTGTCATATTCCTATGGGGTCCTATTTACTGACCAAACCATAGTTCGCTCCCCAAATGTCAGCACTGATCACTCCCAGTGAAGATATAAATATGGTTGCAGATCGATCCTCCTCAAACATCACTGTGGCAGACCTTGTAAAAATCCCATCTACTCACATTCCCTCAGAAAGGTAATTTCTAGGAGGAAACCTTCTTCCTGTGCTCTACTGCTCTACCCACAATGGAGGCATTTAATTTATTCCAAATATCTTGTCCATCTTCAATTTCTCATTAATTAGTGGCTCTGTTAAAACCTACCTTCACAACATTATTGATCAAAGTGTTGAATGAACTCCTGTCAGCCGCCAAGGATGAAAAAGTTTTTTTTGTTCTTTTACACCTTGATATTCATTTGATACTGTCAACCACTATATTCTGCTGAAATGTCTTGAACTGTGGGTTGCATTTCCGATTTATTTGTATGTGGTAATTTATGGAAATTATATCTATTGGTAATTTTAGTTTCTCCCGTGTGAGCTTGTCCAGTGGGGTAATGAAAGGTTCTCTTCTTAGACCTGCTCGCTTTTCCATTTATATGCTGCCCCTGCGGCAAAATATCCGTATCAGTTGTCATTGTCATGCAAATGATACACGGCTATTCTCTCTGTTGCTAAAAAAGACAGATTGACTCGTTTTAAAAACTCTTTTTCAGACGTTTGAGTTGCATCAAATGTTTTTGATGCAACTCAAACGTGATTTCTTACAGTTAAATGGTTACAAACCTTAAGTAATGATTTTAGGTCCTGATATAGTGAGCAAAATGTCTCAGCCCATTATCCTCTAATGTCACCCTTCATCTCCTCTGAGGGGATGACAAGGTGTACTGGTTCATGACAGCGTGACAACTGAAGGTGTGAGCCTTTGGTTAGGCACCATATTGAATGATAGACCTTTCCCTCACTATCTTAAATCTCTTCTTAAAAAACACCTTTTTATACTTCTTGTTTCATACATTTGCTAGCTTGCCTGCTTGCTTGACATCTCATGTTCTTATTTGTTCATATTTAAACATATTCTCACCTTATTTTAGCTTTTTCTTATTTTAGATCAGTACATGATGCCTAAGACAGATAAACTTAAGACTAACTTAAACTAGCTATAATGAACTACCTTAACTCTGAGTTACTGAATATTGCAAGTGTTCCCCTTTAATATCCTAGATAATTATACAAAATACAAAGGTGAACTCCACATATCAAAGGTCAGCATATTTAATTGCTTAATTAGTTGAATACCTTTCAGCATCTACGCTGCAGTTCTACCCATCAAATCAATATTCAGACCACTTAAACAAAATACCACATCATGTGTGGGTGAGATAATTACCTCTCGCAGTCCAAGAGCCTACTTAAGGATAGCATACCTGGGTGAATGTGCAAAAGAGCTGAATGGAGGATAATGATCAAATATCTCAAAACCTTTAGCCTGTCGTAAGGCATTAATTTGTTGAAGTGTCCTTTATATTTTAGTGGTAAAGGCACACAATTCAACTCCACTCTAGAAATGGTCCCTAGAGAGGGAAAGCGACACAGCTGATATAAAACCTCTTGCCCATGTGTGCCTGGATCTGTACACTATGTGTGTACTTGTGGGTGTGCAATAAAATGCCTAAGATGAAATTGATATCGTATGAAATCTGTGAAAAAACGGGGAAAGGTAAATTACGATGCCCAGAGGGCCTTCTGCTCCCATTCCCCCTGTATCATACGCATCAGAGATCCATTGAATTAAAATTCAATAAGATCTAGGCTGTTTCCCAAACCGTTTTGCACCAGTGAGCTGTGATATCACCCCTATTCTCCAATCAAATCCTGGTACCATTCTCTCACCGCTATTTGAACCAATCAAAACAGCTGAAAAAGAATATGTTGATTTTCACTATGAAATACACATAACGACTTTAACTCTGTAAAATCTAAATTTATTTCTACAGCCAAAAACAAAACACATTTTGGGTGATTTAGCATTAAACATATTTAATGAACATTCCATTAAATAAATAGCATCAAGAAGTATGGGTATGGTAAAGCGTTCAGAATTTTTGTGCTTTGTATTCTGCCTCTCCTGGTCTTTAGCCCACACTCACATAATTTTAAATGGGATGCGGTGAATGACTTTGTTCCAGGCTCTCATTATGTAGGCAGCAGAGATATGCACTCTTTGTCCCATGAAAACTATTAGATTAATTAATGGGTGAACATATTTCCCTCTCCCCTCCATCTTTGCAATCAGCTTTCTAGGTCCATTCTCTGCTCAGTGAACTGATTCATTCTCTCTATCATGACAGGCCTTTACTCCTTTTTACAAAATAAGACCTGCAGCCAATTCTGATTGACTTGATAGATTTGTACAATTCAAATGCCGGCAGCTTAATTAGGGCGAGCTATAATCAAAAGGAGAAAAAGAAAAAAAGGGGGGGGGAGACACCAACTTTTCAAACCCATCTTTGCCTCCAGAAGATTTCACTCAAGGAACCACTCCTCGTCATTTTTTCCCAGATATCATCCGTTGAGCAATTACAGAGAATGTACAGCGAACGATGCATCATCCACTCCTGCATGCTGGCGGTCGGTGAAAAACAGACGTGTTTACTGAGTGGGGGTGCCATTTACCATGGTAAATATGTGCGTCCCAGGCCAGTGAAGGGTTGATGGTTTTGCAGCAGCGTGACATCTGATATACGGCTATATGCAGGGAGAGGGCTGATCAAGGCCACCTCTATCACTCAACCAGATAATCTCTGCACCCGGGAAAAACAAATGATGGTTGCTAGCTAGCCTCAATAGCCTGTCTCACATCTTCATCCACTTCATTTACTGTGAAGCTATTCTCGCTCTCTTCTTTTAGTCATTCTTAGAGTTTTGCCCTTCCCTCTATTACTGCATTCTTTTACAGCGTGATAAAATATTCGTTTATACTACTAATTAATGCAATTCCTAGCTTCAAACCACCTCTAATTATATTCAAACTGCTTTTTATCTGCAAGGCTATTGAAGACTATTGAGGTACACTAGATGTATGTGTGTGTGTGCGCGCGTGTGTGTATGCCTATATGAAGGTTATCAGAGCTGTTTTGTACTTACTTCTTGAAGGATGTTTAAATTGTGCCACAGAGACACAGGTGTCAAAGAGGGCGAGACAGTGATTTAAGGGAAGGCGCCTCGAAAAGCAGGAAACATGAGGGGGTCAAGAATAGTTCCCTAGGGCAATTTATAGGCCTCTGTTATGGTTTGGAAATGAGAATAGAGGAGTAAATTGCTATCCAGTGGGGCCGGGGATAAGAAAGAGCCTCACACTCTGTTCATTCGCAGAGGAAAGCATGCACATACGCCTCCAAAGCCTGCTCCTCTGGTTGGGTAAACAGAGACTGAGATGCTGGGTAGATTGAGATGGATTGGACAAAGCCAATCGCTGACCAGGGCAGCTGAATGTCCTTTCTCAAATACAGAGCATGTTGGTGGCTTTGATATTCATAAGGTGGTTTAGAGAAGGTTGGGGAGTCAGATGGGATCTGTGATATACGACAGAGGTGTGATGTGAGGTTGGCAAATGGCCTGACACTGGCATTTTGTTAACTGCAAAAGATGAAAAAGAGAAAGGGCAAGGAAGGCAGGACATAGAGGGAGAAAGTAGTGTTTATTCTAGTGTTAGACACATGCATAGGGCACATTCGTGCAAATTTACTGACTCATACGTTGCAAAAAGTCCAACTTGGTTAGTGTAGTTTGTGAATCGTACATAAACCAGGCAAGAAAACGCCGGCTTCCTGAATCAAGCCGTCACGTAACATACTCATTACATCCTACACACTGTGAGCGCTTGTGTTCGCAGGGGGCTATGTTTATAGGATGTAATGAGTCAGAGAAAAAGAAACATAAAACAACACAGCAAAAAAATATGAGACTGAGAAAAAGGGACAGAGTGAGTAAGAGAAAGAGAGACTCCAAGTTCCCTGCTGGCAGGGGTTTTCATGTAATCGGAGCACCCATGAGGCCAGAAAGAAACTTTGATCACAAATATTTTCTACAGTCCATTTAGAACTCAGAGTCTGTTGTGTGTGACTCCGTGTGTGTGTGTGCATTTTTCTGTAATGTAATGTGGAGGACATAAGCAGGTCACACAGACACATGCCTCATTCCACTTGCAGCAGACCCAAAGGATTAATTTAACGAGCTGTCGGACGCTTGTCCTATGCGGCCCTCGTTAAGACCATCATGCAGAATCTCCATTTGACTGCTGCCTGCCGTGACTAATTGACTTATTTTGCAGGCCTAAGCAGTACTGAAAGCTCTCATATTTCATATTTATCTCTTTTTGGAGCAATGTCAGGAAACTTCAGTGAGAGCAGGACGATGCATCCTCCCTTGAATACCAGAGAACCAGAGGGGTGAATGCTTCCCAAACTGCTCTGACCACACAGAAAATAAACCACATGCTCCATTTAGTCTTAATTTAGTTTTACATGTAAAAAAAGAAGGGAAAGAATTCCCCTATAGTTTATGTTTTTATGCATAATATACTGTATATCTGATCTTATACTACCAGTCATAATCCACCCTGACAGATACGTCTTCATCTCCTTTTTTATCTCCTTCTACATTGTATTTTTATCAAGATTAAACAGGTTTCAAGCATATTGCTTCTGGCCCAGGAGCAGTAATGACTGCATCAATCAGGCTTTACCCTGTACTGGACTAATACCCAGAAAAATTGACTTGTTTGTTTTTCCACTGTCATCTCATCGTGAAAATCTGCCTCCTCATTCCCTCCTGGCAGAGTATATACATTCAGGAAGTGTCAAGACGTACAAAGCTCCCTTGGGAATACAGTCAGGCTTTTAAAAGCTATCTTATTGACTTAAGCTCAGTTTCATTTGTCTGCTACACAGGAGAAGGTTGGTATTAACAACGGAGAGAATTGTTGCTCTTTCACATTTAACTTCGTTTGGATGTGAAACTTTAGCAACTCGTCTTTGTTAGCGGGTGAAAAAGGAGTCAATCACCCGCTCTCACCCACACAAAACACACACTTCACCTCTCCAGTGCCACTACCACCTCTTTCTCTCGCACATACAAATGCAAACGAAATGCCCGAGGCGGCTGTGTACACTGCCGCAACGCTCTGTAGTTTCGACAGGAATGGGCCAATACATTTGTGTTAGCTGGTGGCGAATAGCAAGAATGGATCCAAGACTCTTTTATTAGATCAGTATTGTGTCTGAGAACATAAAATCTGACAAGTAAATGGAAAAACATGGATCATGTCTGGGGAAAAATCAATGATAAAGACTAGGATGTAGCGGCTAGTGTTGTGTGGATGCGGTAGACTTTGTGTCTTGTCTCTACTGGCAGATTATCACCACTATTTCTTATTGCTTTAATAGAGCCATGATCCAACATGTATAAAATACACTCACATGCACAGAAACAACAAACATTCACACACCAAAACCCATTCCTTCTGCCCTGCCCATCTTCTCTATTTAGAGATAAATAGATGGATTGACAGTCTAATTGGATGTAAGCCATACTATGCTGCCATTAGTACAAACAGACGTGGTCCAGATGCAAGGCAACCAAGAACAGTGTGAGTGGAGGCCAAGAGTGCTATCTGCACACCCACTCACACAGTGAACTGGCCTTAAGAGAAACGGTAGAGGAAGAGGATGAAGAAGAAGAGTGGGATGGAAAGGTGATTATGGAGTCGGAGGTGGTCTATGAAGGTTGGAGAATAGAGAAAATGTAGATGAGGAGAAGAGCGGCAGATGACACAAGATTGGCTGAAGAACAATAGCTATAGAGGAGGACTTTTATGGTGGGGGTGGCAAATGATAATAGAGGAGAGGTGATGTGAGTGTTCATTCCTAGCATGAAGAGACGCATTCCTCATGGCCATTTAAATAGTGCTCCACTGCTGCTATGCTCCACTGTGGATGTCCAGCCAATGGTGAATTATTCAAATACAGTCAGTAATGTCGAACGAAAACCTTTTCTTTTTCTGCTTATAGTCAAGCTCCTATTTGCTGTTCTTACAATACTCAGTATTTATTACAAACAGCAACTACATGCGAACCAGAAAAGAATAAAATACTGCTCTCTTGTTGCTGTTGTCATTGCTTGTTCCTTTGGGTTTATCTGGTGTGTGTGCGTATGTGACATGCTTTCTTGTGCCTCAGCACTTAACGGTGCTGGCAACAGAATTAGACAGAAAGTGAATGGGCTTTTGTTTGCTGTATTACTACTGTTTGGTCCCAAGGGCAAGGACTACCATCATTGCTAGGGTAGTTTCTTTGTCTTTAAGAGCTGTTTTTGTACGAGCTCCACTCTGTTCTTCTCAGTCAGCTGGACAGCTCCTCCAGCAAACGAACCGTACAACATTCATCTAGTGCAGCGCTGTTGTTTGGGTGCAGTCGACTGCCAGGCGTTGCTACTTATTGTTCCAGCTTCCTGTGCTGAAGCCAGTGGCAATAAAAGGAAGAAGAAAGTAGTGTTGTCAGACAAGCCTAACTCTAGTCTCACATAGCCAGACCTATCTCTACACTTCATCTTAGCTCTGTGCCAGCACTGGAGAGTCCTGGCTGATACCATTATCATTCTGGTATAGGAACAAGCTCTGGCTTGTTTGTTTTTCTTACAGCGGCGGTTGCCTTGCTGAACGGTAACATGCAGATAGCAGAAGGGAAGGAGAATTCAGACATGAATTACCCATCACTATCAGAATTTGATCCATTCGATCCAACAAAATTTGGAAAGTCTAGAAGAGCCGCATTACATAATCTCACACAATGTATCGATCATTATGGCACAGTGGCAAAACTTTACAGCAAAATCAATTAATTTCAATGCAGTGGGCGCAGTGTGTATTTGATATGCTCGTAGAGGAGAAGTAAAACTTGGATACGTTATTCCAACTATTGACCTATAACAAACCACTTGCATTACTGACCTTTGAGGGAACGAAGAGCTGGAGAGACCAACATGGAGGAGGCTGTGTTGTGTTATCCACTGTAACCTCATCTGTCAGAGTATTAATTGTTCCACTAAAGAGGAACGGTTTGCAGACAGTTATGAGACAGGAATTGATAGTACATTTGTCTTTTGAATAAAGTGTAAAACGATTGTCTCGTTAGCCATCAAGCACCATTGTACAAAATGATGTACAGTCCTGAGAACAAAATGTCAGGGGTGAGTAAAGAGCATGGAGCTAGAGTGACTGATTTGCGCTAGCATGTTCCCAGCAGCTAGCATAGTGATTAGCCTACCAGCTGCATTAGTTCTGTGAGTTGTCACTATGACAGCAAGCCTCTAGAACCAAATATTTCATAAAGATCTGTGGATGAATGCCAAATAAATGTAAATGTTGAGTCATAAAATGTAGTTCCCTTACTCAAATGCTGAACTGGACATGGTGGGACGTACTTCAGAGAAATGGACAGCGCTTAAAAAAAGTAAATGCCATAAACCCAGTCTACTTTTACACACCTGTAACGTTTCAGTCCAATTTGCTCCTAGAGTAAACATGATGGTGAACCTTGGTGTGAGGTAACATAAAGCCACACCTCATCTATCATTCCTCTCAGCACACTTTCATCCATAATTCAGGCTTGTGTCCAGTTTAGAGGGAGGATTTTCTGTGTGGTAATGTCTGTTTGGATAGTCCCACAGAAACAGGTCTACAACATGATTACACATTCATGCCTCGGGTTAGCCACAGGACCAATTGTATTCTTGTATTTCCTGTTTAATTTGTAGTTTGAGATCATCAATGGTAATTGTCTTTGTTCCTTTGCTAGTGTTTCTGGCTAGATCATGTACATTGATGGTCTTCTTTCTCTTTTTCTTTTTTTTATCCTCTATCATGATAATAAACTTCTTACCATCTCAGACCTTACCATCCTTCACATTGAGAGGTTCTGCATTGGCTATTTTCTATCAAGGCTCTCCAAAACAATGCGACAGCCACAGCTTGCGATTGAATCTGTTTGAATAAGTATCTCTGTTTCAGTAATTTCACAGTGCGTCTTTGTCATGATCTCATACTGGCTCAGTTGTATAGCTCTCCTTCGCTTCTTCCCTTTAAGTGTTTTTCCCATCTGTTTGTGAGTGTAGCTGTCAACCAAATGTGAGCCACTCTTTGTCCCTTTTACCTCTCCTCCTCTCGCTTTCAGCCCTCTTTTTCTCTCCTCCTCCGCTGCCTTGAAGCTTGCGGAGTGTGACTGGTAGCTGCTGTGATTGCAGTGTGCGTCCCCCCGGACTGAAGCAGACGATGCCTTTGCTCCGGGAGGGGAAGCTCATTTCGGCTCTTCACTCATGAGGGAACAGTGGTCTGTCCTATTTGTGTGTGTGTGTGCATGCCATTGTCTGTGTGCATATGATAGATGAGATGTACAGGCAGTTAAAAGCAAGGAGACATTAGTGCAGACAGATTATATGCAGGTGGTATACCAGTCATTTTCATTCCTGTTGGCATCCTGCTCATGAGGAAGAGAACATGTCAATTTCAAGACGGTGTGTAAGTGAGAAATGTAGCGAGAGACTAGAAAGACGGAGACTAGAAAGAGACTAACTGGTAAAGGATTGCACTCCCCAGCATGTTGACAGTGAGCCTGACAGTTCATTAATCCAACCAAATCCCTCCAAAGTTACTCAAGTGTGGATTCTATTTTCAAATTTCCTATTAGTTCCTCTTTGTGGATTAAGCACTGCAGTTCACAAGTGAGTGCCCAGCCCCAGCCCTGGCCCAGCACATATAATTGGCTTGTAATGGATTTGGGGTCGTCTTTGCATCAGTGATACGGATAGATCCGAGGCAAAACGGCTGCTTTCCAGTCTCTTCTCACACACAGCCCATGTCGAGGCCTCTGGTTCTGTATAATACCTTTCTTTGCTCCACATTGTCATTTCTATTTCTGTGTGTAGCTGTGGCATCCATAGCTGGAGGACTGTGGCAGGGGAACGTGACACGGCTGGAGATGAAACATGTCAGGTGTCATGCAGCCTTAGGGCCCCTGTCACTGTCAAGACCCCTGATTCACAGACTGAAACTGTCCCCCCCATCTCTAACCCTGTGCTTCTCTTTTCTCCTCTCTTTCTGACTTTCCTTTGTCTCTTTTTCTTTTGTCCTTGATGCCCATTAGGTAGTCACTCATTCACTTGTTTCAAAATAAGGAAACATATTCCAATGCATACACAATCATAAACACAGAACCTACAGAACTAGAGAATATGAATGAGCTTACACGTCCTAAAAATGTCCACTAACAGAATTTGTTATACTATAGTCCACAAGCTGGTGGATCACATTGACATTTTCTGTCAAAGTATTATAATAAACATAATTGAATACATTTTAAATTGGATATGTTGGGTTTTTTAGCTGAATTTTTACAGTTGACATTGTAATATCAATTCATTAATCATAATTAATAATATCATTATAGTCAGAATTAGTTTATCATTGTGAAACTATACTCTAAGTTGATATAAACAATTATAAATGATTATTGAATGTCATTATATCATAGCCTTATCTTATATATCCAGGAGAGTATGGACATAATTACCAATGAGGAAACAACAAGGGTATTAACAGTGATTCCTTTACTGTAATTTTCTACAATAATAGTAGTGTAATTGACTTTGATATATGATGTCTTCAAATGACAATTGACTGCTTCTGAACAAATTATTTATACAATATGGCATGAAGAATTGAAGGCTGACACCATTCTTTTAGATTAATTTACTGCATAATTTATTACTCAGAGAGATAATTAAAAGGAAAAAAATCATCTTAAATATAAACAGATTGATGCATACTTGCATGTAATTGATTCAGGTTAAGGGCATCACAGAGAAAATCAATGTGATGAATGATCAAGCAAAGTTTTATCATACCCATCATTACAGAGCCGAAAACAATATTTCGAAGTCTGAGTCACAGGTTAAGAGAGTTGTGTTCAGAATTTGACAGCAGTTTGGTGTTGGACTGATCACTGTGATAGTCACAGTGTATGGGAATTGGTGCTGCCTTCCTGAGTCAATCCTCAGCTGCTAGTCTTGCTATGGACTCGCCCTGGCGTCCAGCCCTCCGGCACATGATTGTTGAGACAATGACATCACTATCCTGGGACTTCACATAACAGCTGATGATGTGCTCCAGCACTGTTGTGGGATGCAGCAGGCAATGATAGCGACTCAGCCATGTCCTGGCAAAGAAGGTGGACAGATTGGGGGACACGTTGACTGAAGCTTGAACTTGGTTTGAGGGTTTGCCAGCGCTCAGACCAGAACATCACTGCCTGCACCTACTCTTATTTATTCACACTGGTATGCACGTCCAGTCAATTATGCAACACGCGGTTGACCACAGGGCTTTTTTATATTTAGAAAGAGGAATTGTATTAGACATACAGTAGGAGGGGAGATATAGAAGCAGGACTGTATAACATTATGTCGTCTCCTTTGAAGGTTTTAAAGCCCATCTGACATCTTCCTCTCCTGGAAACAATATGTGAAAATCTATGGGAAGCCTATACAGTGTAACTGAATATATTACCACAATAACCTGTAATTGAATTGAATCATTATTGTAATGCTCTTTGAGGTTGGTTAGTTTACTGGCTGGAACAGACAAAGGCATTGGCGTAAACAGAGACAAGCACACACACACACACACACACACACACACACATCTCTCCACATTACACCTACACACATGCACAACAGCATAATGGAAGTGCAATTCAAACTAACAAGGTTGGAGTCTGCCATCTCACAGTCTGATGGTCCCAAGCCAATTATCACATCATAATGAGCTGGTCAGCTAAGGATGCTTGCTTACATTCATTTGGAATGCGCTGCCAAAGTGGGTATGTGCCTTTTGTGCTTAAAGGGTGTGTGTGTGTGTGTGTGTTTGAGTGCTGCAAGTGCAGTTTTTTACCCTTATAAAATAGTGATACAGATACAGGCTGCATATAGGAATAAAGTAAGAAACTGCGCTGCAGTGTGAAATGTTTATTTAAATGTATAAAGAAGTGATGGCAGTGTATTTTTTAAGAGACGGTTATAGACAACATGGTGCAGAGACATATTTGTGATAAAAGCATACCCAAAAGGCTTTAAAATGACAGTTGTTGGCGGTTGATTTTGTCAGCGCTCTTGCACTGTGCATTTCAGTGGATATAATTGCTCTATCTCTACACCCATTTAGGTATAGTATGTAATTAACATTAGCTTACCGTGATTAACAGTAGATTTGTTGACAAGAATCATGGAACAGAATTATTGTTCTTGGAATGCTGCACAGAGCACTTTAAAGATATACAAGGGGCAAAATAAACATCCTTCAATGAGATGCACACTTTGTGATACAGATCTATGCAAATTACAGTGTGTCTAACAAAATACTGATAAGCAAATTCCAACCTTCAAAGTCATGGAAGTCAATGAAAAAGCTGTTAACAATCCTCAAGTCCACTATACTGACATTGAGTTAGTATTTTGTTTGATTAAAGACAGGCTGGTGTAGTGCCAGTTAAGCAGTTTTACTAATTATCCAATATGTGTAATAAGGTCGCATGTTGCTGTACTTCATTATTTTACACTTTTATGTACAGAAATATATCTAATCCTTGAAATGTTAAAATTAAACCTGCATACTTGCAATCTGCTGACATGTTAGAAGTTGGAAATTCATCCTGTGAAGCAATGTCAATAATATAATGTGCAAATTCTGAGTTTTTATATATTGCTATACATGCTAACTAGGTCACAAGACTGTTGGAGCATCTGGTTTGTGTTTGCACATGGAAACAGCATGTGCTGTCTACAAAACCAGGATGGTTCTATTCTTGTTTTAAGAGGAAACTGTGACCCTGACAGCTCTTTTTCCCGGCTTTACCCTCGCCACCACCTGCTCCCACCGCTCCTTGCACTGCTTCCTCATCCACAACAGCTGGCAAGTATTGGTGTGGAACTGGGATGACTGGGACGGTGACATTGAGCCCCAAGTGCATTCAGATTTACAGTCTTCACGTGACAAAGAACGAATCAACTGGCCTGTGCGACTAGTTACACAAGAGGGCACCGAATTTTTACAATCCTGTCAATTTAAAGCTTGATTTTTGGCCACTAGGGGGCACAAATCATCAAAACAAGGTAGCATAAACTAAAACCCTGATATATTACATGCTCTTCTATCCAACGCCGTAGCAACCAATTGCCTACTTGCCAGTGACGTAATTGGACCAAAAAGGGTGCCAGTACCCTACTTCAGCACATAACTCTCAACACAACATAACCCTAACACAAATTCTTTTGAACTTTTTTAGTGCTGTTCTCTTAGCTGTGTGTGCACAGAGACACAGTTGTTCAGGAGTACCTCACCAGCATTCCTGTATGCAGGGTTTTAGAAAATATCGAGGTTCAAAAACTGAACTTGCTAGGGGGCGTTTGGGGGCATGCTTCAGAGCATAAATGTATAGTTATTTAGGCAATTATTTCAGGACTTTAATTGTCTAACCCTCGGAAAAATTACCAGTGACCTCAGTCACATACAGCCATGCTCGTAAGGGGTGTTGGTAAGAAATAAGCGTGGTCTTGTGGACAAAAATCAGAAATGCTGTCACTCAGTACTGGTGAGTACCAACCTATTTAAGGCAATGCTACCTGCACTTTTATTATAATCAGAGACATGTTAGCATTCACTTGGAGTCATTTTTATGTTCCTGTTTTGGTCTCCACCAATTCCTCTGAAACATTTCTGCATTTTTAGCAATTTAGTAATGAACATTGGGTTTATTATCAGTATACTCTGCTGAAAACATCATTCAATGGGGTTCACGAAAGTGACTGAACCAGTGGAAATGTGCCGATCATAAAACCAAAACAATGAGCTGAAGAAGCTCCACAGACATAATTTCTCTATTCAATTCTACCACTATGAGTTACTGTTTCACATTAAACAGTCATTTGATTTAACGTCATTTTTAAACCTATTGATTAACGCGGGTTACAAAATCCACATTGCCTAAGGCCACATGTTAAGCCAGTCACAAACTGTGAATAACAGGAGAGTGCTTTTACCACATATAAAAAATGAACTAAGAAGGAATATGACCCTGAGGGCTCCCAGCTCCTCGCCACTGATGGCAATTGGATCAGATCTGGTCAGAGCCCTGGATTTTAATGATGTGGTGAATGCCTTTGCCCAGAGACAGTGAGGTGAAATACACATGGTTCAAGGTCAGATGGCTCTGTTACCAGGTAATAATGTTTACTGCTTGTTTAATGAGTAGTACAATAGTTTGTCTCCCTCAGAAATCAATGCTTTGCTGGTCAAGATGCATAGTGGATTTGATGGGACATTTTCTGTGTGAAATTTATTGGCTGTCGGTTATCCATAATTTTTTTTTTTGTGAGCAAATCTTTTTTTGCAAATAGTAGACATGATATATTGAAATAATTAAAATGATTTGCATGTACATAATTCAAGTTTAATAGAGGTGGCAAAGATGCAAATGAGTGAATCCATCCTCCAATGCCATTATTTTTTCATATTTGTGTGTGTGTGTCTGCATGTACAGTACATGTTGGCAAATGACGGGGCTTCCATTTTATTTTTTGGCACAGTCCTCCATTTTCTTAATCCATTCCATCCAATTGATCTCTAATGGTCTCTAAAGTTTATGCCTTTGTATCTTTGTTTTTGTAACCCATTCACAATTATTTGTTCCCCTAATGAAAGTCCTACACTGCAAACTGTCAGTGCTTTTTTGATAAAGATAAATACATCAGGCCAGAACAAACACAACTGGGTTGAACTTTATGTCTGTCAAAAGAGATGAAAATCTGACTTTAGCCCTGTCTGCCAAATGAACATCATTTAAACAGACAGACAAAACAGATCAATGCAGTGTTCAGACAATGCATTAGTTGAATTATTCATTTGTTTTATTTTAAGCAGGTAAATCTGTATAATTGCTATACATCCATGATCAGGATCACCTCAATTAGGGCCAGAAGCAACGAGTCAGAAGCCGATGGCAATACATTGGAGAATTCTGATTATTTGTGGATCTGTGTTGATAAAAGTAAATTAGAAAGCAAGACAGTGGAGATGTAAACACTGCAACATATAAGCTAATGCCAATATCTCGCTCATGTTGGGCTTACTTAATGTGCTTAATAATATTAACCCCAGGTCAAAAGTTAAGTGCAATTATTTTGCTATTTGGCCTGGTTAATTGAGGGCTGGTCTACTGTAGGATTAGATCGATTACTTACGTAATTGTTTCTCCTTTCTTCAAGAATTTATAATTGCAATGTTTGTCACCAATATACTTGCATTTTACTACAACCAGTGTGAGATTAATGTGCAAACTCAACATGCAATGTATTGTATATGTGATACTCATTTATATTTTTGAAAAAAGAAAAATAAAGCCTCCCTGCAATGCTTCTGAATGCATCATTAAGCATGTTGTTGCTTCATTGCTTTGACCCGTCAATCCTTCCTTTTATAATTTTGCTGTACAAATTCACAACAAAACTAAAAACTAAAAAGCTTATTGTTAAAGGATTTTTTTCTTGAGTCTTAAAGAAATTGAACTGTGCAGAAAAAATAGGATACTGTATAACACACATATATTATGTGATTAATGTATAGTTAAACCTTAACATAACTTACAGACTGAATTTATCTCATTTCTTAAATAAATATTTATGTCACTGTATAACATTTTGAGCTTCACAAAAAAGCTGCTGGGCAATGAGCCATTTCTATTAGCTGTTTTCAGCCTCAGCTGCAGTAGACCAACAGTCTGTCATGCTCCAGTGGTCCAGCATTTGTTTATTTGTCCATAAGTATATGTATATGTTTGTGTGAGCGATTGCTTGTAAGGCCAGCGTCACCAGTGCCAGGCCAAGCAAAACTGTGGTATTTTGTTTATCCTGGCTCATCTCTTCTTTCTCTTATTGACCCATCACTGTATCCATGTGGACTGGCCCTCACTCCCTGACACTACACAGATAATGGCTTTTCTGAAAACTCTGCGCATTAGGCATCTCCACTGAGCTGTAATTATACCACTAATGTGCCAATTTCCAACGCATTCCTCTAAGGTATTAATTTTTCCTGTTTCAGCTGAATTGTGTTAAGACCAGAACAGAAAAGTTATTGAGAGAATCAGGCTTTTTGTAGAGGCTTTCCATTTATTCCCTGTGTAATTTTAAACCTGATGAAAGAGGAATAGAAAAATAAAATGTCATGGAGGACATCAGAGTGATGTGCCTTCTGTTCAAAACCAGTCACATGGCTTGTCCTTGTAACCATGGTGATGGAATTATAAAACACCTTGGAGGTTCTTGCCCATATTTTTAATTTTTCAAAAATTAATGATATTCAGTCTGTGGCTGCATATTCATTATTCTTTCAGAGTGACTTAAGTGATGCAATGTTTCTATGACTTTGATCAGCCTTTGAAGGCAAAATTTCCTTGCAATTGTTTGACACAGGTAAGAAAAATGGTTATACCCACAGTGCAAATCTCTAAAATTTAGTAAAAACTTTATTTGTTACTTCAACCAGAAAAAGACTCTAATGATATGCAACATTTCTCTGTCTCTCGCTGAATCCCTAATTACTGCTTGCACACACTGTGATTTTGGATGGCATCAATTTAGATTCCATTACGTTCTTCAGCTTGCCAGTCCCAGTGGTGGCGCTAATGCAGTCCTCCCAATCTGCACCAGTTGTAAATGAGGAAGGAGCATTATGATGAATGGCCCATTTGTTAGCAACTACATTAAACCGACATTAGCCAACACTGTCTGCACCCCCCCCCCGAACCTAAACACAAGTACACACATGAACCAGCAGCTGATTTAATTGATCACTTATTCATGCTAAAATGTATGGCTATCATTTGCACTTTTTCATGATTAATCAAAAGCGTGGGACTGTCACCTCTCGCTCGGTTTTCTTTCTTCTATTTTTTCTCCTCCCCCTGGCCTTTATTACATTCTTCTTCCATTTTGACTTTTATCACCTCCTTTTTCTCTTTTTCCATCTTTTGAGGAGGAGAGTGCACTTAAAAGAGTAAACGAGTATAACTCTATTCCTCAGCGCAGGTTTTTGGAGCGGTTATTACCATATGATTATTAGTGATGGACAATTGGCCTCAGAGATGTTTCATTATGAAAGAGCTCGCTGGGATCTCATTAGCGCTCTCAGTCTAAAGGCTGCTGCTCAAGCCTACTCTGCTCAGGGGAATTACATTTCGATCACCAGGGCTAGAGTTAACAAGGCAACATTAAAGGAATGTGAAGGTGCAACAGCCAAAAAGAGACAAATTAGTATCCTCCAAGAGTGTCAGAGGTGCCTTACTTATATAAATAAATTATAAAGGCTATGTTGGCTCTTACAGTATAGCCTGGTTTACCTGCACAATCATTGTTTGGCGAGGATTGCAAGCCCTGATGCTGTAGGCATTTGTTTTTCTTTTTGTCTGACAGGAGCATCCATCAAAAAATGTAATTTCATTTCTTTTCAGCTGTTGATAAAGTTGCTGACTTGTGCCAGTCCTCCCCGTAGGATCAATAGCTGTTTATACAAATAACGCTGGAAAGTACAATACACCCGCTGCGTTGCTGGAGGTGACTCTCCAAGGGCAGCTGCAGCAGTTTATCGAGGCAGCCCTCTGGTAGGCTGTTTTTATTCTGTATCGAGGATACAAACCACATAAAGCTCGAGGAATTGTGCAAGTGTTTGTATGGGCTGACAGCAGAGGTTATTACATACACTGACTCAATAATTGAATGCAGTAATTGTTTACATGTAAACCTTGTAGAACTACAGGACCTTTAGGTTGCAACATATAATATATAATGCTTTTATGCAACACACAGTGCAGTGTGCCTGAGGCTTGTTCACTTTTTAAAATATACACTGTTCACCGTATGTCACACATGACAGAGCCATCAACGATGGAGGCTAATTACTTCTGGCTTGTCAACATTTCAAGCTGTAATGCCTCACTTACTCTAGTTAGCGCTGCACTAAACTCATAACAAAATATCAGAAACAAAGTGCAAAACCTTTTTCTCCCAGACATCCACTACCAAGGGAAAATACAATTTCTGCAACCCATTTTTAAGACTTTGTCTCATCTTTTGTTCTGAATGAAGTCACCTTAATCCTTGCTCTTTGGAAGGTGCTATAATTACCACAGATATGCTGCATTACCCAGAACAGTTTGAAGAGACAAACAGAACATAAAAGAACAAATGTTTCCAAAATGAGAGAGAAACATTAAAGAAACAAAAAAGACGAGAGGAGTGAGACAGCAAGTGAAAAAGTAAGGTGAAAGTAGGAGAAGAAAAAAGGAGAGACAACCTGAGCAAACAGAAGTCACTATACAGTTGCAAGTAACTAAATGTTTTATATGAGCTGCACTATCAAAGCTCCTCCATAGTAGAAATTGTGTGTCTCTGAACGGAGGTGGAGAGTAACACACCTGAGAACATGTCACAAGTGACAAGTAACCACTGAAGTGAGACGATGTCTGTGTGCAGAATTTTTTATTTTCAAGCTAGTTAGTGGTGTATTACATGACTTGACTATAATGTTTCAACTCTCTTTCAGTGTCTACTACTGTTACCATTCTCACTTTCTTTTTCTGTTATAATGATCTGTAAATCATGTCCATAATACCTATTAATGATATCATACTTTGAAGTATTCATTCATCTTGTGGAAGGACATTTCATTGCATTTTCATTGCTCATTAAAACTCCAGTTATGTGATTTGTCTTAAAGAAGCTATCCGCCTTATTTAAGGCTTTCTCCCATAGTATAGTGATATACAGGTTTTGAAATTAGGTTATTAGACCTGCAATAATTGATTTTTTTTGGCCATTTGGGGGCAGCAGAAACAAGTTGTGAACATTGACATATCTTCACCTTTTAAGTTTATATGACAAACTTGTTAGCAAGTAAGTAATTACGGAGCAACACTATCAATCAATTTGAGTTGTGTTTCTAGCCATCTGATGAATATAAGTCCAATATTCACTCGGTTTTTGGTCTCTACAAACCTTTGGAGGAAATATGATAATATTTACATTCACTGATATAGCATTTTTCATGTTGTTGAAAAATGCTATATCAGTGAATGTAAATATTATTATATATAATATAAGTTACAAAATGTTTTACAATAAAAACCGATGATAGGAGCACATAAGATCCACAACTTTAGATATAAGGATAAAATATCTGGCTCTTTAGCCGCTAAATGTTAGTCACTAACTGTATCTGTCTGCAGTGTACAGTGGGGGTTTTACACCTTTTTCGATGAAAACAGGTGCTTGCTGAAAATGGTGATATGAGAGCAGTGAGAGTGAACAAAAACTGTAAAGTTGTGGGCCAGAAGCCCAAACAATTAGCTGAAACCCACTAATTCTCACTACGAGTGACACCTTTCACATTGTCATTTGATGCATTGGTATAAAAATATTTATCATAGCCAATTTCACTTTATATAATAATGAACACATCAGTGATTTTAATGATTTACTCTATGCCCTGGGTGTGTGGAAATCCAGTAGTTTTCCTTAACATACAGAATATGTGGTTTACATTTGATGTAACTGCTTGAGCAGATGAGAGTTTATTGAGTGGGAGGGAGAAATCAAATTGAGCTATGAACTGCAAATATTTTAATCCTATCATTTAAACTGAATGAATGAAACTTGTGTTTGTGTGGGCTTATTGACATTCAAAATTGACTTGGTGTCCAAGTAATCAAAAAAATATATTTTTTGTCATTTTTGTCTGTAATTGAGAATAGGAAATTGGTAGCCGAACAGTCACAGTGAATGCTTTCATATCTGTTTGCTGATTTAAATGTTTGGAAGTTGAGAAAAAAAAATGCAAGATTGATAATGAGAAAAAATAATAGTTTTTAGTAAATTATATCGATGAAGCATTTTCAGCTAGGTTGTGCTACTTTTATCTGTCTTCTGTCATTGAGATTTGAATATGAGTTTGGGACTGTTGGTGAGACAAACAAGCAATTTAAAGACCTCACATTGGGATAGGTTGGGTTTAGAACTTAACACTAGTTGCAGCCCCTGTGATGTATACTGTAATTTTGCTTTGCTCATAGATTGCAATATAACATTAAAAAATACAAAGGTAATGCACACTTCAACAAAGTCATTTCAGTGCTGCATTTTGAAGCTTTATGGTTCAGCACAGTGGTTCGGCATTCCTCTACAAAACCTCCCACACATTTTCTCTAAAATGTTTTCCAGCTCAGCAGATAGAAAACAATTCCACCTGCATGAGAACTCTATGCCTCCTTTCCCACCTTTACCACAACACCACCTCCTCCTTCTCCCTTTCCCGTTTTCACAGTTCAAGCACATCAGCAGGCTGCTGAGACACAACCCTGGGGTTTGCGGTTCTCCACTCAATATTTCCTCATCAGAAAGAAGTGGCAGACCAACAGGAGTAAGGGGAGAGTGCAACGACAGGCGGGCAGACATTAATGACTGGCTGGTTGATGTGCTATAGGTCATATCTCCAACTTTGAGCCACAGACCTCAGTTACCCAGCAGTTCACATAAGCAGTTAAGTGTGTTTGCACACGCTCCTGCACCTCTATAGCACTCCTGTAGGAAACGTGATTAATTAATAACATTGATTGAGTAGTGATTCTCTGCACCTTTCCAAGGTCACAATGCACAGCTGATAGATAGGAATTGGCAAGCAATGCACTTCTAAAATACTGGAGATCCTTGGCTGACTAAATAGACTGTAAGGGTGTAGCAGTATTGTGCAGGGCATGTGAGAGAAATAATATCGCAGGACAAACAATGCAGGGAAGCAAGGAACATTGTCATGAGAACACACAGTACGAAGCCTGTTAACACAGACTGACACACAGTGCAAGCTGATGAAGAACACACGATCTACTTACTGGAGTAGGAACAAAAACACTCATGTTAACAGCCAATCGGAATTAATCATTTACTATTTTCATAATCATACATTTTTCATGCAAAAATGGTAAAAATGTTTTTTTTAGCCTTTCAAATACAGAGATTTCACATTTTTGTCTGTTTTATATTGTATTAAACTGATTATCTTGGGGTTTGGACTGACAAAACAAGACATTTAAAGACATCACCTTGGACTTTGAGAAACTAGGATGGACACCAATTAATCTAGAAAATAGTCTAAAGATTAATCAATAATGAATATAATCCTTAGTTGCAGCCCTACTATAGTTAACTGTATATTAGACAGCTAAACCTTATATAGTTTTAGTCATTAATTTATAACTACTAATCAGTTCACCTGAGAGGTAAACAAGCAACCTCACATTTTAACAAGGGTATTTCAGCAAGAACTCGCATACACTGCTGCTGAGTCGAGGCGGGTACGCCATTCATAAAACATTACGACGGCTTTTATTTATTTAATTATTGAACACGTTCCCTTTCTTGCAAAAAGGGATGTGAAGCCTCGAGGAATGTGGGGAGCAGTTTTAAGCTTTGTTGGGGACAATAAAAGAAAGCGAGGGAACAGAACAGATGGGAAAGAGAAGATAGCTAAAACTCGAATGACATGTCTAGAGAATTCTTTAGTGTGCTCCCCTGCTACTGTCACAAACTGACTTCATTCTCGTGTGGTTCTTTAAAGCCTTCTTAATATTCCTCTCTGAAACCTGTGGTCTGTAGGGTATTGAATAAGCAATACTAAATTGAACCTCATTTTAACCCAGATTTGTCATTTAAATTTTATAATAGAACTTCTCATTTTGTCTAAAAATGTTCTCTTGCGCTTGCTTTATTTTTATATCAAGGCAACAGTCTAAATTGACCCTTATATTTAATAATTTGATAAAGTGCTAAAAAAAAAACAGAACTATAGTTATGAAGATTATTTAAGGACACTGGACACTGGACACTATAACACATACTGCACTGTATCTTTTTATGATCACTCTTATATAAGGGTTGTCATTATCTTTACTTCCCATCTCCACTGCCACTGATAGCAGACGTGACCAGATGTAATGCTTATGATAATTGTATAGGCTGCAATGTGTGCGTGCATGTGTGTGTGTGCCAGGTCCAGTCAGGGAGATGGCGGCCCACTTTCAGTAACTGATGAGAGTGGGAAAATAGAACGCTTGATTACCCCCGACACCGCTCGAACAGCGCTCCTGCCAATGAAGGTTATTGGGCCTCTATACACGAGTGGTCAAATATAGAAGGACACAATTCTGATCTAGTTTTGAAGTCTTTGTCTTACCTCTGAAGCAATGACGCTTTTGATTAATTATGTATATGGCCGGGTGTTGGAATGAGCCCCTGCGACCTTCCTCGCCAGCCCCATCAGCCTCATCAAAACCTACATCATCGTTAGCAATCAGGGTCATCAACGTCTTTAATTATTACCACCATTGTCAGTCATCAATGTTGTCACTGTCTACGTTGTCATCATCGCCATCATTATCCCGAGCTCTGAATGACAATTTCCATTTCATATCCATCACCGTACTTCTCGGAAACGCAGGGACGCACAGTTCCCGGACCTACAATTTACTCCCAGTGCTTTACTATTCAAACAAGCGTGCCAGACGTACAGCGAAGGCCGTAGCAGCCCTGAACAAAACACTCCCCAGAGGACACGGTACTGATGGCTTTTCTACTATGTAATGAATAAAAAACACAGAGTGCTACAGCTGTCCCCCAGGCCAGTAAAACCCTCTAAGAGTCCCTACATCCTCCCGCTCTACCCCACTGCTGCCATCACCAACTCAAAAAACATACGTGGGAGCCAACACATACATTTTATAACTAACAACACCTGTCCCAGTGTGCAGCAATGACGATGCATCAACCAAATGAAATCCACTGTAATTGTAAACATTGCCTTTGTTCTCTGAAGTGTATAGCCTCCTGCTGAATACAAGTCAACAAACAATATGCAAACCCAAATATACAGTGCAGCCTCCTGACCATCAGTAAATACAGAAACACATATTAATACACACCCTTCGGACACACACATAGAAACAGAATGCGAAAGAACTCTTACACCTCTCTCTTCTCAGTAATAGGTTGGACTGCATTTTTTGGGCCTTAAGCTCTAACTGCTGCCTGCACTTTGATATCAAAATGTAATTACCTTTTGAAGCTCTGCCTCCCTCTTTTTACTGAAGGATGTGAGAGACACAGACTCAAATGTGTGTTTCATGTGTTTTCCTTCTGTACTGACACTCCAATTACCAAGAAACTTTGTATAAAACCTCAAACACCTGAGCTCTAATTCCTCCCTTACAGAACTGGCTTTCCTTTTCGCTGCTTTCCCTCCAAACACTTTGATATCTAACATCTCTCTTAAACTTAAGATGTGACTCAAACTCCATTAATGCGATAACACTTCGTTCCACTTTAGCTGTAGAAAAGATTTTCTGTTTTTCTTGTTTTCTTTCTAAGTCTGGAGCAATGCACTGTAGCTACAGAGGTAAAGTCACAATGACGTCTTTACCCTTGAACTCTTGTTTGTTGTCTCTTTACATGTTAATGGTGTTCTGAAAGTTGTGGTGGAAAATATCAAAACTTTTGAGAATAAATTTAACAGATAACTAACTGGATTTACAATTTGACCTGTTGTCTTTGATTTTTCTGTTTCTCTAAACATTTCAGCTCTACACTGGTGAGAATAAATGCGCTTAGCAGCTGTGGGTGTAAAGAATGAAGAGCTTCTGAATCACTTCTTCATGCACCAGGTTGGATGATCTGCTTGCTGAGGTTGATAGTCGGCCTGTGCGGATAATTTATGCACTCTGAGTTTTATATCCACTAACAACACAAAAATATATTTACATTGGTGAATGACTATCACATTTTGATTAGTGCTTATGAGTTTTTACCTTTCCATTAAAAATGTTATTTCTGCATAAGATCTGCTGCCTTGCAGCTTCTTGAGGTTATTCCACTGAATTTAAGGAGTGCTAATATTTTTTCTTCTTTAATTGCATTGCTTATCATTCTCCTTTCTGTTTACCAAGTTTACTAAAGATCTAAATCTTTTTTCCCCTGGATGGAAAGTGGAGGCAGTGAAGCCAATCCTGCCTTTTTTGCAGAGATACATAAACGTATTGTAAAGTTTTTAAAAGTCACAAATGGTTGCAGGTGAAGCATTTTCTGTGGGGCCACATGCAAAAGCCATGCAAATCTATGTTAGCGACGTGGCTCTATGGATTGATTTCCACTAGGGGTGTAAGAAAATATCGATACACTTGAATATCGTGTTATTTTGTGATATTGTATAGATTCTCCAAAACGCTGTGTCGACTGCTAGTTAACAGGGTTGTAAATTAAAAAAAACTAAGGTCTATGATGCTGGATGTTACAGGGACTGTGATAAATAAAAATGCAGATCCCACTGTTGCATAAATAAGATACAGTATTGCAATATAACCGCTGTATTGTGATATTTATCATATCGCCAGGTTCTTGCCAGAACACAGCCCTACAGTCCACCACTTTGGATCTTGATCAATGGTTGTCAAGACATACAAAGATGGTGAAATCACTATACACACTTAACATCAGTATTGATCTCTAAGTTGTACCCAAGTACAACCTCACATAGTTGCTATTATGACTGTAGACTCTTAGTCTTGCTTGAAAAAAATGTATCCCTATTTTCCAAAAAGTTTCTCAAAGTAGTTTTATATCGCAGCACTCGGACTTAGTACAACTCTGAGTTAAAGCTAAGTAAATAAATCAATTTACAAAGCTTTGCAATATTTAAAATGCTGAAGTGCAATTGGTATTGGAATAACACCTGCACTGGTTCAAAGGTGTGACCATCGTGGGCGAGTGAATTTATTTAAAAGTAGGTTTCATGCTGATACATATCAGAGTCCATCTAGTAGATGGAAGAGTGGGTGGTCATGATGATGGAAGGTCATGACACTCCCACAGGCATGGGGATAACAAGACAGCATTAGGAATGAGGCATGCACATAATGCCAAAATCAAATCTCTATAAAGTGGTATAAAGTTTGTGATGTTTACCGCGTCTGACGAATAGTTGAACCTCCAGGGTTGAGGGCAAGGAGGGTTAATGTGATATGCAACTACAAAACAGTTTAATTGGCTTGGCATTTAAGAAGCTGACAGCTTCAACAACTTAAGCTTTAAGTTTTGTCTGTTCAATATTTGTAACAATAAATTATATATATTTCTTCTAACAGCTCTAACACTAAATTCACTAGATTGCGTATTATGATATGCACAGCAACATAAGAGGGACATACTGTATCTGAGAATAAAGTATTAAAGAAAGAAGTTGTTCAAGCACACTGAAATCACGTTTAACAGCTTAACAGATGTTGACATGTTAGAATGAAATTAGATTCAATGAGTTGAAGATCAGAGGACTTAAGATGGGATGTTCTTGTTGACATTTCGTAAAGCCTTTGCAGAGATGTGTCAGCAAAATCCATGGTCTATGTTTTATTGGGAACACTCAAGACTAATACGGACAAGATTACTGAAATATGAAATGAAAGCAGTATTTCCTCCTCATAAAGTGTGCCTGCTAAGATCAGCATTTCATCAGGCTTTAAACATGAAGGTTATTCTGCACAGGCCTGCTAAAAAGCCGCACAGAGGCTACAATTCCAGCGCAACATTCGCTGTGTAACTCGCAAAGATAAGCACATTTGATGGACTGCGTTTTCGTTGACTGAGTGCAAAATAATTACTGCAAGCTAGTGTTTTCCAAGGCTGAACACTTTCTTGTTGTTGTAATTAATCATTTAAATTAACTCCAAGAGATTTTTGGGAGCAGAACTAATGGTTGCACAATGGGGTTATTGAATTTTCATTCCATTTTAAGACTTGGAGTTACCCCTATTCTGTATTTATAGCATATTCGAATTCATCTCTCCAGAAAAGCCATAGAATAACAAGGGGGATGCCAGCAGTTAAGAATCTGATTGTTGTTATCCTGCCTTCATTTGGGGTTCTGAAGAAGGAGTTGCTGAATCATGGGCCACCCTGCTGTGTTTGGAGCCAGGAGTGTTTGACTGCAGCATCAGGTAAATCGATCATTTTTCAGTCACACCCTCCACAGTATTTTCAGCAAATGCAAAAATAAAATATATAAATAAACAAGCTAATGTTAGCAATGTTTAAAAAAAATGTGCAAACCTTTTTTTTCTAATATTGGCAGCAGGTGTAGGTCATGCATTTAGTCTTATCTCCGGCTCCGTAAATAAGTGGGGAAAAAATATTTTTCACAACACTAAGGTTTTGCGCACTTCTTATATTTTTGACTGTGTGTTTTCACATCACAAAGGATGGTCAAAGAAAATGAAAAAAATTGTAGAAAGGAGTTAGAAAAACCTGTCAGGATGTAGGCCGGTACAGGAGTTTAGTGTGGGGTTGTACCGTAACTGGGCAGCGATAGTGAATATCTCCCACAATCACAGGTAAGATGTGTTGAGATGGGGATAGCTACTGTAGCTAACTTGTAGGGCCAATCGACAACTCAGTGGGGGTTTTGACACTTTTGGCTAGTTGTGCAAAACTCATAAACTATTAAATGTCAGGTCTTGACAGCCCTATGTTCTCTACTCATACACACCAACACAGATGTCATAAGCAAACCAATTTGTTACTCAAGAGTCGGCTCTGGAGACTACTGCAGAGAGGAGCGCAAGCCAGTGCTCACCTGTAACACCATCTCCTCAAACAGAAAGCAAACCAGTTACCAACCCACAGTGCATTTTCTGTTTAACTGCATAATGCAAGTTAATGTAATTTTGATTTAATCATTAATGGCATTTAATTCATCTTAAATTAATTACTCATATCCCTAACCCTTGCTAAATGTCATGTAAAACAATCAGTTCTAATTATTACACATTATGTACACTTTGTAGTATTAGAAAGTATGAAACTAGGGCACAGCCAAAGAAATTAGATACTGCTTTTACATATGTCATTTTTTAAGCAAAAAAAAATAAAGTAGAATAAAACTCACCATCTTTGGGAACCAACCTGAGTCTAGCGGGAATAGTAAATTTATGATCTATTCAGAGCCTATGGTGCAGTTACTATGATTTCTCTCACTTTATCTATTGCTCAAGTTCACAGAGACTTAGTTTTACAGGCCTTATCTTGTATAATTTTATGATGAGAAACATAATTAAACTCTCATTCAGCATGTTTTAAATGCCACGGGAATATTGATAGAGTGAGAATATTAATGAACATAAATAAAAGTGAGAATCCACTATTCAGGTATAGAAGTGGCTAAGCAACTACCAATTCCTGCTGCTGACAGAGAGCTTTAAAAAGTTACCCAAACGCATTTCATCCTCAGTCTTTCTCACAAGTTCCTGTAACAACTGTAACCAATAAATAAGACTTCAAACAACAAGAATTAGTTGTTCTGTGGTGTAGGTGTAGAGCACAGAAATCTACAAAGATGCTCTTTGCTCTCTGTGGTTCCTCAAATGGCAGGATGAAAACAACTCCGCTCAAATTAAGACAAAGTGCAAACCTGCCTTGAGAGGAGAGTAAGGAACTTTGACACTTGAGTTTTTAAAAAAAGAACAGCGCGAGAGAAGCAGGCAGAGAGAACAAGCAGAGAGGTGTAGAGGGCTGGGAGTGAAATGCCTCCAGGACAGAGCCCTTACTCATCCTTGCAAAAGTACAGGAGCAAGAAATATGGAGAATGGAGAGATGAGCAGAAGAAGGTGCCTCGTGGTCTCCCACACCCATCAGATAGTAGTGGGAAGCGGGGTTTCGTGTGGTTAGTCCGGGGGGACTTTGAAGCGCAGGTCAGATCGATGTATGCCCTTAACGCAGATCAGAGCTTGACAACTCCCCTTGGCGTTGGCATTTCTGAGTGAACAGCAATTTCCCACCTCCACAAGAGTGAATAACATCAAAAAGTAATGAAAGTCGAAAGCTTTGTTGTAAACAAGGATCTGAGGACAATAATTTAACCAAAGGTAAGAAACACCTACTGTATTTGGTGCTTTGGGAATTCAGCTGGAGAGATGTGATGATAAAGAAAAAAGCTAAATAAGACACATCAAAATCTTTCTTTAACTGAACTCTTGCTGTAACTGAATATCATTTCACGCTGTCATGCATTTTTTTGCTTATGTCAGTTGCACTTCAGGTCAATTGTTATTCATAAAGAATATACAGTGCAGCTTCAACACTCTAAAAATAACACTTATTTCAAAAATATATCTAATCCCATTTACTGTATGTCATTACAGTAAAGGACAGTGAGATGCTGCTTGTCAAATAAACACAATTTTAATGTGTTGACTGAGAGCTGACGGAGGTTATTTGGGGGTCTAACACAGTTCGATCTGTATAGCAAGTTCAGTCCAATAATGAAACGTTTTATCAATATAAAAAACAGAACACACAAAGAAAGATGAGAGAAAACCACTCGTCCAAGGCCACATTTCTTCTTAGCATTAGAGACCACTATGAATCACATATTAATGCCATTCTATTGTGACAAAAGGACATCATTCACTCTACAAACATAGGAACCTCTCACTAATGTCCTGACATTGAGGTAAATGTGCTGAAAACAACTGAAAGTTTCCTGAGAATTGACCACAATCAGTACAGTGACAAACACAGAACACAATACCATCTGTCAGACACATTCGATCATGAAATGAGCCGCCGGCGTAGTGACATTAATTTCTTCTCTACCTGATGACATTTTTGTATGCCACGTCTCTTGCTATGAATGCACGTCTTTTGCGTTTTAGAAAGCTAATGGATTTTATATTGTTGGAGGTTTGTAAATATGGAACAATCTGCAGAAAACATCACTATTTATATTTTATTTTCCAGTCTGTTGTTTAAAGGTGATCCATTTATTAATATCCATTTATCCTGATATAAGCATTACTGGTGAGTAAGTAATCATGTTTATTTAGTCTTTAATCAGGAAGAAAATATCAGTATCATTTTTTCTTTTTTTCCACCAACCCTTAAAACGTAAATGAATTCACACGGATTCACAGTCTAGTATCAAGACTTCCACAAATATTATCCTTTACAGCTGACAACTTATATCTGCTGAACCTAAAAAAAAGAATGGTGGGCATGTATTGAACTATTCTTATGTGGATGGACAGAACATAATTGTCTTTCTATATGGTACAAGACCTAATAGGATGTTAGCAAAGGTTCACAGAATCCAGTACACCTTGTGGGAAGAAAACATGCCAGGTGGTATTTTAGGCCCAATTACCCATATGTTTGGGACAAGTGACCTTTCCACACTGGTGCACTGTCTGAATGTCCAGGTAGCAACAGCTACCAGCCATCAAAAACAGTTTATTGAAGTGTTTATTCTTAGCCTTTCCCCAAAGGTTAGACTGAGCTCTCACACTCACTACCCATCAGCGTTCTAATGTGTGTCACAGAGTTACATAGGCCCACAATGAAATAAGAGACAGCAGATGGCTGATGAGCTAGATTCATAATTTCTTCATTCTCTTTTTATCTCGGATAAAATATTAGTGTGCTGTCATCCACCCCTGACATAGTTATGATCCCACTTTCCTTCAGTTCTATTCCAAATGAGATTTTATAGCTGCATTTAATTCTGTGGTGGTTCATCAGGGTTTCAGAGGCAATTACCCAGCAATGGGACACTCATCCTAAATCTGAACCATGCTACTTTTCATTAAATAGCATATGGTCTCCTGTGGCCGATAAAATACACTGATATGAAACTACTGAGACTGTCACACTGCAGTGACATTACTTTCACTCTTAGCACGATGCTGAATATTTTTGTAGCAGGCACTGTTTTGTCCAATATATGCAGAATCCTGAAGAAACATTCACCTAGAAATTCATTAAATAAGGCGGTTAGATATCAGTTTCTTCACCAGCTGCTACTCAACAGACCATATTGCATTGCAGCCACAAGACATTTACACAGCTCTGACTTACTCTCAGAGAAGAAGAAGAAGAAGAAGAAGAACTCACTGTTTTGTTCTTACTATCACACTCCCGGCATGGACAAGGAATGGATTGATGGAACAAGTTTATCTCTGAGGTTGTTAAATGGCATGTAGAGAAATTACTACCTAAATTACAAAAAGGCAAACTGAAAAAAAAAAAAAAAGCTAGAAAGGTCCAAAAAAGCTACATGTATTAGACAAGTTAAAAGGGATGTTGTGTCTGGCCTGTCACGATATGTAAAAAAAAAAAAAAACTAAGATTAATCATGAATTGGTTTGGTCTGTGCCTTACAAAATCGCTGTTGGAAAAACAAGCTGTAAAATATATATTAAATAAATCTGTGTGATCTGAGTGTGCAATGCTATGGTGGCTTGGTTAGATTTAGGCACACAATCAATTTGTTAGGTTAAGAAAAAGAAGATGGTTTTGGTTAAAATAAGGACTTTGTTAAGGTTAGGGAAGCTAATACGCGGTGAAGTTAATGGTAACAATAGTGGTCATGCTTAAAAAAAAAAAAGCCCATGTTGGCGGTCGGTTGGAAACAAACAGCTGTCTCCCATGTTAAAGTCTGATGTTCTGTTGATCCATGCATCCATCATCACTGGACTGCCTTTGCTCCCGTCATAATTCGGCCAAAAGAGAGCTTTGTGACTTGAGGGTAAACATATGTTGTTTTCGGGCACTTGCTTAAACGGCTGTCTTCTTGGGAGGAAAGTCTCATATAATACGTCAACGTAATTAAAATATGCAGGAGCCTAGAAGGGATGTTGGTATGGGGAAATCTCCATTTAGTGACAGCCTTAACTTGCATAAGAATGATTTCTATGACTTTCAAGCAGTGGGGAAGTGTTATGCAGATTTTAAATGTGGCTGTCGGTATCAGGAGAGAAAAAGTCAAATCAGTGTGTAAGAAGAAACCTTGTGCTTAAAATCATAAAGGCATCACACACACCAATTCCAAGCTACTGTAGTTAGAAGCCTATAGCCTAGATTCAGTCTGATAGAACTTAATTTCCTTTACTTAATTAAACCATCAGAAATTCAAGGGGAAATAAGTCTTGACAAGAGTATAAGCATTCACTTTTCAAAGCAATTCATTTGCTTAAAAAGGGATTATACAATGTACTCTCTGCTTGCGTTCTCAAAGTATATGGTCCAAGTACACAAACAGCAGACCTTCATTTGAAATCCCAGTTTTCTATTCTTCAACGCTGCATTCAGGTTTCCCTTTCTCTGGTGTGCACAAGCTGTTTGCACCTTTTGTTTGCTATCAGTTGCTACTGGGGAGAGAGCCACCTTGATCAAAGCAAGCCACCTTTACTGAACCCTCAATTTTGCATGAATAAAGAAGTTCACTGTGGCAAGATGTGGAGACATCAGAGACTGGGGATGTACTGTAAGGGTACCAGACTCCCACCGCCCCAGCCCTCATTTCAGAAGCACTGGCAAAAGGTTAATGCTCTGCTACCTGCAGAGGAGCGGGAGGGATAAGAAAAAAGAGCAGGGGGATCAAAGCTTTTAGGCATGTACTTCTCTGAATTTAAAATTCATATACTGTATTTGTGGAAAATTAGATCTGATAAAACAGGACTGGATTTGACTAGGCACAAAAGACACCAAGTCACACTGCGTCATAGTCGTCTCATAATGCCTCAGCATTCACGTGTCAACCCTAACCCTTAAAACACACAAATGAAAGCACAGTTCCTAAATTAAACTACTAATGCAATATAGTTAATTCCAGAATGAAATGTGATCAAATACCATTTATCAACTATGCAGATTTGGTATATAGGTATATTAGAGGACCAGCAGAGCAATATGTGCCTCTGTTTTTTATATTTAAGGAACAGCTATTTATCATAAATTCTCTTGTGAGTGGTTTATACCATAAAAATAACATAAAATTATATTTATTTCGAGAAGAGGTGGATTTCCTGGAGGTCCTGTTCCATATCAAATATGGTTTAACATAGTTGCAAACACACATAATATAAACTGCAACGAAAATGTCAAATTTAGGACGAAGTACAAAAGCACTGAGTCATGTTAGGTTAATAAGGTTAATGTCTCCTTCATCCACTGACAGGTTGCTTTAAATAACCTGCATAACAGCCTCAGACAGAGCCGTGCACACAGAGCGTCCCCTTCAGAAGCGTCATGTTGATGCCTGTGCTGTCTTCCTTTCCCCCAGGACTTTGTTATTCCTCACCTGCCCACTTGTCGCGCCTGTTCTGTTTTCCCACCCTGACAGTCTTCAGATTTAACCACCTGCTTGCACACCTGTTCCTAGTTTCCCTATTAGGTCCCTATTAACTATTGCTGCTATAGCTTCCCGGCAGTATGCTGTCTGCCACATTTTCTGACGCTGCCTGCCTACTACAATGTGGGCTTGTAACAAGTTGTCATCTTCTTACTAAATTGTCTCTAAACTCTTCTTGTGTCTGCATAAGTCCTTCTTCTTGTCGGTGTGTGACAAAATATTCGGCCAAATAAGATATTGCCCATTCTCTTATTTTGTGGCCAAAATGCTAAAACAGGACGTTGGTGGGGAGAGTGTATTTATCATCTTTGACCATTGTGTATGGCTGAGTGTATCACCCAAAAAGGGAGTCCTTGGGATGTTAGCCAGAACCAGAGGAGACAACGTAGGTTTCACCTTGTGCCACCTTCCTGAAAGAAAAACGTGATAGCAAAAAAAAGAGAGATGATTGTGCTCAGAGCTTCATTAAATAGGAGTAGGGCTGTGTATTGGTAAGAATCTGACGATACAATATGTATCTGAATACAAGTGTTATGATTCAAAATACTGCAATATATTGTGATACTGTAAGCAAGGCAACATATTGTGATTTATTTGAATCTAATTTTACCTAATCTAACCTAAAGACTGTCCATATGCATAAAAAACATCCAACCTCAAACCCAAAGTTTACAGTTAGGGGTTCAATCATAAAAACTGATAGTGTTTTTTTAGAATCGTTGTAATATCACAA
>NW_023339774.1:18957348-18973592 GCF_004916995.1 Morone saxatilis | reverse complement strand
CAATACAATATTTTTCAATATTTTCTTACACCTCTAGTTAGGAGTCCACCAAAATCACTGGGGTCGAGCTAATTCCACAATAGGTTTCTGTCCCATCAGCATGAATAACTTGACTTAACTACTTCTATAATTATGCAGATTGGACCATAGTGTTAGCTTCACCAACAAGGGATTTTGAGATGTCTACTTGCAGAAGGAAGAATTACTTGGGACAAGGAATATAATAACGTTTATCTTCCTTTACTGTGGAGGATGGAAACATTTGTACAGTCTGTAGAACTCCAGAGCAGACAGACTTTTAAAAACCACACCTGAGCCGACGAGCAATTAGATCATGTACTAACTTGGACTAGCAACAAACTCACCTTTACAAATGATCATTTATACTGTAATTATTCTCAACACGACTGACACACTGAAAACGTGGCCCATAGGAAGATAATAGTAATAGAACTACAAAAGGCTGTTGTCTTGACTGGGCCATTAGAACCAGGTCATCCACATAAATAAAGGAAGACCTAAATTCCCCTTCGGTGAAGCAGCTCAGAAGCTCTGAGGACCAATGGAGCCAGATGGAGTCATGCTATATACAGATTATATCCTTTAAAGGGGAAGTGTAGGAACTTGTGCTCACAGAGGAATAAATGTAAAGGTGGAAGTGAAACAGTCTTGTGGAGCAGTCTTTGTGAATTATCAATGGAGTTATTTAATGACCTTGCAGTTGCAATCAATGCCATCCTCATAATGCACAAGCAAAGCCTTATCCTCAATCAAGGAGGTTAAATGAGGAGAGATCCACTTGGTTCAGGAACACATTAGTCCACCGTCTCTGCTGCTTATCACCAGCTATGGTTCAAATCAGGAGAGGATGACTGAGAAATCTGCTTTTCTGTTTCACTCCCGCCCTCAGACAGGTTTGAAGAATGACAACAGGTTTGAATTTTCACATCCGTTATTACCACCTTTCCTTAACATCATCTGCAAACGCTGCAGAGAACGGGAACTTCTCAGTATCGTCTTAAATTTATGAGGCGATACAGAATTTTTTCTGACAATAAACTAGTTAAGTGTTATTTGCCATTTTATTGTTCTGACAAAACGTGATGTGATAAAAGCTTTGGCAGTTGTTCTTAAAAAATACAGCTATATGAATATATTTTCATATATTTAGTTGTAGTCACAAAATGTTATCTTCTTCTACAGTCTGTTTCATGTTTATGTTGCACTTGATAATTCTGATGTACTGTGGCAAACTTACAGCAGTTCTTTATGAGTGAACACAGAGGGCTAAAACCAAAAACATGTACATTTGAAGCAACGCCAACAGAGTAATTAGAGTTCAGTTCTGAATAAATGTTCTAATCAATTTTCCGCTGTTGGACATGATTTAAGACATACAAAAATGCTCTGCTTTTAATCATAATTTGTGTCTGATATTCCACAAAAATGTTCAATTACTTTGCAAACAAAAACTTAAAAAAAATTACATCTACTCCTTCTCCCTCAGTGAAATGTTTTTTATTGTATGAATATGCTAATATTTTTCATTTCACAAGTTTAACAACTAGGCACAATATGTCTCCTACTTCACCGAATAGTCCATTGTCAGTGTTTCTGCACTGGAGGCTGAACGTTTCCACATCAAACTTGTGTAAGTTGCATTTTGGACCCCAACTGGCTTTCAAACATGCTTCCATGTGGACACTTAAGTTGAGCAAAAAAGAAACGTTCCTCCTTAAGCAGATGAATGTTAAAAAAAACAACCCCGTCAAACACATACATCATTCTGCACACTGAAGGTTAAAAATCCAAGTGAAGTAACAATAAGCAAAATATAGTTTTGAGTAGAGGGGGAATAAATCATCTGAATTATTTTGTAATTTATAATTTACTACATTATAAATTATTAAAATAATGCAATGTATTTTTTTCTCGCTCTATTGTATTATTGTAACAAGCCACACAGGCATCTACAGTGCTACTTAACAATCATTAGTGGTTCTTTCCAAGCCATCAAGGATCATACAGCCAATACAGTCTCTCCACATGTAAAGTACTTTGTGTACTATTATGCTTGAAAGGAATATTAATTTCTGTTTTACTGCGATAACATTTGTTAAAAAACTAACAACATAACATATATATAGCCACTGAAACTCTGACTGAAATAATAAATAAATCAATAACGTACAGACAAGCCTATTTAAGTTCATTTCAGCCCTGATGGGCCTAAACTGTTCAATCTTTCAAAATGTGGCTTTGACATTTCTTACAGCGTCTTGTTATGCAGGAAAAGCACAGGTGTGACTGATAACATTAACGATGGTTCCGTTCCATTTAAGTGTGCCAATAAACCATAGAAGAAAGCCAACATGCACAGTAGACAGGCCCTGGATTTGTACATCTTTGTCTTGTCATGGTGACACGGGGATCTCTCTCTCTCTCTTTTCTCAGTTTGTGCTGGTTGTTGTCACTTCAGTCCCTTTCATACCACAGCTGCCCAGACCTTCAGAGTTTTGCATTTCTGTGAAATACCTTCGTCTTGTGATGAGTCTCCTTCCACCACAGCTGCTTTGGATTAGCTCATCAGTCGAGAAGGCAGCCTTCCTTTACTCGTCAGACTGGCTAAGCAGCTTTAAAACTGTTGCTAGTCGCCTAACAGTCCATGTTTCAAGACATGAGAATGGCTATATAGTGGTGCTCTAATCTCACCCCAACGTTAGAACACAATGTAGGTCTAATAAGTCTTTGGTGGCGACCTTGTGTGTGTTGGAATAACTGTAATCTGAGAACAATTCTATTGGGACTGTCTTCACTAGAAAAATCATAATGAATAATGTGTGCAAATACAAAACAAACTGTTTGTCTGCCTGACTACTTGCCCTCATTCGTGAGAATAATGACTGTGTTCTCTCAGTAACAAAACCATAAGTATTACAATGTTTACTTGTCGAAACGTAGTGTACTCTTAAGGTAGGAGAAAATGCTCACCAGGGTCCTTTGTGGAACAGCCATATAGCTCCTAGCTCAACAGGCATTTGTGAATGTCAGCCTTTCAATACAAACAATATCAACTAACAAATAAGTATGAGGTGAACGTACACAATACACAATATATGCAATACACAACACACAGACGCACATACTGAGCAAAATGTATTAAGTTATGTGCTTTTATTTATTTATTTTTAAAAAGCAGAAAGTAGAGATAAAGCCGTGAACCACAGGGCACCCAAACATCGGGGCCTCCTGCTAAAACAAGACACCCATCTCAGGCCATTACCACATGTGGACCACATAAAATGCAGCTCTATGCACCTTCGCAAAGTCGGTGAATGAAGGAGAGAGGTACAGAGCAGATGGAGAACAGGTATAAAAAGGAGGCTGAAAAGTATCTAGAATGATGGTAAACAAATAGTCTGTTGCCCACTTGACAATTACATGCGCTCCCTTTGTACTGCATATACACTGTAAGAACTTGCTGACTCGGAAAATTAACTTTGCACAGGTGCACACATGCCTGATAAACACTAATATTTGCTGCATCTTACATTTGCTCGACATTTTGTAGCACATATAAAGCACTCAGCGAACGAGGATCAAAAAGCTATGTGAAATACTACCGAAGAGATGAATGAAGGTAAGGGACATAAATTGAGATGAATTCTTGATGGTATAGGGTGAAAAGACAATAATGAACAGATGCAGCCAAATCAATAACACCTACAAACACAATTAGACCACATGAGAGTTCTTGGACTCCACTGAGTATACTAGAGAGAATCAAAACACACAAACACACACACAGAAACACTCACAAATAGTATTGTGGCAATCAACATGGCAGGTTCAGACACAGCCTCAAAGACAACTACAAACGTCTACAGTATTTAGCTTAGCAATGTATCTCACCCCAACTGTTAATTTAAAGTGTAACTAGACCTTTTAATTCTGCTCGCTCTCTCCTCATTAAATTTTAAAAAATGCATCAGAGACCTCCGAATGACAGTGACTAGGAGGCGTGGTAGTCAGAGCTAATGAACGGCTGCCTCGAGATTCTCTGTGTTCACGCTGGAAACACAGAGAGTCCGCTGGAGCTCTTACAGTAACTTGAAACACACTGACGGCCGTTCTCTGTGTGGTACCTGTGTTGTAGCTGAGCTAGTGGCTGTTTTGTAGCTAATCTAAGGGCTCAGAGGCTTACTCTCTGGTATGTGTGTGTGTGTCTGTGTGGGGGGGGGCTCATCAGAGTGTGGTAAAGATAACAGTCCGTTGGTGCTTCTACTGCTTCTGCAACCACTATGCCAAAATAGAAAAATACTTACAATAGGTTTAGCAAAAAATTGCATAAGCTCCTGTGAATGATACGTCTCAATCAGTATACATTTGAAAATGAGCACAGTGGTTTCACAGACTCAAAGTGGAGACTGGGGGAGATGGGCTGCCATCCTCTGATTAGAATTTCGCCCCGAACGGTCGACTTTATCTCTGCATTTGACTTACAAGGTTCAGTAGAGGGCATGTTAGGCTATTTTTAACCCACAAAATGCAGATTTTCATACATTTGGTAATAATGTCAACACCAGCATTGATGTATTTCATCACAGTATATTCATGTAATTCAGTTTAAAGCTCAAAAAACACGTTTTAGGGTGGAGTACCTCTTTAATATAAGGCATAAACCAAAGGGAAGCCTGTGCACTACTTTATATTTATTTTTCTACAGTCCTTAACTCTGAGAACGAGCAAGCCTTAACATGTAACGTGCATTTCTGTCACTCCCTTCTTTCAGACTTGTGCAGGATCTCACAAAAGAGCTGGCTGTCATAATCTCAGTAGGTAAAAGCAAGTTAGACAGCTTCTCCTGCCAGTTAACAAAATAGCATAGTAATATAGTCAATATTCCCCAGAAGGAGCTAATGGTCTGCTGTAAAGAAATTACACAGTCGAAAGAACAATGGACAGAAATATGCCCATATTCGTTATGGTGAAAAGAGACAGGTGGAAATGATATGAAACCAGGCGTAGATGTCAAAGCAGTGATTCTCTCAAGCACAATGAAACCAGAGCTCCCAAATCTTCATTATATTATATTATATAATATTACATTGTATTACATTATATTATATTATATTGTGTTATATTAAATTATATTATAAGCACAAGTAGCAAATGACAATGTGGGAAATATCTGACATAAGAAGCACTGGGCAATGAAAAGTGCTGCTAAAAAATGGTAAGCATGATCACTGTGGCTACTGGGCACTGGCAACCAGTTCAAGTACCCAAATAAGTATCGGGAAGGAAAAATGGCATCAAAACATCTCTACTTGTATAACGATGTATGTTGTGTGCAAACATTTGTGGAAAATGGCTTTAACTGAAAAAAAAAGGTTTAAAATTTAATTTTATGTCCATCTGTAAAATCTCAAGATATGAACACAAATAAAAGAGAATAATGGTAAAAACAACCTAAAATCAAGAATGCAGGGCCATGGTCTATACTATGGGGAGCATGAAATGTGCTTACCAAATTTCAAGACATTGTGGACAGTAGTTTTTGAGATATGTTGCTCTGGACCACAGTGTTGGACAGAGAAACCAATGGACTTATACAGCTATCTTTAGGCTCTACAGACACTGGGACAAAGACAAAACAACTTAAAAATACCTGTCTTCAATGTCAATAGTTGTTTTTTCGTATTAAAGATAACCCTCTCTTTTGAACTCTTCTCCGTGTTACTGAGTGGTAATGCAGGAATGAGTGCCCTAAGTCCTTCTCATGAGTCATAGAAAAGCAATTTTACATCAGCAGCAGGTAGACAAGAAATTTTGAAATTGGTGAGAAGAAGTAACAGCAATTATTCTCCAGGAGTCATCCTGCAGAATGTAATGCAGCAGCCTAAATCTACTCATGTAATGTAGAACAGAATATCCACTACAGGAACAAACACAGACCTGTAATTCAGAGTCCTGTGTGTTTAAAGAACTTGGTACGTGATATTTATGGCTATTGATTAAATTTAAGCAGTCACATTACATTATGGACTCTCCCCCATCTCGGGGAAAAGCTAAGAGCGAACACATTCCTTTGAGATGGGTCATGACATCATCGGTTTCTGTTCTGTCCTGGGAGTGTTCTCCATTAGCCCTGAAAAACAAACCTGCTGTTCCTGTAGGTTATCAAACACCTTGTAGGTCAGCATAGAGGCAGCTTAATGTCAGCAGTATAGTCCCGCAGTATGTGAGGGCTACAACAAACAACAACGACATAAAACAGACCAAATCCAACCAAGAAAAATGAACACGTATACACATACACTCATAGACAGTGTACTTAAAGATCAAAAAGATGGCAAAATCTGTAATCTTTTGCAAAGGTCAAGAGCCTGCTGGGGCCTGGCTTACACTTAGCTGTCTTGGGATGGAAAAGGTTTGTCCAGCATTGGGGTATATTAACCATGACATCAGTTTACTAAGATTAGAGGATTAGGGAATTTTCCATCTTTTTGAGCTTTAAATACACTGTCACTGAGTGCATGTGTGCTGGTATGTGTGTTCATTTTTCTTGTTTTTATACTTTTTTTATGTCCTTTTTGTTTGTAGAACTCTGTTATTGACTTTTAATTTTTTATTCTGTACATAATTTATTGTGGAAAGCGCTTTGTATTGTGCTTTATAAATACAATTATTATTACCTTCCAAAACATTTTAGTGCAATGTGACAAATACAAAGATAGTTTTGAAAATACAAGAGTAATTTTTCCATCCTGACTATTATTTTTCTTTTGCCATGTTGAGTTTGATTGTTGGCATTCATTGGCTGAGACTTGGGAGGCTTGTGTTATCGACTGACTATGGATCAAGACCACTCCAGCCTGTAGGCTATTAGGAGAGCCAGCAGTTCAGGCTCCTGCCCTGCCGTTCCTTAATTGGTCCCCTCAGAAACCCGGCGCACACAAACTTCACTATCACATTGGAAGATTATACTGAAGAGAAAAGAGAATCCCAGTGTGCAAGCCGCTTGGCATCGATTAGCTCACTCTATCACTTCAGTTTCTTCTTCACATTTTTTTATCTCATTTATTTTCACCTACAGATTACAATCAGCTGGGGTGGTCTTTGAGTAAACCATACAATTCCAGATAAAGAGGAGTAGACAGAGGAGAAAATGGCTGGAACAAATGGGAGATGACTCAGGACTGCCTACTGGGTAATTGGGTTTTATCCTCTCATTTTATCAGGCCTTGTTTTGGATTACAGCTATACAACACACACATACATAGGAAAAGGAGAAGGATACCTAGACATTAGCAGATCTAAAGATAACTGATTAGGTGTGGGAGAATGAGACTGTTGCTGCAGTCTCATTATGATACGCAACGGAGGAAAAGCGTAACCATTTTCAGTGGAAAACCGGGGCTTTTCACTGCAACCAAATCTGGTATCAAGGTATTGGACACAGTCAGTAAACACAATACACGCAAAAATGTCAACACGAGATGCTTCTGTACAATAGCTTTTCTTTTCCATTTCCACATTCTAATTCAAGGCATGTTCATTTCAACCTGACATTTCAATTTCAGATGCTTCTACAATTCAGTGCTTTGAATATGGATCTTGTCAGTACACGTGTATGCTCTGGTTGGAGACCACGACAGGCTGACAATTGCAGGAGTCATCCAGCAGAAATACTGTACATATCTTACCCTACCCCCTAATACGCAGTATTTCACTACCAATTTCTACTGTGACTTTTGACAACAAAGTGGTGCTGTTACAAAAGTAACATCACTCAACATGAAGGTTTATTGTATACAGGGGCAATTTGTTCAAGCAGCACCATGTTCAACATAGTGGACATGCGGAAATGTAACTATTTCATTCAATAATCTAATGAAATTAAATTATAATTTAGTCAAATGAAATTTCCTTGAAAGACCATATCCTGTACTTTAGCCTGCTTAAGTCTCGTAATGTGTCGGAACAGGAAATGGGTTTATTGTGCTTGTCAAATGAGCAATGCAGTTTAAATATGGAACTGGGTGCACCAGTGTGACATCTGACCAACACTAAGCCATGTCATGGATTTGTTGTGCTGATTGCAATAAAAGAGCATATCACCCAGTGCCACAGTATGGCTGTTTAATGTGTTTTTAATAGTTTTTGGATGACAGTGGAGCTCTATAGCTTGGAGGCATACAGTAAGCTATTCAGACTGTGGCCGCACAAAAATACTTGTTAGGGTATATTTATTGTTGGTTATTGTGTCTTCAGAGAAATTGCTGGTAATAATAAAAAGATAAAATAACACTGCATTAATTCTTTAACTCCTAAATATGTAATATAGGACCCTTGACTTTGCTGTATTGTCTTCAGCTCTGGGGTTGAGTTAGTCTAAACCGGCTAAGATGAAATGAAGCAGAAATAGGCAAAGCTATGTATTGATTCGGCTGTCTGTGAGGTGAAACAAAAGTAGTCTTTAAATGAATGTAGCCACATCGATGCACGGAATAGATGTTATCTATCTTAATGACAAAGGAGAGTCCTTGACTGAAGGGTAACCTCATCAAGGTAACACAGGCATAACCTTGCAACGGTGCTTGGAGAGCAGAAGAAAACATATAACCTTACGTATGGATAAACATTTAAATTCAACTGTTCAAGTCATTAACCAGCATCAATACGCAAGAGGAGAGGAATTCAACACTGCTCAGAAAGAATGTAAATAAAATTTGTTATATGCTTATTTTTTCACTTTTTGTTTTAAAAATGCTTAATTCATTCTCATTTAAATGTAAATCAGTAGCACAAATAGAATTTTGAGTTTCTCATTCAAATTCATATCGAACAAATGGGACTAGCCATCAGAAAAATACTACAGGAGGTTATGTAGCTACAAATACAAGAATAATGTGAATACTTACAATAGAATAAATGTAAATGAAAAGCTGTGTGATGTTTCTTCAACAATCATCAACATAAATAGACAGCTTTGCTGCTCTGAAAACAATAAAAGATAAACATACTTCAAGAAGTAAGAGCATGACTGCTGTTTGCAGATAGTAGTCAGTGAACCCTGTTGTGGGTAAGTGGTCAGGGTTGAGGGAGGGCTAGAGTCAGGTGCAGCATTAGAAAGAGAAGGGAAACTTTGAACTCTGTCACAGTGATGGCCAAGGAAGGGAAGGACAGCTGACCAGTGTTGGCAGATCACGGCTGCAAGGGTCTAACAGGGGATAGAGGAGGCCTGCAAAGGGGACAATACAGCAGTGAAGCAGAGAGATGAGCTGCACAGACTGTTGACTGATCTTTGAACTTATTATTGAAGATGCTGCCCTTCTTCAATAAGTCCCGCTTTTCACTGTCAAATAAAAACAAAAAGAAAGAGACAGCAAAGGTAAATAGAGAGAATAGGTGCAGTGAATCACAGTGTGGTTTCAAACAGCTCCTCCAAACGCAGGTGCGCCTCTTGTCCCATGGAGTTTACTCTTTGTGCTCAGCAAGAGGTATGTTGTTCTACCCGAAACCACTAATGTTCCTACCAAAGCTGTCTCCAAGGAAAAACTGCAGATGCGATACCTACAGCATGGTGAAATGATTTATTCTGGACACGATAGTGGCAGTACACATTTAGTCGACATAATAACTATAAATATACTTTAACACAACACATTGAAAAGTTATTTAATTATGAGGTGAATCTTTAACGTGCATTTACTATTCAGGTTTACGCTTTAAGCTTATTTTCAGCTTCATTAACCAGACTGTTCTATTTTTAGTTATTTTCAGAGAAACATGATGACAAACTGAAATGCTGATGACATACAGTACTGAAGCTGTTGCTGACTTCTACTGCTTTCTGTCCAAAAGTGTTGTAATGAAAAGGTCTTAGTGAGAGTAACAGTGGAATAACACTTAGATTTAAACTTTTTAAATCAAATTATAGTAATTATTTAGATATTTTTTTAGAACCCCCATCTGGTCAATCTTGTCTTGTTGCTTTTAAAGACTCAAGGAATGTGTTTTTACATGTACAATATGTCATTTATACCACTATGGGGGTCTCCCACATCAAAACAATAAGAAAAGACAAAGTTTGATGATGCTGTGAAGTAGCGTGGGATCATTGGAGGTGTTGTCTTTACCACCATTGCTGTCAATGCAGTCGGCTACTCCCAGTCAGGATTCCTTCAGTGTTCATTGTTTAGGAGGTTTTTACCGGGAGCCAAAGTCAGTGCTTCTGAATCTTTCCCCACTGTCTGCAGAGCTGAGCATTTCTTCTGAAGCACACAAAAGGCATCTTCAAAGAACAATGGACTTCCACTTTCTGTTTTATTTCATGAATGACAGAGCTTTGTAGGTTTTACAACATACAGTCACACATGACTACAGAGAGGTATTATGTAAGCTTCATAAGCCAAGAGAGACTCTTAAAACACATCCTGCATCTCAGACACAAAAGCACCAAATGGCCATTGAGAACAGACAGGGCTGTATGACATATAGCCAGGCGTAGTCCTTTTCTGCAGCTTAGGGTGTTACCTGAATTTCTTTTGCTAAAGGGAGAGGGAGAGCAAATCTCTCTTAAATTCATAAAATGTGGACAAACCAGCCAAACAGTTTCTTAAGCATTAACCAACCATTCAACAGTGTTCATGAGACAGAAATCCATCTGAAATGGCAACAATTTGCAAGTGCATGCATTCAGAACATGTATTTGTGCATGTGGTTGCACACCTCTGTGTGAGTTTTGCATGTTCCTCAAACATTTACCATCACACCTACTGGTCTCATTCCATTAGAGGCAGACAATGTCAAAGCGAATGCGGCTGATGACTACCACATATACCACACTGACAGCATATCTTTCATGATGTATACAGTATAAGGGCTGTGTCGGTTCTGAAGTACACTAACAAGGAAATCAATCACATGTTCACCCCTATAGATTTCTTACATTTGTCAGTTTTGATGTGTTTCCAATAAGCTTCACATCAATATTGCCATGTGCTATGGTATACTGGATATTGAAGTCTCCCTTGTGAGACAAAATCAGAAAGAAAGAAGAAAAAGACAACATTAATGCTGATGTCTAAATGCCTTCTTTTTGATTCATCATTTTTTCTCACATGACATCAAAACTGATGCATGAACATGTTCGCCTCTGCCTGTCAAAATACTGTGGGACACAGTGCACATAAACACATCACACATAAATAAACACTGAACCCCTACTTTAATCCAAAAGTCATTAAATATGTATTTGCTTTTGATTACTCTTGAAATGAATTCATCAGAGAGAGCAGTGACAGGTGCTTGCTGTTACTGACAAACTGCTGTGGCAGTTACTGATAATGTAAGTTACTTAAGTATTCTGCACTGTAACCCTCCTATCTGTCTTTCTCTCTCTTCCTCCCTTTGCTTTTTCCTCCTAACATCCCCCGCTCCCTCGTTCTGCCTCTCCAAGCTCAGCTTTGCTTTCTCCTTCAGTCAGGTGAGTTGAGAAATGATACCAGAACCAAAACATTTGTCACTGCAACAATCCACTGAAACTAAATTACATCGAAAGGAATTGCATGGGAGGAGTGGACAACAAGAATGGATGAAGGGATGGGGTATTTATGAAATAAAAGCGCTTTAGTGGAAACACAATTGCTACCATAGGTACAAACTGGGAGCTACGAGAGGAGAGAGAGAGGTTTGGCATTGAAGTGAACGGTGTATGGTGTGAATCTTGCCTTTGTGGCAATGCCCTTGAGTTAGCCAGTGAGGCACTGAATGGTGCATTGTGGATGCGCAGTTATCTCCAAGGCTTCCCTTTCAGTGTTATTAGAAAACACATGACGGCCATGCTAGCTTTATCGAACAGAAAGCTTCAAGGCTGTGGAGGCTGAGAGGTAAACCTGCAGGAGGTAAGTGAAATGGCAGCATCTGACGCCCCGTCATTCTCTCAGCATTCGGGCGTACAGCCACTATGGTAAGACATCACAATGCATGCATGCAGTCATTGAGTACGCATGCAACATGTAGAAATGATGATCACTATGTAGTATGTAAGCGTTTACTGTATATGCTAGAGATACCCAGAGCTGATCCTAACAATTGGTACCTTGTTGTAACAAACCATTTGGCAGAGTTAGGTTAGAATGTTACAGCCACAGGTGGTTTGCCTTGGCGAGGGTGAGGCAAGCGGTATTCAGTTGGTTGCAATCTGCCACCTCATCCCTAGGTGCCACTAAATCCCCCATACTGGACCTTCAAGACAGTTGGGCACTACAGTCAGACTTTGAATCAAGTAGAAAATAGTGTAGGCTCCAGCTACTATTTGAATGTGCCAGATAGATCTTTTATCAACATTGTCTACCTTTTGCTGTTTTATGTGTATAAGTATTTTCATTATGTATACGGGGCATCTTTGGCACAAACATTGATTGTGGGATGAATCAAGTCCTGCCTTATCTCGTTTTCAGGTTGTGGCTTATGTGTGTGCAGGCCAGAGCCGCTGTGTCATTTAGTATCAGATGGGACTCTGCAGATACTCAGTGTTAAAGGACTCAGATCAGGATCGGGACAACCCAGGTTAATGCTGATTCTAAATAACAGGAATCACATCTAATTACATAGAAATAATTTCACAATACAATAAAGACAAAGCTTAATGGAGGAGGAGAAAGGACCTCAGTTAATCTACTATATATATATATATATATATATATATATATATATATAACCACAATTGAATTGAACAAATATGAAGCTGCATCAACAGATTTATAATGAAAGCATTGTTTTTTACTGGAGCAAACAAAAGGATTTTGTTCCAATCAATCCTACCTCTCCTGGGAATATCATGTACAAAAGCTTATCTATTGACCAGATTCCAAAGTCTCAATATCCCATAGACAAAAAAAAACAATAGCTATTTGATTACAACTGTAGTTCTGTCCAACCAAGACTCTCATTCATTTATCAGTGTTTACTTCTAAGCTTCATCTATTTTCTGTGCATAACATTCCCAATATTTTCCCCATATTTGATTTAGTAGCTTTCACTGTAGACAATATTTCCTGCCTCGATTGGCTGCCAGTGAGCTTTGTTCCCTCTTAATGTGGAGAAAAAATGATGGGAGAAGAGGGCTGGTGGGTTAGACAGAGAAACGGGATCCCTTTCAATAATGCAATAGTGAAACTGGGCAATATGACCACCATGTGATCTCCTACAGAATAGAAACAACGGTGAATACCAGCCCAGCTGTGCTCGTGAATTCATCTCATGTGAAATGTCCGTTAAATCAAAGCCGGAGCTTGAGAAAGAGTCTGGCAGTCATCTTTTTTTTTGGGATAAATAAAACATGGCAGAGATGACTCTGTTGCCCTTTATTCCTCTCTCACTCTGTTTCTATCTTGAGTTTTTCACTTTTTAGCAGCAGGAGGTACAATAGCTCCAACGGGCTGCAGCTCCGAGCCTCGGTCACTAAGGGCTTGTCAAATCGAACTAAATTAAAAGCCAAATTATGTTCCTAAATTGAAATGAAACTTTGTATTTTGCTGCTGTATTGTTGAAACTACCATGCTTTCCCTCTGCACTCTGCATGACATTCAGGTTGCAGAAAGGTTAGAGTGGCAGTTATCCTACCTGACCTACCCTACTGTACGATGATCTGAGGGCAATCGGACATCTGTCATGGAGCACGACAGCCCGGCGCTTCTCCTCCTGTTCTGCATGTGGATAGAGTGGTGGCGTGCTCCAGGCTGACCAGTCCCATGGCTTAACAGTGTTATCATGTCAGTGTCAGAGGGCAAAGGTACATTTATTGATTTTACCCTGATACCCTTACAGTACATATACTCTAGGTCCTAACTGATGTTTCAAATCAAGCAGTCTGTCCAATTGGTTTTGCCAGTCAAGCACCCCATTATAAAGGATATGGTTGGCATTATTCTCATTATTTTTCTTACTGTTGAAAAAGAGACCAAAACCAGCAATGTGTTCATCCATTGTTCAGTGCTTTCTGACTTTCCTACCCTGTCTGTGCGGCCCAAAGCCCACTTACTAGGCTATTGAAGATGTAAATCTTTAAAAGAAAATCCATTTACTGTAGTAAATGGATTAATCTTCATATGTTTGGGACTATTTTCAGCTGAGGATTTAAACATTTGGCTCCCTAGTGAGTATTAACAGCAGGGGTGACTAAAACTTAAAGGATCATCCGATTAATTGATTAGTTGATCAGCTATGTCGATAATAAGTCGAGTCATTTTTCAAGTAAAAATGCCAAACATGACCTGCTCCAGCTTCTAAACTGTGAGGATTTGCTGCAGTTTTCTGAAATCACAGATAGCTCCTTTTCAACATGAATGATCCACAAAGAAATTCATTTACAGTGAAGCCTACAAAGCCACGGTTCTTCACACGGATGACTCAAGTTGTGCAGCAACACTCATGTGACTCACTCTACTTAAAACACATCCAAGCTGTGGTGCACTCGCTCACTCGTTCACTGCCAACACTGCCGCCTCACTGATCACTCTGCAACACATCTGCTATGTTCTTCGCTCATTATTTCGACATTTCATGGGCCCCGTCTCCTCCCTCAATCCACCTGTAGGCACTGATTCTAGGTTTCTCCTCTGGGGTAAGTCTGTTACCGTCACTTTGTGTTCTCTCCGCGTTTTAAATGGTACGCTTGCAGGTGAGTGATAGCCGAGTCCCGTCCTTGCGAGACATAAAAAATACATTTGGACTGCTGAATTACAACCCAGCTTCTAATTGATAATTAAATTACCAGCTGTAGGGGAGTCTATATATGCATGTGGCGAGAGAGCAGAATTTTTATTTCAACCATTCTTCATAACTTAGCCCGGCCTGCATGTTTTACATTATTTAGTCGTTTTTTTTTTTTTTGTGCAGTCTGCCTTTTCCATTTCATCTCATTTCAGTTCTGCATAAAGTATTTGACTGTTGACATCCATATTATGGCACGACATAAATATTTATTTTACAGCCTGGCAGGGAGCCATCGTAAACACAGGCTCCATTTTAAAACCTGGCAGATGTAGAACAACTTATACCTATTCAGCTTGTGGAAACTGCATATTGCACACACAGGCACATTTCACTTTCATGCACTCACAATATTGCTTTTTTTTTCTGCCAAGCATAGGTCACTACTTTCAAACATCATGCAACGCTTTACATGGAAATGTAACCACTGTGGAAAACGGTGGACATGTAAAGAGAATGTACAGCCAGTTTTGAAAGGGTATACTCAACACCTCTCAGGCCAACATTAAAAGACTGACAAAAACCCTCCTGATCCCTACATGCAAACTTGCCCTTAAGATACATATGCTTAATCTAATATTTATGCTATGCAAATTTCCAAGTTGCAGCTAATTTCAAAACTTGGGATGCAGAAATAAAAAACCTTGGGGCTAGTTAACTAATTGACTTGCAAATGCATCTTTGTTACACTGCCAATGCCAGCTGAATGGATGTCAATAGGTCAGGACACATTCACCAGAGGAAAAAAAGAAAAGATCTCGTGATGAGCAATTCACTGAAAAAGTGGAAATATTTTTCAACAATACCTATCATCTCAGTCTTCCAGGCTTTTTTAACAGCACACTTACTTTTGATAAAACTGGTAGTTGGCGATCCCCTACAGGACAACCCATCTTTTATACCCACCGGATCAGCTAACCTTTTATTACTATCAAATTTCTGCACATGCCTGCAAAATTCAAATAAAAAGCATCTTCAGATTTCAAAGCAACCAGTATCAATTAGAAGTTGCCCTCAAGCAACCACCTTCCTGTAACCGACCTTGGGAGTGCACTGTGAAACAATAGCTGGGGCTAATTTACATTAAGTGAGCAAAATGCGACATAGACCATAGTTTCTATCATTTTACTGATCATTTCTCAAAAGAACAGCTTCTCAATGGACCGATTCACGCGGTTAGAGAGACCTTCTGGCAACTGTCCACATGCGGTGGCTTTAGCAGCTAAAATGTAAAAAAGAAAATGAAAACGCACTAATTACTCACACCGCAGGTTATGGGTACGATGTGGAACAGATATGCACACTGGCCAAGGCCAACAGAGCGGCACTATCTTAGAGTGAAGCTGAACAAAACTGCTCTCCAAACTGATTTTGAATCAGTTTAATTACAGTGCGTTAAACGGGACCCGACTCAGTTTAAACCTTTAAAAAAGGCTCATCTTCTAAACCCCCCCCCCCCC
>NW_023339774.1:18956636-18957315 GCF_004916995.1 Morone saxatilis | reverse complement strand
ACACAACACACACACAAACACACCGGTCAAGCAGTGCACAGCCATACATTATCAATACAAACTTAATTCAAATGCAAGCTGAAAAAATACCTCACTTTTTCACACACAATCACTTTTCAGAAGCCAAACCAACTAAAACCACAGCTCCAAACGCTGTCTGTGGAGGCACACACATCTTCTTTGTTTTTTTTCCCCGAGTTTATTCTGGAGGCTTGAGACCCCTCCATGGGGGTAAAACACATTCAGCTCATCAAACAGTGTATCGGTGCTTACCTCTTGCTAATGTGGCCGGGACATGCGAACCGAGAAGAACGAGGATGCCAAAACTCAAGTAGCATCCTCCCGAAAACTGTCCCATCACTGCTCTGCTCGTCTCCCTCCCCGTCGGGTCTGGGGCCACCGGCCGCGGGTCTCGAACATTTGTTGTCCGCTCGAGGCGCCTCTAAATGCGACTCCGTGCCCCGACGAACGCTCTGCCCCAGGTGTTTGGGGCTAGTTTAGTGTCCGCCAGGAGAGGAGCCGTCACCTCACGGAATCGCAGTGCGGAGGGAAGAGATGGAAAGTGGTGCGGAGCTTTCGGCAGTCGGCACTCTTCTGCGCGAGAGTGGAATCATTACAGAGCGCGCGCGAGGCAACAGCTTTTGGGGTGGTTTTCGAAGGCAGAGAGAGAGAGAGAGAG
>NW_023339774.1:18923005-18956536 GCF_004916995.1 Morone saxatilis | reverse complement strand
AGAGAGAAAGAGAGAGGGGGGGAGAGAGTGAGGTAAAGAGAGAGTGACAGAGGTCTTGTTCAAACCTCCGTGGACCTGTTGAGAAATGATTGCGTGTGTGCACGTGGGCACACGCGCGCGCGCCTGTGATGATCAGATGAAAGAAAACAAGGTCTTTCAATTATCTCTCTCTCTCTCTCTCTCTCTCTCTCTCTCTCCCTCCTTTTTTAAAACCCGTTTTCAGCTACACCCCAGCCTGTTTTCTGGACACCAGTTGTGGTCAGTGAAATGGACACCATTCCCTTGGAGCTCTTGCCGCGTTGTCTGGAAAATTACCTTTTTACTAATTAATGCCTATCTGCAGCCTATGAACAAATGGCCTCTGACCTGTGTCCAATTGGCAGTTAAGCAGGCAGTAGCTAAGCTAAATTAGGCTACTTCTTTCCAAATGTCCTTTTTTCCCCAAATTATTTCATGCGTCTTTTTGTTTATATCAAAATGTATATTTAGTGTTTAAAGTACGTCTTTTCATGTTCAGGAAAGACTTTCAGTGTTGTATATTATTGTACTGTATATAACATTTTGGATTATTATTATTACTAAAGCATATGAGCAGAATTTTAACATATTAATTATATTGGTGTAAGAATCATTAAGTAAAAGTATCACTCCATTACAAGTATGAATTCAAAACTGTATAAAAGTCAAAGTAGTAGGTACATTTATGCAGGAAAACGGGCTTATGTCACCCTTGTATTATCTTATATTATTGGAAGTATTACCTATTGACATGTAAGTAGCATTTCAATGTGATAGTTGGAGATAATGCTGATACAGTCTACTGTCTAACAATGCATCATATTTTATTAGACTAATCAAGTTTGTAACTATATATATAATGACTGCTGCCAAAGAAAAGTACAACATTTAATGGTATTTGGAAGTATAAAGTTGCATGATTAAAATACCTTTGGATTCTACTCAAGTACAGTAACTGAGTATAAGTACTTATTGTAGTTACTTTCCATCACTGCACATAAGCTCCATTTGGGTAGTTTAATCAACAACAATGCCTGGTATTTCTGTAACTGATCAAATGTTTGGAAAGAGCATTTTATTCTGAAGGGTAACTTAAAGCTGTCAGATGAATGTGGAGTACAAAATCCAGTATTTACATAAGAAATATAATTTAAAGTAATGTAAGTACTCCAGTAAAGTACCTCAAAACTGTCCTTAAGTACAGTACTTGAGTTAACGCCACCACTATGAGCTGCTGTTCTTGCTTACTATGACAATATTGTGATCAATCGCTCTGTTATCAACTGCTGTGGAAATGTATGAGATAATACAGCTTTCTAATCATGTTTCTAAAAAAAAGCCCCCAGAGTATAACAGTATCCACTTCCACAGAATCATTCCACACTCGCTTATCGGAAGATGATAGGATATCCCATTCAGAGTGTGTGTGTGTCTATGTTTGTTTTTTATGTAAATCACTGAAGTTTGACCTTCTCTGACATAATTACCCTATTGACCAGACATTCAGTGGTTCATTTCCCAGAGTTCTTGCCTGGGGTCAGCCTGTCAGGCAAGGTTAACTGCTTGATAATATTTCTAAAGGGAGCCATAAACTGTGCATTAAATATTTGGGACGGCCTTAAGGCTATTGAGCTACCTGACAGACCGAAAACAATAAAAAACGCGCCGCAAATGCTGTTCTTTTGTTAAATGAACATGTCGGTTTTATTTGTGAAAACATCAAAGGTTGCAAAATGACAACACTTACTTGCTAGTACTGTACTGAACTCTAATCCTTCCATCTTGAACTGACTGATCACTCCATGAGATGACAGAAGTAGCAGGAAAACATTCTTAAATTGTCTTTTATGTGTGTGTGTGTGTGTGTGTGTGTGTGTGTGTGTGTGTGTGTGATAAAAACCACAGGCTGCTGATTAACAATGAAATAAGAGTAACTAAATGCTCCTGGGCAGCTCTATAGTGCCCGACACTGAGCTATCCTAATGGGAATTGTGCTCCACTCTGGGAAATAATGTTGGGGGTCATATTAGTGTGGGGCTGCTAAAACTGCCCCAATTGTCTATACCTAATGAACCCACGGGACCAAGACATTTTGGCTACAGAATAGGGATATTATCAGAATATTAAGTTCCTGTAAGGTTCAGATAAGTGTCACTGCAATCCAAAACAACAAAAAAGCTCATCACGAAATAAATAAATAAGTAATACCATTTCCCATGGAGACAAGATGAAAGCGTGTTTTCAGCCTTTAAAGATTTATTTGTTCCATCCAGTGTACAAAGGAGGCAGGTCCAAACAGTCACACTTTACTGTGGTGGATTTTTGTTATTTCTAAATCCAGACTCCTTAATTTATTTGTAAAACAATGTCTTTGGGCTATCTAGTCTCAAGTTAGTAATGGTGGCAATAGTGGAGAGTATCTTTTTTTTTCAACGTTTTTTATGGTTCAGTTAAAAATGAATTCATAACTAAACAAAAAACATGCTACTGTATGTGCAGAAAAAACGGTGTCCTTGTTTGACATGAGTGAGGAAGCAAGCATGGGGAAATATCCTGCAAATACATTGTAATGTAAATAAACAGATGTGTTTACCTACAGATACATGCCATCAGTGTTTCTATAAGGCAGGAAACACTGCATTATTCAGCGCTGTCTACATTTTTTTGCTTCATCCATCTGACGGAAGGGATACCTAGTGCGAGTGCTTGCATAAAAATTCTCTGATGTAAATGTGCAAAACAAGCAGTTCCTTGCTCTTACCACATAAAGCATTTAAACGAACAAGGCAAAAGGTTCATTGCCACCGAGCTGCTGCAGCATCAGCTCACAACAGCAATGAGTGACAAGCACAAATAATCCACCTTATTGTCTTCTGTATATTGAATTTGGTGTGTATTATGGAACTCCTTAAACTCCCCTCACTGTGTGTTGCCAGCGTGTGTATGTTTGTTAGGGCATTCACATTCTTCTCACAACTTTGGAGGGCTTCCGCAGAGGAACAGTGAATGTCACTCATTTACTCAGTCAACCGAATCTGTCTTTCAAAAAAAAGCCCTGCCTACGAGAATGATATTGTTTTTAATATGCAACGTTTTGCTGAGTCTGCATGTCTTTTGCAGCATCACCCTCATACTTCACAATCACGGTGATACCAAAAAGTCAGACTTGGTTCCAGTTTAACGCTTTTCTTTTGCAGAAAAACTCCACTGCAGCAAGTCTAAGTTAAAGGTACCTTGTTGAGTGTTTGACCACCTGTACTGTGGAGCAATGCTTTAACTTTTTATTATTTCATTGTACTTTCCGTTTCTCTGTAAAGCACCTTGGTCAACATGTGCCCTATAAATAAATTGATTTGACTTGACATTCACTGGCAGGAATCAAATGCCAAAGTTTCAGTTCCAGTTCAAATGCAGGAATCAGAATCAGGTTTATTGCCAAGTAGGTTTTCACGTACAAGGGATTTGCCATGGTAAGATGGTGCATTACAATAAACATGGAGTAATATAAATAAAGATCAAAATAGAGACAATATATACAATCTAACATAAAATAACCGTTATTCACATTAACAACTGTTATTTACAAGTAGTGTTCCCATCATGTAGATGGGTGGATGTCTGTATCTCATGCAGAAGAGTTCTGCACTCCTGTCACAGATCTGTAATTATCATTTCCATTTTTATTGACCATAACCACGATCTTTCCATAAGCCATAACACCATATCTTAAAGAAAAAGTTCCACAGTTTGGGAAATTCGCTTATCTGCTTTCTCACCGTGAGTTTGAGGAGTTATCTGTATGCTAATTTGAAGCTACAGCCAGCAGCAGGCCAACTTAGCTTAGCATAAAGACTGTAAGGGAAACAGCTAGCACTGCCCAAAGCTAACAAGATCTGCCTACTAGCACCTGTAAAGCTCACTAATTAACATGTTGTGTCTCTCTTTAATTGAATCCATACAAAAAAACATACACAATTGAGGAATGACAATAGACCTTTTCACAGCAACCATTTTGAGTAGGATAAACACAGTGTTACTAATGACACTAATTATTTTTCCATTACATTTAGTGTAACAAAGCCTTTCCAGTGAACATGCACAATAGCAGCACCCTGACTCTATTTTACCTGAATGGAACAGAACCCGTTGGTAACACCTGTGTTTACCATACTAATTCATGTCAAATGGCTGCTGTGAAGACGTTCTATTAGCTGTTTTACATGAAGTTATGTGCCAGATGGTAGCTTTATATTCAGAATACAGATATAAGAGTGGAGTGTTATTGCGCTTCTCATCTAACTGTCAGTAACTAAATAATACTTTAAGATGCCACACTATTCCTTTAACCATAGTTTATTTGCTATAGGTAGATATTGCAGGAAGTGAGAATTTAAAATGCAGGCTACAGAATATATTTATGTATATATATATATGTATGTTCTTGTTTGACAATAGAACTGGCCTGGACACATACTGTACTGTGTGTATGTGCAGAGCAAGAAGGTGATGTGATTCACTGCAGACTAAAGAGGGTAGTAGATGTTGGTGGTAATGTGCTGTAAAAGATAAGAGTATGTCAATATAAGTGGAAAAGAAGAAGGATGCAGCTTTGCAAATCTTTTATGAAGTCAGAAATGCATTCCACATATTTTCGTGTTTTGGTGAGTGATGTTGAATACAAATGTATAGTGAAAACCCCTCAAGCTACCTTTGAGTGCATAATTTGAAACGTTGTTAAAGGATGATAGACAGTTACTCATCGACCCTCCTGTCCTGCTAACCTGGAATTTTGAACCAGCAATCCCCCAGTCATAAGCCCAGAAGTCCAACATTCCTGGGGCTCAGCAATATTGTAATGCCTGTTCAATATACAACAACATGTGTATGCTGATACTGAAATAATTGGCTGCACTTTTCAATTCACCATTGTTCTTTGTTGTTCAGGGGCTATATAGGATGTGAATCGCCAAAAGGTGCAATTAAGTGACAAAGAAAGAAGAAGAAAGAAAGAAAGAAAATCAATGTATTGGGTGTATTTTTCTATCTAATGGAATAGTATAGTACTCACTATTCATATATCAGTCACCATGCAATCAATAATGGAATAGCTTAAACAAAAGTATAGAATTATTTATTAACCAAAATACTCATATAGTGCATTTTTACTTACTTTACCTACTTACTTACTCATTATTTATGTTCGTGCTCCACCATATTCCAGTTTCCTACTTGAATACTAAAAGCCAAATGAAAATGTGCATCTTGCAATGCTACTTACATAGAACACATACACCAACATCACAAACACCCAAATCTAAAATGATTGGAAATCAATTGGAGTCAAGACAGCAAAGGTAAAAAGTAACTGTTATACTATCTCTTCCATGTTCTTGTTAAAAATATTGCTGTGGGCATTCTGACTCAACTGCAGATGAGCTTTAGCTTTCTGTCGAGAGAAGCAAACGTGCAACAATCGATTCAAAATTAGATAAGGGCTTGATCTCCTTGTATCACAGCACAGATACAGGCAGTAGTGTGATCTTACAGTACAAGCTCATTGGTAATTTCATGATCAGAGGCAAGGGATGACCACTTCCAGTGTATATGTGAAAGGGAGTTATCTAATACAGTATACATTAACATTAGATGTGATAGGGAGCTGGTCAATAAAATGAGGTTTTTTCATCTCTTGTAAAAGCAGTGGACCTCCCACCAGGGCGTAATGGCAGTCATATAATAGAAAGGGGAGTCGACCCAAGCTTCTCCTGAGAGGTAAATCCTGTTTTTGTGTAGGAGGTGCGCAGCCGCCCCATATATTAATATATGGCTCCATAAATGTGATAACATGGCCCAAATATGGATATACAACACCCAAAATTTGTTGGGAGATTTCTTTCACATTTAACATTGCTGGTTGAAAACACTGATCCACACAATAACCATATGGAAAGATATAACCCTTTCATATGTTGCAGGCCTATTTGGATAACGTAATATCTGAATAAATTTGCATTCAAGTAGTCATTTGGCTTTATATACAGTACAATACACATGAAGTCATAGTCTGATTAATCTCTTTTCCTGACTGCATGAACTGACAATTCTCCATTTAATCATTTTAAGATGCCTGAAATACCATAATTAGTTCTCTAATAATATAAACCTTCAGTAAACTTCAGTTACATATCTTGTAAGATTAGTGACTTTCATATACACTATGGAAATGATACATTACCCAATTATTTGATGTGAAGGTTTATCTTAGAAGTCTGCATTTTGATCAGTTTGTACATTCATGGCCATTAGTAGAGACTCTGTAGACTAACATTAGTGGTTTTAAACACTGATACCTTAATGGTACGTTTATTTTTTTTCGGCAGGCTGACCATTTAAAACCAGAATACATGAAATATGTTCACATGCCTGTACAACCTACACTGATTTTGAGTCTTATTCTGTGTTTGATCAATTGTTAACATGGAACACAAGAAACCTGGTTCTTCATACCTATGGTTGTCTAAAGTCTGCTACCACTTATTTTGGCTTTTGTATCTGATTGCCAGTAAGAAAAAGTGACAATACAGTTTATCTTCTGCATTGCCAAAGTTAAAGTCATTATTTCAGGGTGTTGATCATCATTATATTATGACATATGACGATCATACCATCATGTTTTTTGTTTTACTGATTAACGACTACGTAACTTGAGTTGATGACACTCCTACACACATAGCAGATGTGTTCACAATATTTCTCCCTGTGGGACATCAAGCTCCTTGCACCATTCCCCATCCTTGGCAACATGACCTCTCTAGCTCAGTCACAGTCCTGTGCCAGGTCATTTTTGGTCCTCCAAGTTTTCTTTTGCCTCAGCGCAACTCTGTGATCTGGCTCCATTCAAAGGACATGGCCCAGCCAGCACAGATGCCTCTGACTTATTTCAGTGGTGATGTTCCTGCTTTTGTTTTCTCTGTATTATTCCAAGGTTGTGATCTTGGCCAGAGGATGCCACATTACCTTCTCAGGCAGCCATTGTGGATGCCCCAATCATCATTGTGTTATTACATGTATAATTCCAGAAACCTAATCATAACTGCAATACTTGTGTGCGTGTCATGCACCCACTGTGTCATGCACCCAGTGTTAACTTTTCTTATCCTCCTGCACAATACTGTTTGCCAGTGCAGCAAGGTTGTCAGGTCATATTCACTGTAAAGGAACTGCTTGCTGCCTCTTAAGATCACAATGACTATGCTCTGTTTGGCCTTGCTGGCCTGTCACATGTTCACTAAAGTGGCAGCATGTATTGTGACAAGTTTCTATTAGATGATGGTCAAGCAGTGGGCTATTTTCTAAATTCTGTAGGACATGACTTGTTGATGATATGTTGAACTAAGGTAAATTACTCTTTGCTAATATTCACTGTTGTTGCCATAAATTTGCATTCATGTAGCAAATTTAAAGGGTGTGGAGACACTGCCTGCTATTCCAAACTGGCACTGTCTTGGTCAGGGTTGGAGAGCACAAAGAATCTCTTTGCAATCCTGTTGCAAAACCCTACAAAGGCAGAAGCAAATAGCAAACAGTATCATTTTAGCTATTAAATTTGATAGCTTTATAGGAACAAAACACTGCTTTAACTCACAGATAAAAGATGTTATGACTGGTACTACTTTTCCCAAGCAAGTATCACCACAGCTAGTGTAAATATTCTGTACCAATAAAACAGGTCTGACATTGTCAGTTTATGCTAAAAGCCGAGTACAGGAGGGAGAGAGACCAGTCCAATTTTGATGAGGCAGCAAACACACATAGAGCACAGCAGGTTATCTGTGACCGCTGTGTCCTTATAAACACAAAGCGATTATGCTGAAGACGTGATAGAAACATTTAACCAACATGTCCTTGCTTCTCTCTGTGGTGTTCTGCTGGCCTTCGGGCAAAAGCAGTTGCACAAAATAATAGAAAGAAAATTACGCAGAGGCATTGTGTGGGAGGTTTTACTGTAAACCAGTTTTGTTTTTCTGTGTGTTAAATAAGCTGCGAGTGCAAACTGGTTCAGTCTTTTAACACTAATGAAGATTGCACCATATTCATGCCTTAACAAAAGATTGACTTTTTTTCCAAACTAAAGGTGAAAACGCAGTTGTTGATGTGTGCAGACAAAGGAAAAGATGGAAAAAGCTACTATTCAACGCGAATCCTTATTTGTTCTGGCCATGCACATCTGTTATAATGCATGCACATTTCAGAATGAATCACTGGTTTTCCTGTTTCAAATTTTAAATTTAAACCATGAACTAGAAACACAGAACTGTCTTGGATCCAAAAGTAAATTGATTTAAGCTGGAGATTGTAATAAGATATAAGTTGGTACAATATTGTAATCTTTAGCTTCCACTCAAAGATTGTATGCTTCTTTCCCAAATGCATTCATAGTGAACCCTGAGTTTCTTATGTACACAAGTTTGTATGTTGGACTTTTTCTATCAAAGAATTGGACATTTTCTATTTTGCAGTGGTTAAAATATTTTACTGCTGACTCAAGCAGAAGAGTCTCATGTCCCCTATGTTTGCAATTGTAATTGGCCTGTTTTTGTTATTTATTTTTAGGGATTTTATTATTTTAATTTATTTTATGCTTGCACATAATCTTTCTGCCTTAATATCTGCTTACATGTTGACCCTTTTTTAAATAATCAACATATATACTGAAGAAAAACAAAATGCTTCAATTGATTTTTGTTTCCCTTTGTATCTTTGTCTTGGTCTGTTCAAATCTGAAGAATACCCCGAAGAAGCTACGTGTGCTATGTGTGTGGTTGTGTGTTAGGAACCAGGACACACTTGCTACAACACAGAGAGCCATTGCCCTCGAGCAATGTGCTCAAGCCTTGGAGAGCCATCCTAGTGACAGGGCCGGGGGTCCATGGAGCTAATCAGACCCCTGGGACATGCTGTCAGGCAACAGTTTTTGTTGTTGATACTTGGGGATTCTCTACACATAAGGACAAAGAGGGATAAAGTCAGTCTGAAGGTCTTTCTCTCTCCCTGCTCATTGTCCACCTTTGGCTAGGTGCCGCTGACTGCAGGAATTCATGTGCTGGTATGCATGAGTATATAAAGTTGACAGCTTTATCTTAAATGTAAATAGTCTCCCATCTCTGAACTCATTGATTCAGTATGCTATCACATCCATGATGCACCATACAAAATGTTGAAAAAAGTGGCAACTATGTCCACGAAAGCAATATTTGCTCTCACCAATTGAATCCATTACCTAAAAATCCGTACTGCATACTAATCAAAGTAAATATCACTCTATTAAAAATAAAAGCTTCCATAAAGTTTTTCAATGGTGTATTGTATGTATTATAGTGTTTAGAAACTGGACAGTTATGTAACAACAGCATCACTATTTAAAAGAACCAGACCTCTGGGACCTGCTCTCGGGCAACAGTTTCTGTTGTTGATGCTTGGAGTTTCTCGACATCCAAGGACTGTAGCCATTTGAGCGCTGGATGAAACAAGACATCTTTAATGTACCGTATATAGTATATGCTGTACATGTACTAGAATGTGGGTTTACATTTTATTACTGATTCAGGTTAAGGGATGGATATGTTTTAAATGCAGAACTGAGAAGTAATCAAATGAAAACTGGGTAATTATCCAATCTTTATTCATATATTTACAGCAATGTTTTACCTAATTTAAAATTGTAGTACTGATAATAATTAAAAAAACTGTGGAATAAAATCGAATTTTAACCACAAATCCTGTATATACTATCATACATCGACCTCTTTAATCTAATTTGCCAGTGTGTAATGTTATATATGACAGACTTTTAGACACTTTGATTGATTGCTGTAAATAAATTCATTTAATATTTGAAGAATTTATATTAGAGCAACAGGGAAATAAAGCATAAATATGGAATTTGTTTTAAGATGCTAAGCACCTCATGGATCAATTTTTATATATTTTTATAATTCCCAAGTATATTCATTCATTCATTTCCCTTCTGTAATGACCATGACATACTAACATGAATAAAATGTGGATAAAATCCTCCATCACGGCATATGAAATCTTAAATTGCGATATTGATATATACTGTGATACCGCTATTTTTCTACCGCTAATTCCTGGGCAGGTACATCTTAGTTAGTCCAGTAAATTAGATACCTGACAAATCAAGGTACATCACTTTTATGCAAAAATCATATAAAAATCCCAAACTACCGTAAGCATTTTTAAATTTCAAAGAAAATAAATAAATATGCACGTATGTTATCATTAAAGTCTTTTCACCCAGTTGAAAGATCACACCACCATGACCAGAGAAAAACGTCCCCTCTAAGCAGATAAAGTTACTCACACCAGAATCTTTCTACTCAAGTCAGTCTGCACAGATATACCCCTTCTTGTGTTTTATGGAAATCAAATGTCAAAATTGACTAACTGGATTCCCCAAAAGCCTCTCCAGTAATCTTGCCCTGAAGCTTCTGACATTCATGGAAAGGTGAAGACAAACTGTCTTTGGTGATTGGTGCAATATTGCCCTTGGGGTTAGAGCAACTGCCAATCAGCACGGTATTGCAAAATATATAGCTAGGATTCTGATCCAGGTTTTCTCTGTCGAGTTTGCTATATTCACAGGAACCAGGAGAAAAAAGAAAAAGAAAAAGGCTAAATCCAGAATGCATGCATCATGTGCCACATCAAAGCCTATTCATTATTATATTTCATTGCCTTCGATGAAAGTCTTACAGGTGCAAAAACAAAAACGCTGCAGAGCATGCACAGTGATGTGTGGTTATTAAGTCAAGGATAAAATGCAATAACTGACAAATATAAACTGACATTTTTGTACTGTATGTGTTTCTTTGCTTGTTGTAATTACAATAGAACAGTAGTATAACTTATATTAAAATATTCTGTATTTATGCACTCCTGTATTTTACCATTACTAATGTGTTTTAAAATAAAAAAAGAGAGTGGTATTAAGGACAACATAAAGGAGAAGGAAACATGGTCTTTGTTTTGCTTTATTTCTTCAAACAACAGGAAGGAGGAAGAACTATACATGTAGTAAATATTACATGTTTTATAATGTATATGTCTTGACGTATTTTGGTAGTTTGCAAGTTGAAGTGTTATAAAAGTACACTGTGTGTGGAATAAAAAAAAATCAAACTGGGCTCACTGCCAGCTGCGCCACAGGCACTGTACATCTTAAAACAGCGTAAAGATATCTCAGAACAAAGTTCAGATCATGTATCACATCCTCTGAGACTAATTATCTGTTTCTCCTTCTTAACCACCCAACTCTCAATTTCCTCTCATTTCAAAACAAAACACAATAAACTGCGTGAGGAGATGAGTGGATTATTATGTGAGGCAGCTTAGAACTCTGTGATTTGAAACTTAATATTTATTTTGACAGTAACTGTACAAAGAAAAAACTTTCTTTATTACAAAGCCAGCTTTGTTGCTCTCTCAAAACCTAATTTATTTCCACATGATCAAAGAAATATCAATCACCTCTTAAAGTGGGATTGTGTATGATATGTTTTGTGTCATACTGCAATCAGTGATTAAAAAGTCCTTGTTACTTTGCAACATCGACATAATGATGGATGTGTATCCTTCCCCCACAGCACAAGATCGTAAATGATCTTGTCATGTATGTTAACATATAATATGTGCTGTATCCATAAAGAGTACAAACATACTATACATAAACAATATGTAACAATTACTTCTTAATAAAAGTTGTGAAAAAGTAAAGCAAGTACATTGCAAGGTCTTAAATCAATGCTCGACAGCTCAGGTGTTTTGCTTGTCTGCCGCCGTGATTTGTACCTCTGGGAGACGGAATGACACCCTTTACCCTCCTTCCACGGTCGACCTTGAGTGGGAAAACCAGAGGAGGGATTGGCGCCAACCCAAACGTGAATAGTCATCTGTCCCCCCCAATCAGTCAGCCTTTCTCTCTTAAAACAAGGGCAAAGTACAGAGTGAAAACATACAGGGGTAAAACGCAGGTGTCAGTGTAAAACACCTGCAAACTCCAGGGGTTAACAGAAAGCCTCTCTCCTTGTTGGATGTGCCATCCCTGGAGAGATAAATGTAAAAGCATTTGTTTCTGAACACATCTTGAAATATGATGTAATGGTTGTGCTGTCCATCACTGACAGTGGGCGATAAGTGTGAGAAAAAAAGTGTTTGTTAATGCAGAGATGTAGGTAGCAATTAAAGACTGGCAAAGAGTCTATCAGCATGGTAGTGATGTGCAGCTCAGCCCTGATGTCACTCAAATCTACATGTGCTCCTCAATTACCCACTGCCTGCACGTGCATAAAACCATAATTTCAGTCAGTCAGGCTATTACTACTATTACTTTGTATAAATTTGTCACATTGTCACGACAATAAAATAGTCGAGACAAAAATGATGGCAGCTAGCCAAGCTGCCATAAGGTATAAAATGTGTTACTGGTGACAAATCACTAGACCAGAGATATTATCACAAACTCTCGACTTCCCTTCAGCTCCACAGAGTGTTTGACTTTCTTTTGGCTAATTATTTTGGTTTTAAACCCTAAAAAACGTTCATTCATGTCAATCCCTCTCATTAGTTTTGTCTCCTGATGCAACAGGCAGCTGTTTTTAGCTCTGATAAACCCACTGTATGTAATGTGCACAGCGCCAAACAACAGACGGACAAGCACAGAGTTTATCAGCTAACAAGTCAGATATTTCCCTCTGGAGTTTAGAGACCAAAACAGAGCTAAAAGGTGAGTCAGCACTGGACTTCAATAATAGGAAACAAACATGACTCTAATGAATACTAATGTTGCGCAGTGTCTGCCGGGCATGTCAGTTAGCAAATGTTTACTAATGTTTGCCATAATCAGATTTATAAGCTAATCATATGTCAGTGTTGTGTTTACAGCTTGTTGTGCTGCCCTGAAGTGGGCCAAAATTAACACAGGTTTAATAGCAGGTTACCAGTCAAACTGTACATCCCACCAGCATAACATGGTGGTTCTACTAAAGCATAATTCAGAATATATATTATATATAACATTATATACATAACATAATTATTTGTATGAGGTACTAGAAACTGCTGAAACTGAAAAGTAGTACATACTGCTGCAGACTGCAGAAAATGTTCTCTTCCATGATAAGAAATATTAAGGCTGCCATGGAAATTACTGATGAGAGCTTTGATAGCATTTTAGGGGCAAATTCAAGATGCTCATCTTCTATCCTAGCCAGAGATATGGTCCACAGAACGCAGAACAGAATGCACCACACAAGACAGATGTGGGGTTCAATCATGTGGGGTTCTCAGGAAATTCCAGTTCAGTGCTAATGGGCTGTCTGACCCCCCAGTGGTCACCAGGAGGCATGGTTTACTGTAAAGATGCCACAGAATCAAAATTACTCACTTTTCTCCTCTGCTGTGATAATTAGCTGCACGGGGGTCTTCGCTGTGTCCTTGTTCAACAAACAGAGTAAGAAGAATTAAGACATGAAGTGAATAAAATTAAAAAGTCTTTTTTGCCTGACATAAGCTGCTGTGATGATTCTTGGAGGGCTTTTATTTACCAGAATTATCCCATTTCTGTCCAGCTAATGTAATCAACATTTTTGCACATTGCCACACTTGGGTTTTGGTCCACATACTTCCAGCTGAGCACCTGTATTTTTAATTCATGGTGTCTTGTGGATCACTCAAGAGTCTTTTATTTTTCGAACACAGCTGCTTATACAAAGACAATGACGCCACATTTTCTCAGCAGACTGGAAACATGCAAAACAAAAGGCTGTCTCCTCGTATGAAAGCTTCATCAAAGTCTAAAGCGACAGACCCACAAATTAGCAGCTGAATGATGCAGGTGACACATTGTTTCTGATTTCACCGTGCCATTTTGCCTTTAATAGAAAGAAATCAAAAGTGGACAAGTGACAGCAGACATTCACAGCAAATCTTAAATTGAAAGATCCACAGATTGAGTTCTTGAACAGAAACAAAGTAGAATAAAATGACTTCAGACAAAGAATATTCATAATTAAGACTCACTCTCCTGCTCCCTGTCAAAATATCTCATTTTGAAATAAACAAATCTTATTAAAATACATAAATAATACATTTAACAGTATAATGAATAATTCACCAAAAACTTTTATTTCTTGGATATTGGATGGGATACCTTCCTGTATTATTTATGTAACCCTTGGCAACTGGCAGAAGTTTTTGACAGTTACCAAAACATTGTACAAAACCTTGTAACATTAGGCAATCTTCAAACAAAATCAGTCTCCCCAATCTGGAATGACCACCTTTGTTGCTAATACATTTTGCATTCACGTGATATGGGACAGGAGTTTATGACTTGTCATTGGACAAATCGAGAGGGTTATGAAAGAAGTAAAAGTGCATTTACGAGATACCATTATATCAATTCAATTTTGGTTTAATTACCTTGAACGACAGACTTTAGGTGACAGGAGGCGTACGTGTATGTTTGGTTTTGAAGCAATTCCCATATTATTATGTAGGTAACAATGGTTTGGGCAATCTCCCCCAGATCCCACCTGTTTCCAGACACACCACCTAGTAGGAGTCACTATTACTCTTTTCAAAAGTAATATTATTACTTTACTTCTTACTCTCTGCCATAAGTAGTTACAATACTAGCTATATTACTTTTCCCAGAAAATTGGTAATTGTTTCCTTTTCTCCCCAAAATTTAGATTTACAACAATTCAGTTTTGTTTGTTTAAATTAAAGAAATGAAAATAATTCCACTGAGTGTTTCCATCTTCTGAACTAGTGTCCTCCATGATTGCAAAATTGAAACTAATTATTCACTGTAATATTATTACTGACATTTGTGAGTAATTAGTTACACTACTGGTTACTGGGGAAAGTAACGTTAATATTTTTAATGTAACATTATTACTAGTAATGAGTGACTGCCCAACACTGAAAATTGTGTGTTGTCATGGTTACAATATTAAACACTTGGTTAAGATTCCAGAATGGCTATCAGTTGTAAAAGGCAGAGGAGCAGCGGTCTTGTTTGTTAGAGTCCAACTTTATTGCGTTTTAATGTTGACTTCCTCCTCTGCTCCTGTCATAATTACCACATGCTAAATAAATAAATCTAAGCAGTATCAATATATTGAAGTATGGGTTACTCTACATTTGTCCATCCCATACAGACACTAATAACTTAAAATACAAGTTATCTTTCTCTGTTAAACAACAGATACTTCATGTACGGCTTCAATCAGTCACTGTAACAAGAGGTGAAAAATTCTTTGTAATATTGAAGTAAACATGAAGACAGTGATCCGATAATTTTGGTGTCAAATCCCTTCCTTATTAAGAAATAATAAAGCATAGACAATAACCTTGAGAGAGCCTAACCTAACAATCAGCCAACGTGATGGATGAAGTCGACTGCGGAGGAAGTGCACAGTATAAATGCATTCCCCACCAGCTGAAGTTATTTGCTCTAGCATTCACTCAGTTATTCAGTCAGTCAGTAAGGGGAGCTGTGGCTTAAATCAATCCATTAGATCCATCCATCATCTCAGTATCTCAGTGGGAGACAAACACTGATGGATCTGTTCACATTGACTGGCATTCCACCTTAAAAATGAGCCTTGCTCCTGTGTCTTTCATTCGCTCCGGAGTGTACAGAAAGGGGAGAGAGAGAGGAAAACAGTCGGTTTTGGTTTAACTGTTTGAGAAAGTGTGTGCTTCCATCATGGAGCTCTCCACTTCATTAGTCCTGGCACCAGAAGGCATGACAATACGGTAAATGTTTAAAAATATTTGAAAAAAGAAAGACGAGACAATGCAATCCTGTTTTTCCTCAAGCAAGTAACTTTTGCCAGGCTGCATCAAAAAGATTTGTGAAGGATGTTAAGCAAACCATTCTGTTTTCGCAGCTGAATTTACTCACACTGAATCAGATACTTAAATATTGTCTATTTAGTCTTAGAGTTTTTTAATGTATTTAATCTCTATGACATGTAAAAACAAACCATATAATATAGCACACCCTTTGTTGAGTTTAAAGGGAAATGTAGATGCTGGTAACACCTTATGCAGTGAAACTTTATAATTTCTTAATTTGCAGGTAGAAAAAGAAAATGTTTACTTTTTGTCATCTCTTAAAGACTTCAGCATCTTATAATGATAAGTTGGAAGATAGGTGAGACAACCCTTCAACAACAACAGCACTAATGAGCAGATAAAAATAAAGAACGAACAAATAAACACATAATTCCTTGTTAGCAGCAGCTTATTTTCTCTTTTTTTTTTTTACAAATAAAACTGCTTCAGTCTCAACTGCTGCAGGTTTTTTCACAATTGTGAACATTTGGAATGATTAAAAAGTATGTTTGACACAGAGGTGGAGAGAGATAAAACCGGATGAAATGTAAATACATTCTGAAAATGAGAAACAAATGGATTAACATGTAAGTGAGTGATGAATCAGTAATATGCTGAGGAGCCACACAGTCAGATGTTGTTATGTGAGCTTTAAAATCTTGTCTAGGATATCTAGTTAATTAGAAATGGGATCGCCGTGGGGCATCGGTAGGAATGCAAGTGGCTTAAACTCCACCAGTGAATCTTTATTCCAAACAAGTTTTCCTGTACTTGGTGGCCGTGTGAATGTGGACTAAAACGGAAAAATAAACTTATACAACAACAATAAAACTTGGCAAACTGCTTTAACTAGGCTACCATTCTATTACTATACTATTATTTCCACACTGATAAAATTATTAAACTTAAATGAGGCTAAACTGCTGTATGTAGCAGATAAACACAAAACACTCAACCAAATGAATACTGTTATTAAACCAAATGCAAATACTCCATAATACAGCCACAATTCTTATTTGTTCAACATCTGCATCTCCCACGCACCCAATTAGCCCCCCAAACTAAGAAAACAACACTCAACTTTAAACTATAATAAAACTAAACTTAGCCTTAGATGCATGCACAACATATACAAGAACAAAGTCAATTAATCTCCCGCAGAACTCTCAAAAAAACCTAAAACTTCTGAAAGAAGCAGAAAACTGTGTGCTGCCACTGCACGGGCAATTAGTCTCCTCACCTGGAGTGGTTGTTCTTTAACTAACTAATTAAGTTGAACAGGGAGACTCTAGCCACTACCTCCACTATTCAGTACGTAGTAAGAAATGTGGCTAAGCCCAACTTGTGAACTTTGTTTCAGAACTGTAAATTACTCTTGCTATGACTCTATTTCAGTTTTACAGAGGAATTATATTTGTGTTTGTTAGAATGAAAGTTTTCTGTTTGTGGCAATGTGACTGCTTTGAATACTAAGCATGCCACTGAGTTTATATATGTAAAAAACGTCTGTATAGTGTGTGATTCCACTTGTTGAAGTAGGTAAACGCTGCTGGTAGCTGTTTAACTTTGCTAGATCATTAGAAATATGGCTGAGGGTGGTTATTGCTAAGCTTTCCACACTCTGTCTGGACTTATTAGAATACTATCTGGATGTGTAACGAGGGACGGAGCTCAGAGTAGCCCCGATGCTCCTTTGTGTCGAAAAGGAGCCAGTTGAGGTGGTTTGGGCATCCGATCTGGATGTCTCTTGGGGGCTTTCCTTTGGAGGTACTTTCCTCCAACTGGTAGGAGACTCCGGGGCAGAACACACTAGAGAAATTATATATCTCATCTGGCTCGGGAGATCCCTTCAGGAGGAGCTGGAATATATTGCTGGGGGGAAAGGGACGTCTGGACTACCTCGCTTAACCTGCTGCAACCGCAACCCGGCCCCGGATAAACGGCAGAACATGGATGGATGGATGGATGAGTGGATGTAATGAATTTTACCGTGCTAAATTGGCCATATAATATGAAACAAGCTTGCTAGCTGTTGTGCAAAAACAACCTGCTCATCTTTTATAGTGTGCTAAATCAGAGGTGATGGTGAGACAAATATGTCCTACCACTAGGCTACAGACTGTATATTCTCCATATTTCATGTTTTATCTGGATGATAATAAATTGGCTGCACAGAAGCAGATACAGGCCTCTATCATTCCTCCACACAACACAACACCACACAACGCTTGCTCAATTTGTAATTTGGGGTCTGGCTAAACTCCTATGATGGTATACACTAGGGTAGAGTACCCTTAAATAGTACATTAAACAATTAAGGGAACTAAAATGAACAGTTTATTACTATTAGTAGTAAATATATTTTTCTTTTTTACTATATTGTAATCTCAGTTAGCAAAGGTCCATTTAAGAAAAAAGAAAATAAGTATAAATAACTTTTCCATTTGAAGAGGCAAGCATGCACATTACAACTTTTAAATCTCAAAATACAAAACAAGTCCTGTAATCAGACTAAACATTAATGAAACAATCAGTCACATCCATTTGCTTTAAAATGTTCATCCACCAGGAGGGCCCATAGTAACACTAGATTCTATTAAGGTGATCAAGTGATTCTCTGAACTGTTCTGCAGGTAAGATTGTCCTTGACAGAAAAACAAATAAAGTACATATGGCCATTGTACACAGGGACAAGGGGCAGTGCTGTACAACATTAATCACAAAAGTTTGGCAATGAATCAAAGTGTTGGCTGCCACTGTAGACAAGACTGCAACATCCTTGCATTGCAGAAAATGTCCTGTGATGTTGAGAAGCTTGGTCCATATAGTTACAGTATTTTGGATAAAGATGACCTTGTCCTATCGAGGATCTTTGAACATGCTGCAAGGAGGAGCCGCTGAAGTAACCAATGCTCCTGTGGATAGTGGACCACCTGCTCTGCCATGTGAGATACTGTCAGCTCTCAGGTCAGATGCTAATCAGGTATTATAGCTACTAACCATAAAGCCTGGTGCAGCCAAGTCTTGCACCTAAAGGTCAGATATAAGCATCAACTGTTTACATTAAAGATTGTGTCGAGGAAGAGGTAAGAAAATTTAATGAAATCTGAAATGAAGTGTGGCACAGCATCCAATGCTTTTCCCCCTATTTTTCTCAACACTTGTCCACCTGCAGCAGATAAAGTATGTGACCTTTTTGCTGTTTGCTAGTATGCAGAGCTTGTGGCTATTAGGAAAGTAGTTGGATCCAAGACCCCCGATAAAACAGTGTTGCCATTAGGCGATGTAAGCTGAGCTGTGCTGAGAAAACTCAGGCCCAGGCTTTGAAGGGACGATAAGGATCAGTCGGCAATGAGACTACCGCCTATTGCCTCTGCATATCTAACTCTCATCAGTCTTTGTTAGGCAGCAGCTGCAGTGGAAAAATTTTGCACTTGGTGCTCACTCTCAACTGACATGTGACTCTGGAAAGCCATGCTGCCACCAGATGAGGCACACAGACAGACAGATTTACGACATGAAACATGATACTCAATTTTTTTAATCAAATGAAAATGATAAATAAATAAATGTTTTTTTTTAAATTTTGAGGCGATAACATTTCTATATGTATTGATATAATGTACATTTTTCAATAAACAGTTCTAATACGTAACAAAATATATTAAAGATCCCTTCCAGACATGTATTAAGACATATATGCGAATAATCGGGTTGGAACAATAATGTCTGTATGATTTTTTTTCAACAAAAAAAGTATAATTTTAACATGGCAACGGCAGCGGCTTGTTTTGGGCTCTTTTTGGGCTTTGTTTCAGAAAACATCATTGAATGTTGTCTGATTGGGTCTGATTTCAAAGGGCTGAGCCAAATTGTTCAAATCGACTGGATTCAATGGATGTTGACTATTGCAACAGCTGCAGGTTCCGATGCTGCGACCGGAAGGCTAGCTCCTTCAAACCTGACTGTTTTTGGCTTTGTTGCTGATACACGTATTACATAAGAAAGAGATGGCCTGAAGTCTGCGTAAAAAGAAAGAGTGGGTTTTGGATTAAAGAGCAGTGGACCCACCCAGCCAGATTGACCGGACAGGACAAGCCCATCAGCAGCTGGCCTAGCTTGGATTTAAGGCTATGCAAGTCCAATTCTGGACGAAATGGGACTCAGGCTAGCCAAACGACAGGAAAGAGATTGTTGTGCCCACATCCCAGATCAACACTCGACACCATGTTCTGAGCTGACAGAGCGCAGGACAATAGTAGGCGGACTCTGTGTTTACATCGACAATGCTTGGTGCTCAAACACAGTCAACTGGATTGATACTGTTTCTTTTTATGTGAAAATGAAACCATTTTATTATCATTACCTTGTTACATTCAACCAGACACAAAAAAGATGCACTGCAAAATGATTTCCTGGCTGTATACATGTATGCATGTATGTATGTCTGTATGTATGTATGTATGTATGTCTAAAATAACTGTATATATTGTTTTTTATTTTATTGATCTTTTGTCTTATTCTATGAATGTGATTATTATTTTCTATGTGTGTAGCATGAAGGAACTGAATTTCTTAGGAGAAATTCAAAATTGACACAGAAGCATAAGTGAATGTAGTGCAAGAAAGGTACAACAAGATATCACAAAATAAAACATTACAAAATATAATAGAAAATATAACTATACTATAAATGAAAGTATATACACTATGCAATATTCAAGTAAGAATAGTGTGCAAATATTTGAGCAGCTTGACTAAAACTAAACTGTACATGTAGAAATGAAATATAAATAGTTATTAATAGTTGTGCAAAAAGTTTGTGCGTTGTAGGTTGGAGTTTAAACCAGTCTTAGTCAGCGGGGGTTGGAGGTACTTGATTCCATGAAAAGGGCATCTTCTCCCTCTACCTCATTAAGAATTCTTGAATCTATGAATATGCAAATTTTGTTCATTTCTAAAGTTTTCCTGCTGTACACAAGATGTCTCCTACTTCACTGAAAAGTCCATGTGCACTGGTGGCTTCCAGTTTTTACATAACACTTAAGTATAAGTTGCAAATTGGACCAGGCTGACTTCCAAACAATTTGGGATGTCACAAACGGGCTGTGGTGGCATATAGGTTGGAGAAGTGGGCATCAGTTCAATCTCTGGACCGGCTGGATTAATCTGGGTGGGGAAAGTGAAGAAGCAGCACTTGCCCCACCCTCATTACCACCACTGAGGTACCCTTAGTGGAGCTGCTTAGTGGCCAGCAGATCAGTCAGACAGCTTCCAGGTATGAATGTGTGTAACTGTGTGAAAGTGATCAGGGCATACCTGCACGGAAGAGGCTTCCTCTCAAAGAACCTTCCCTGAATTAATAGAGTTTAAAAAAAAACATACTTTGATATATGAAAAGCATAGCAGCCAATAAAAATTAAGCCAGACTGTAATGAAAAAGAAAACTTGTTTATTTAAACCTGTGAAAAAAAATTCCAGTCACATTTTCCCTCTTTTATCTTCGCAGTGCCAAACTGGTTGAGTCAGATCAGGCCCGTGAGCATTAGTCATCCAGGCATCCCATGACTAATGGCATTGTTTTGAAAAATGCAGCATGCCACCACGATGTTGCACACCTTTATGGCATGTAGGCAGCCCTATGTGTGATCATGGGAATTTAATCTTGAGGATGCCAATTGTACACTCAACAATGCCTCTCACTTGTTACGGGAAAGGCTTTAACTGTGTGCTGTAATGGATTTGTTTAATGGAATAACAAGCCAAGGTTGCAGAGGATAGCTTCCATTACCTTTGAGACCAACTCTGACAAGCAATACATCTCACACGTACATAAAACTTATTATAAAGACTTATTACTATATTCTGTGTGTATTAAAAAATAACAAGTATCCATGTTTGTGATCTTGTAAACACAGTTGTAAATAGAATGATAGAAAACATTATTTAATCAAACATGTGGTTGAGTAAATACATACACACCAAACAAGCAAAGTAATGGTTGAAACATAATTATAGACCACACATTTAAATTAATAACATGTACAGTCAATTAATATAAGCTTATTCTACATCGGCCACAATGACAGCATGCCTGTATCTGCTGCAGATTTACTAAAATTTTAATTCCCATTGACAGCTTAGGCATATTGAATATTGATATAACATGATAAATCAGAATGTGTAGGTGATAAGACTGTAAACAGGATCTTCACAGTAACACTCTAGTTGAAGGTGTATTTTAAAACAAGGTTGTTTGTTATAACAGCTTTGTGCCTAATTTCCTCAGCCGAAAACAAATTGTTGATTGTGCATCAACATGCATGGAAAGCATGGTGACCAGACTTAAGGTACAATATTTACAGAATTCAAATTAAAAAAAGATATTGTTTATTTATTGTTTCTCGTGGTTGCATATTTATTGTACCATTTATTCATATTTGGGCTGCTGTATATTGTTCACATTTTGCAGCTCTACATATACTGGGCAACAGTATTTCTTTCCTCGTACAAGATGAAAATCTGAAGTTCCTACTCCATTACCAAGCAGTCAGTGCACTGCTGCGGGGAGATCACTCAACTTTGACCTGTGATAGTGAGAAGCTTCATCCATTTATGTATGTAGTTATACTGGATAAAGATGACCTTGTCCCATCAAGGATATGTGGACATGCAGTTAGGAGCTGGGAAAGAAACCAGTGGCCTTCATTAATGAAGCCAACCTTTAACTACTCCAATGATACTGTACAATAATACTGCCTAATTCCCAATCAAGCCAAGAAAAAACAGTGCATTTCCATAACATCGCTGATTTTTTAAAATATTCTCAGGGGCATTTTTGTGCCTGTATTACAGACATACAGTACAAAAGAGATGGTTGAGATGATTCCAGGCCAGACTAGTCAAAGCTTTCAGAAACCATTGGCACTCTTCAGGCTTATGTGTTCCTTCACAAATGGCAAACTTATTCCCACACTCCTTTACTTTGACTGTGGATCCGTTTCTGTGGAGAGATCTGTATTTTGCAGCAATGTCATGCAATATTTGGGTAAGTGCACTAAGGCTGCATGCCTATGAGGTCAGTTGCAGGTTTTTAAGACTTTAATTCTGACCTAAAGACAGTCCTTGGTGCACTGTCTGTACCTTCTCTAAGCACCTGCTGTACTCCCTGCTATCACCTTCAGTCATCAGACAAACTTGGCAGCTTTCATTGGGAAGTGAAGAATGCAGAGCTCCAGTGAAACATCTGTTGAGATGGTTTGGAGCTGTACTTTGTGTCAGATCATGTCACTGGTAATTACTGTAAATTGCTTCAGTGTACTACTGTGCAATGACTGATATAAACTACTTCACTGGCACAGTGCTTGTACTGCCTATACAACTGTTAACGGTAAAGGCAGTAAACACAGACAGGCATGATTGGCTGCTGATGGGTAATACCACAGAATTTTAAGCAGCAGAAGTGTTTTAAATGAACTTTCACTATGCAGAGCTGCTGGCTTCTGGCAGCTGCTAACTGCTGGCATTTAGTTTTAGTTAGTTTAAAGCTGTAACTGTAATAGCTTCAAATTTGATGTGATCTTTAAAAAAAAGCACATATACCTGAAGCCTTTCCATCATCTAAGTGTTATTTCACTGGTGTCCTTGCTGACATTGTCACAGTTAATTATTAATTTGTTGTGTTATAGGTTAAAAAGATAACATCCACACATAATTGTTTGAAAGCGAGTCAGCTGGAAATATTTAAAAATCAGCCCGAGACAGCGTTCAAGGAACTAACATGAGCTTAATTAGCTAGCTAGATGGTAAAATCAACTGCTACTGGCTAGAAGTGAGAAGCATGCTTTTGTGTACTTCTGTCTGAAATGAAAGAGTTAGTGATTCAAAAATTGCAACAAAAAAAAATAAATTAATTGTGCAGAACTTAGAAAAGTTCAAATGTAAGGCTATATGTTTGAGTGACAAGAGGACCTCATTAACCAAGTGTGTCACCGTGTGTTCTGAAAATCCCATTTGCAGTCTTAATGGGTACTTAAAAATGGCTGGCAATTGGTGGAAATAAATCACACAAGCTGGCTCTTGATTTAGTGCAAATACTGTGCAGGTATTAGGACAGACCTTTCAGTTAAACATTTTAGCCCCACTAAGAGAGACAAACATAAGTAGGTTGATTCTTATTGTTATGTGACCAAATGCAGTCATGACAGTGATATATATTAATCAAAAGAATTACTGAGTTACTTTTGTTCTTTAGCAATTTACCTTCCATGGTAACATTCAGAGCAATTTCCTCTCATCTTCTCATTGTGCCACAACTCCATCAACTATCCTTTTATCATTGCTGCAGCAGCACAGGTTTTCCTGCTGCTATGACCTCCCAGTTTGCCTCTCCTTGTTCCACAGCACTGCATTAACCAATCCAGTTTGCCACTGCGCCTGGATTGGTTTAATTAAATCCAGGGGCCTTAAGACCGTCATGAATTTCAAAGAGGGCAGGGATGCATGTGCGCATATGCCAAAATCCTACACCAGCTTGGTCCTGCCAACTAAACGTTTGATCGTCATTAGTTGATATTCATGCAGTGCACACCAGAGGTCCTAAAATGGAATCTCATATTCTTTAATATTCCGATGTTCATCAGCATGCATATTAATCATAGAATTTAAATCATGGGAACAAATTTGTCTCTAATGGACTGTACAACGCATCTTTATCAGTTTTCTTAATTCCTTTTCTCCTCTCAGGTGCTTAAGCTGACATGAGACTACGTAATTAATTCACTTAGTGTATAGAAGACAAGGCAATCAGTCAATGTGAAAGACAGTAAGATTAATTCAGGCTTTTTATATTGATGACTGCCAGCTGAATATTATATACATTAATGAAATTGTTCATAAGCACTGAGAGAGCTACAATATAATAAATGGCCGTAGCATATGGGGGGTGCATATATTATTTCTATAATGCTGATCTTCAAAACACTAGGGAGGAATATATATGTGCATACAGTATTGAAACCTAAGCCTCACTTAATGCTAGAGTGCAAGTAGCCGTGTGTTTCCGGTATAATCTTCCGTATGCATGTACTGGATCCTTGGGAAATTTCATCCCAACCTATTCTGAATTGTTGGGAGGGAAGAAGGAGGGAAAGAAAGAAAGAAGAAAGGAGAAAATTACTGCTGAGCTGATGCTTAGTGATGCCTAACACTAATTACATTTTTGCTGCTGTTTTAATGCAGTTTACATAAAGTCTTGTGGCAACCATGTGGGGAGGAGAAGTACCTTGTTTTCATTAGATTGATCACTGATGCAGAAAGCACCTACAGTATTTTTTTTCGAAAAGCACTGTATTGTGCTTGGCAAAGGCCATTTCTGACTGTAATGTCGATGCAAAGCTGCTGTTGACATTCTGGGAATTCATCAAATCGTGGCAAGTAAGAGCGAATGCGGTATGATATATGGCTTTTCTACTGTGATAAACACTGATGCTTTTATGAAAACCTTTTGCTCGACCAGTATGTCTGTGTGCATACTGGGGGGGGGGCTGAGATAAGGTTGATCTATGTGATATGCTTGGAGAACCACCGTGTGTGTCAACCATGTGGTAATGCGAAGCTTCTCTCTTGAGAATCCAAAGGCTTTGATGTGCGCTCTAATTAACGTACCTCCAGTCTTTGATCAGTAATTTTCATTAAGACCTCATATGTTCTTAGTTACTTAGTCTTCATACGACAGCTATTGACAGCCAGTGTTGTAGAAAACCCGGGCCAAGGCCACACTGTTTCTTATTGACCTGTTTTTGCTGTCCCATTTTACATAAAATGATTAATGATTTTCTTTGTCACAGCATATTTAACATATCATCTACAGCATATGGGAAGAGATACATTTTAAGGTTCAGGGTTTTTCCAGCTTCAAGGACAACTGGCTAACAAGGGTTATTTTAAAAATAGCGCACATGTATTCAAGATTTACACTTGTGAGAAAATAGGTCATTATATGTCAATATTGCATTGACAATGTCAATTTCTGTCAAACGTCTTCACTGGAACTGGATGGTCAGTTAGTTGGTTGGTCCAGGCTTGAATATCATTACAACTATTGGATGGATTGAAGGTTTGTACAGCGATTCATGATCCCTAAAGGATGATACCCTGACCTTTCCACTACAGTTACCAAGAGGTTGGTCCATCATATTGGTCCACACTGTAACAATGACAAGTGGATAGATTTCCATTATATGTGTACATACATTCATGTTCTCCACAAAAGAAAAGACGTTTGGCATCTTAAAAACTGAATTTGTCCAACACTGTGTTTTATGGCTAAGTACCTTCAAAACTATAAGCCTCAGCTGTACTTTGTGTTTAGCCTTAATTTTCCTTTGTTTTTTAATGTAACCTAGATCAATTATTTTACATTCAATTCTTTAATTATTTTGTTTTAAATGGTAGTTTTACTGTAAGTCTGTCTACATCAAATGTCAAATCAGCAACTTTATAAATAAATGAAGGTTATCACTGGGATTGTCAGAATAAGACCCTGTTGGCAGGGAATTCCTGCATTACCATAACCCCAGACTCGAGTCTTGTATTTTTTATAAGCTAATGCATTTTATGAGAAGAAATAGTAAACTTAAGTCACATAGATATTCATCTGTTAAAATTCAACTATGGACATCTGATACATCTTTGAATTGCCTTGACATTACTATTAGATTTCTTTGCAGTCTTTACCTTATGCACTTCATTTAACTAGCTATCAATTCTTACTGTAAATAGTAGCTATTTTATGTCACCAAAAAAAGCCATTTCAGACTTATTCTATATGACATGACATTATTACACACGTGTAGGTGATTGCTATTTGTTAGGAAATGTCATCTGTGGGATTTGGGGTTTAGTTTTTGTGTGCTTGAATAGCTAATTTAAAAACTATGAATTTGTGTCTGAATATTTTGCATGTACATGTCTTGTCTGAGTCAACTTTTTCAAAGTATTGCAAATGTTCCTTACTTTTTGGCTATTACTGTGACTGTGACTTGGATTTTGTGCATTTGGACTCCAACTCTCTCAATCCTGAAGGAATAAAACATGCCAAAATATGTTTGCTGTAGGCCTGCTCATCACACGAAATCAAATCTCTTAAAAGTTGAGTGATGTCCGTTTAATATGCATTACAAAAACCTATGTTTCCTTATTGATTTTATCATTCTATATCAGGAGAAGATAACTACATACGATGTGATAACAATGTAGGTACAATTATGATGATATGTCAGACATAATACAAATATTATGACTAATAACAGTATATTGCTACACTCAATAGCTAAGAACATATCAGTAATATAAAGCAACACAGACAGTAATCTGCCATGAAATTCATAGGCACTTCTGTGGGAGGAAGAAGGAAGCAAACAAAATTATTCCAGTTCTCTATAATAAACTATAATCTGCGACCATTCTGATTAGACTTTGACTTATTATTATCACACCGACCAGCATAGCAGTATGTTACAATAAGAGTCAGAGCTTAGCATGCATCTCTGGGGATTTTTCTATTTACCGATCCTATCAGTGACAAACCCTTGCACAGCCAAGCCCCAGTGACCATGTTTATTAATAGACAGTCGTCTCAACTACTAGCCAATGAACTGTTATTCCCTAAATATGTGATGGGATTTGTCAAGTGCTGAAGGAGAATTTGGGTTGACCAGACTGCATATTGTTTTGCAGCAGTAGATGGAAAATCAGAGTAGAGATTGAAAAAGTCATCACCAAACTGCTTCCTTGTTACTCTCAAACTATATAAAACATGCACAAACACACACACACACACTGCTTCGTTAAAGATTCTGAGAAACTTAAAGGTCCAGTGTGTAACATTTAGAAGGATCTATTAATGAAATATAATAATCATAGGTAGGTTTTTATTAGTGTATAATCACCTGAAAATAAGAAGCATTGTATTTTTGTCATCTTAGAATTAGCCGTATTTCAAACAAAACACTGACTCTAGATAGGGCTTGTTGTGGTTTTTGTGAGTTTCGCAGCCCCGGTAATTTCTCCTCTGCTTGGAATCTGTATTCAGTTGCTTGCAATCTGCAACTTCACAGACACATGCCACTTAATCCTACACAGTGCCCATTTAAGTGGTTTATACTGTTTAACACGGACTATTAGAGTAGCTATGCATCGGCCAATTTCTGTAACCTTATCACTGTTTTACACAAGAAACTGTGAGTATTGTAATAATACGGACTAACTTGTTAATTTTCAGCAGATCTTTCAAATTCAATGTAATATACGCAGAAGGTGATGTATGTTTAGTTTATGCTTAGGGGATGCTCTGCATGCGTCCACCCACTGGTGTGATATGTGCATCTTGTTTTGATGTGTACACCGCATAATGTTGATGTTAGTCATTAATAAAAAATGGCACCATCTGCTCCCTCCCCGTGCCAGTGCTCTGTGCAGGATATCTGTCTACTCCAGCACTGTTATGATGGACAGCTATTCAATAATCCACCTCAGAATTACAGCATGCAGGCCAGCACCAAGAGGTGCTTTCTCCTACTGTGAGTGGTACAGTGACACATTATGCTACTGACCTTAATACAATCAATAGCATCATGGGAGCAGGCCTCTAACATCCACTTCTGGTCTGCTCGGTTTAACTTAGACTTCAATTAATCAACACAGCAGTTAATTGATTAGCCGTAATATGCTAAACAGACTGCCTGTGCTGTGGCAGTTGTTTAGAAAGGGATTTGAGGGTATGATTCATTTGAACAATTGACTAAATTCAAGTGCAGCTATCAGCATATATCTTCCCATCATTGTAGGCACTCCCGCAGCAGATCTCTTGAAATAATCTCATAACTGGTATCCTTAATCAAGATAAATGTGTTTATCTCCACCCCAAGATACTGAACTCTCAGAATAGGATAAAGTAATGCTCAGTAAGGTAGATGCAGTGATAGAAAATCAGCATCTTTTCTCACTGACGAAAGTGTGAATAAATAAGCTGCAAATTGGACAGGTTTGGTGTATATTTTCAGTGCATGTTAATTTTGTTTGCAAGACCAGGGTTGTAATTGTTAGTTTGCTTATACTCACTGTACTTGTATTGCAGAAAATAATGTTTTCTTTTCTTCTTCTTTGACTGTCACTGGCATCATCAATGCATAGTTTGTGGATGTATGTTAACCTGGGATTAAACAGTATTCTTTGCATGTAATATAATGAATTGAAATTGAAAGTTTCTCATAGAGTTAATTCTATATTTTCATTAAAGGATCAGTGTGTAGGATTTAGTGGCATCTATAGCGGTTTAGAAGCAGAGTGCAATTCACTCACGTCACCCTCACTTTCGAAGGGCAAAGGAGAAACTACAGTGGCCGCAAAACACATGAACAGTCCTATCTGGAGCCAGTTTTTGGTTGTCTGTTCTGGGCTACTGTAAAAACATGGCCGTTCAACATGCACCTGCCAGGGAAGGCAACCTGCAGCGTAAAACGGCTCCTTCTAAAGTAAAAAAAAAACACTACCTACCCACTACGAAAACATACCTGTGATTAGCTCTGCACTTAACGTTTGGCCTTGTAGTACACATCTTGCCTGGTAACCTGTTGTTTATTTTCACAGTGCTTATTTTGACCTTGGGTAGATGGGCAGCTTGTGACACCAAGATTAATTATTTCCAGGCAACTTGGGACAAAATCCATCTTTTGAACCAGTTCCCTGAATGTACAAATACCCGCCAACATTATTTTTTGTTCACATTGTACAGCTGCTGTTTCATTCACTCTGCCATGAGAACATTATCGCAAAGCATATGCTAATTGAAGTTTTCTGTATATGCTAACTGCGGATAATCTTCTTCACAAGCACCTGTACTTGTACCTTTTGGGTACATTTGGAAGAAGGATTATCATAGAGAATGTTCTGGTGTGATTCATCATGGCTGTACTTATGCACATCGATTATAGAACAACAGCAGAAAGCAGTTGGTCAGAAGCTGTACTTAGCACCATTTAGAAAGCCTAGGTTAAAGAAGTACTGGTAGTCACGCAGAGAAACCAGCAATTTTCAGATGATACAAGTTATCTGATGTCAATGGGGTTTCATTGGAAAATGATGGAGGCTCTCCTGCTGTCTTTTGAATAAATATGAGAAAGAGCAGAGTTGTGCCTTACCTCAGGTCTACATGGACTAGATTAAATCATTGTTTTCAAGGTTTAGGAATTAAGGGATGTGTCATGAAATCACCTAAACCCCTCCCCAAGCTCACTGATTGATTCAGATCATTGGTTTCTAGACCAAAACCCTGCCGCAAATATTGTGCTCATGAGATTCAGGCTGGTGTGGACAATTATTTCTACAGAGTCACAGGTTTGATACTTTTATGCTGAAATCAATATAGATCATTACTGAGCTGTCTGAACAAATATATACTCCTTATTATTTCAGGGCTTCCAAATGTGATTTGATGTGTGAAGGGCACACATTTGCAATACTGCTTTAAGCATTAATGAATATTATGTTCTCTGCAGATAGAAATGTCTCATTTTAAGGTAACAAAAACAAGAAAAAAAGGATTCTTATTTTCAGGTAATTATACACTAATGAAAACATGAATATTATATTCAGTTTCTGCGAATAGATCTTCCTAAATGGTTCATATTGGACCTTAAAATGTTTTACAGAAAGCCTGTCTTTCGAGCTAGCAATGACTAATATTTTCTCAGTGGACGAGGTGACTATTAAAAGAAATGTCAATACAGAGGCACAACATAACATGCATTTAATGTTCACATCATCAACGTCTCCATGTCAGACAGGGTAGAAGAGAGGGAGACTATATTTTGCCCTCCCTCCGGTCTTTATTTCAGGCTAATAGCACATTGAGGTTAAGGACCATTAGTCCGCTCCCTGGACTATAGCTGCACCTATTATAGTGCTACAGCATAGCTTTCTTCAATGGGCCAACCCTACTTTATCACTGCTTACCCAAGACCTTTCCCAGAAGGTCAGGCTTTTCTAATGACTCGTGACTTGAGTCATGAGGAGGAGAGGAAAAGTGAATGGGGAAAATTGCCTGTGGAGAGAGACAGAAGAGACAGAGCAAGAATGAAAAGCAAGGAAGGGGAAAACATGAAGAGGGCAAGGAAAAGGTTAGTGGTGGTGGAGAAGGATATATCACAGGGACAATAATGGGTCTAATGTAGACACTGGTGGATAACTTGGGCTATTTAAAAGTCACTGTGAAGGTTCTTGATTTAATCAGGGAGGCTTCCAGGAAGACATTTTAAATAATCCTAAAGTGAAACTTGACTTGATCGTGGTAGACACTTTACATACGGATTTTCTGATTACACAACCACTGACTTGACGTTGGGGAACGAACTAAGACTGAACTGTGAGAGCAAGGATAATCTCGACAGGTGGATAAGAGTAATGATTTGCATTATGTTGTGTAATGAACCTTTGAAATTGAAAGCAATATTCTGCCAGTATGTTCATATTATTGGTGTGGTAAGATTTTCTATTGACTAATTTTCCATTATTGACTGATGAAGGCGGGATAGGAAATGCAAGGACCATATACACAGCTGAGGATACTTGGAAATCCAGAAATATCGGATGAATCTTCACGGTGTCAAAATCTTTCACCTTGATTAAGTTGGTTGACCTGTGATTGAGTCAGAGTCCTCTTTTATGAGCCTCATCGATTAATTGCCAGGGAATATTAAAAAAAGAAAAGATGCAGTAATGTTTTGTACAATTTATACTTTTCAAATTGACCTACTTACAGTTAGTTTCCCCAGGTGCTCTGCCTTTGCAGTGAGAGATGAAGGAAGGTCAATTCTTACAGTTTTGCAATAAAGTGAAGAGGAATTCACAATTAGCTGAAGATGAGAGGTAAAATTGCTGGGAAATGATAGCATACAAACATATTCATCTTGGAAAGACAATCGTTAAAGCCTTACATTTTGAAATATAAATTTTCTAAGTAAAAGCATACGTTTAGCTGAAAACTAAATTAAACCGTCTCAGTTACCAGATCTGGCATGTTTGCCAATCCCAGTATGCAGAATACCCTCCCGCTGAGGTACATCAGAGTTTGCTCTCTTTCTACTCCACTGACCAGTGGTTGAATATTTTTCAGCACATGCCACAGGGTGTCCTGGATGCAACTGCGTCAAGACGCAATTTGATGGCTAATAAAGTGATTTCACAGCATCCACTCCTCCAATAAAAACAGCATGGTTTACTTTTAATTGTTAAAAAGTAAGCAGGACTAACCAATACATGGTTCTGTTCATTTTTGTGAAAAAATCAATGACACATTGTACTGGTGGAGAGTATTGTAAGTTAGTACATAAAGCCTTATTTATTCAACACTTTTTAAAACACACAGTTACGAAGTGCTTTACAAACAAACAAATACATATATATCTAGATATACATAAACACACACATATATGCACATATATACATATAAATATATACATACACAATCATGCACATACAGTAAATAAAAAACATCATTACATAACTGTGTTTACATTTGTGTTTATGCAATATGTATAGGACTATGAAAACATATACATAAATATGGTAAGGGTAATGTACAAAATGTGTCTTCAGTGATGCGGAACCAGTCATTGTAGTGGGTGGGCTGGATTCAGATTTAGATTCAGATTCATGCTAAAGCTGTTTTAAAAGTATTGGATCCCATGGGCAAGAAATACACCAAAAATATAAGTAGAGCATTTCATACTGTACATACAGTACCATACAGTAACATTTGAGAACCACAGGTTGTTTGTTAAAAGAAAATGTAATAGCAAGTCTAGCATAATTTTAGCTTGTACCAGCTTCACTACATACCAAGCTAACCTCGCAGATGTGAACATAGCCTACTTGATAAATTTATCATAATGTATTAATAAAATATATACTAAAGGCTAGCTCTTAGGCGCCTCTCGAGGGAGCTGTTCCTGGCACGTCCAGCTGGGAGGACTCCGGGCTGCGAGCCCCGCGAGCCACCGGCTCCGGCCCCGGCCGCCCGCCCGCAACCGGCGCCAGGTCGGCGGGCCGGCGGCGGGAGCGTATCTCCTTCGTCTCATACAGCCTCCTCGTCTCTACCCGTTGCTCGCCTCTGGCTGCGCTGACTCCACGCCCTTTCTCCTCTTCCCCTCAGCTTCTGTCTCAGTATTCACCAATATGTTATTCTTACTCTTGAGGGCTATTAACAATTTCCTCAATCATGTTATTTTATCTAGATGCCCAATAATTTCATTTTGGATCTAAAACAGCGTTGGGCTAGCTTACTAAAAAAATGTATTAGCTCATTACTCCTTTTTTAAAATAAAATGATTTACTTTAACTTATACTCCGTGCCAAAAGTTATTAGTCTACACTACTAATTGTATTACTTTTCCCAAAGAAATTGCGTAATCCGTGTCGTCCCTTTCCCTGGCCACATTTTGGCGAACGTCCGTGACTGGGGGATCCTGAGGCGTTCCAGGCCAGTGATATAATCTCTCTACCTTGGTCTCAGTCTGGCCCGTGGCC
>NW_023339774.1:18869260-18922980 GCF_004916995.1 Morone saxatilis | reverse complement strand
GTTTCATTTTTTCTCCCGACTTGCTTTGGCGAGAGCTTGCTGCATACTATGTTCATGATCATGTTGAAGTTTGGCATAAGTTTCATCAATTAACAGCCATGTATTTTTTGAAAAGTGCATGCCCTTTTCCAAACAGTTTCCAACGGACAACTTCAGGTCAAGTTATTAACATTCATCCAGGGACCTTAAAATGGACTCTAAATTAGTGATTGATGTGGGTTCCGCTAACCTGTTGGATTGTGAACATAGGCAACTGCTGCTAACAAGTTCATCACAAAAACTAAAAAGAGTGATGTGTCAATGCTCTGTTAGAAAGTCAGGGCAGAAGTATGAAAAAAAAAAAATCTGAATTTAGCATGATCACAATTCAGTCTTACAAATATCCTATTGCTTTCCAATAAAAACAATATAAAAATTAAACAAAAAGTAAATGACTGTTGGAACATTCTTGTATCTGTAATTTTGTTAGGTTTGTGGATTGCGATCAGTTAATATCTTGTTTCCATTTAGATGTTCCTCTTTATTTAGAAAACTGGAACTTCTCTTCAACCTTCCCTTAGAGGTATTTCAAAGGTCAGTTTTTGTACCAAATGCCAATTTAATTATGGCTCATTCCTGTCACAAGGTCTTCTCATAAAGGTGTCATCTCTACTGCAGTGAATATTGTATTGTGTGTGTGAAAAAGTAGTTGTGCAGTCAAGATTGGTATATTCTTTGGTATTACTGTTTGTGAGAATTCTCAATATGCTTATATTGGGAGAGAGCGACAACCTCAAAGTAGAATTAACTTGTAATATGCATCTAGAGAGATTGTGGATATTGGATATAGGTCTACAGAATGTACTTAAGAGATACCCACTTGGTTCTTATTGAGTTTGATTTGAAGGCTGTGTTTATGTGCATCTTTAAAACAAATAATTCAGTCTACACCATACTTGTGTCCTATTGAGAGATGTGCAGTATGCGTGGCTGCTGGTGTCATTTTTTCATAACCACAGCTCCAGATATTGTATTTTGTATGCTAGAAACTGTTTATTGACTTGACCATCTGACAGCAAGAATAGATTGAAAATCATGCAAATTCATTTGAGGACACTTGTCCTTGCAACTGGACCCCTCTTTTAGTTTTTTCCTCTTTCAAATGTGCATGACCTGAAGGCATTTTAATAATGTTACCTTGATGAAGATGTCTCTATGGAAACCTCTGAGACAGCTTTACTTGCTCTGAGGCTTGACTACGTGCTTCCTTTTATGACTCAAGCAAAAAATATATTCCACTTATTGTCCATTTTGCATACAAAGTGTACTAATGCACCATGGACAAAATACATAAATACAAATAGAAAGCATTCATCTAATGGCAGAGATTTAATGACTGCTTGTCATTCTTTAAAGACATGTACTCAACTCTCACCTCTGTCAGAGCTTCTCCGGCATCCCTGTGGAGGCTGGGGACATCGAAGAGTGGTTGGTGTTCAAAGCTTCCATTGCTGAAGCTGCGGCTGTGAGCTGTGGTCTTAAGGTCTTGGGTGCCTCAAGGGGCGGTAACCCTCGAACACGGTGGTGGACACCGGTGGTCCGGAGGCAGTTGCAGGGTACCGACAGGCCCGAAGGACTGCAGCCGCAGCTGTGAGGGAAGCAAAACAGCGGGTGTGGGAGGAGTTCAGAGAAGTCATGGAGAGGGATTTTCAGATAGCAGCCAGGCACTTCTGGAAAACCGGACACCTCAGGAGGGGGAAGTAGGGAACCATCCAAGCGGGAATGGGACATTACTGACCTCAACTGTGGAGGTAATTGGGCGGTGGAAAGAGCACTTTGGGGAACTGAACCCGACTAGACCAACAAACCTGCCCTCTGTGATAGAGGCAGGGCTGGAGGATGATGGGGGATCTACATCAATTTCCCTACGGGAGGTCACTGCGGTAGTCAAACAACTCAACAGTGGCAAATAAGATTCGCCCAGAAATGCTGAAGGCTCTGGGTGTTGAGGGGCTGTCTTGGTTGACACGCCTTTTCAACATTGCGTGGAAGTCAGGGACAGCGCCGAAGGAGTGGCGGACTGGGGTGGTGGTTCCCCTATTTCAAAAGGGCGACCAGAGGGTGTGTGCCGACTACAGAGGCATCGCACTACTCAGCCTCCCTGGGAAAGTTTACTCCTAAGGTGCTGGAAAGGAGGGAGGGAGTTGATTGTCAAACCTCTTGATTGAAAGAGGAACAGTGTGGGTTCTGTCCTGTCGTGGAATAATGGAACAACTCTTGACTCTTCGCAGGTGTCCTGGAAGGGCCTGGGAATATGCCATCCGGTCTACATGTGCTTTGTGGAGAAGGCATATGACCGGGTTCCCCAAGATATCCTGTGGGAAGTGCTGCAGGAGTATGGGGTGAGGGGGCCACTTCTCAGGGCCATCCAATCCCTGTATTTCCAAAGCGAGAGTTGTGTCCGGATTCTTGGTCGTAAGTCGGACTCGTTTCCAGTGGGTGTTGGCCTCCGCCAGGGCTGTGCTTTGTCACCAATCCTGTTTGTGACTTTCATGGACAGGATATCGAGGCGTAGTCGTGGGGGGAGGGGTTGCAGTTTGGTGGGCTGAGGATTGCATCGTTGCTTTTTGCGGATGATGTGGTCCTGATGTGACCTTCAGCACTCACTGGATCGGTTCGCAGCTGAGTGTCAAGCAGCTGGGATGAGGATCAAGCAGCTAGGATGATGATCAGCACCTCTAAATCGGAGGCCATGGTTCTCAGCAGGAAACCGGTGGATTGTCACTCCGGGTAGGGAGTGAGTCCTTACCCAAGGAAGGGAGTTCAAAGTACGCCTCGGGGTTTTGTTCACGAGTGAGGATAGAGCAGGAGATTGGCCGGAGAATTGTGGCAGCAGGGGCAGTTTTGCGATCCCTTTATCGAACAGTTGTCACAAAAAGAGAGTTGAGCCGAAAGGCGAAGCTCTCGATCTACCGGTCGATCTTTGTTCCTACCCTCACCTATGGTCATGAGCAATGTGTCATGACCGAAATAAACAAGATCGTGGGTAGCCTACAAGCGGCCGAAATGGGTTTCCTCAGGAGGGTGGCCGGTGTCTCCCTTAGGGATAGGGTGAGAAGCTCGGTCATCCGCGAGGGACTCGGAGTAGAGCCGCTTCTTCTTTGCGTAGAAAGGAGCCAGCTGAGGTGGTCCGGGCATCTGGTGAGCACGCCTCCAGGGCCCCTCCCGAGGGAGATGTTCCTGGCACGTCCAGCTGGGAGGAGGCCACGGGGCAGACTGAGGACCAGGTGGAGAGATTATATCACTGGCCTGGGAACGCCTCAGGATCCCCAGTCAGAGTTCGCCAATGTGGCCAGGGAAAGGGACACGATTACCAATTTCTTTGGGAAAAGTAATACAATTAGTAGTGTAACTAATTACTTTTGGCACGGAGTAATAAGTAAAGTAATCATTTATTTTTAAAAAGAGTAATGAGTAATACATTTTTTTAGTAACTAGCCCAACGCTGTTTAAGACAAAATAAGAATTATTGGGCTCTGATAAAATACTGATTGAGGAAATTGTTAATAGCCTCAAGAGTAAGAAATAACATATTGTGAATACTTAGGACAAAGCTGAGAGAGGAGAAGGCAGTGGAGAGCCAGCAGAGGGAGCAACGTAGAGAAGGAGCTGTATGAGAAGGAGAAGCAGAAGCAGGAGCAGAAAAGAAAGAAGACAGTATACTTTAAAAGTTTATTAAAGTTTAAAATAAACATGTACTGTAACACGGCAAGGTAACAAGATTTTAACATATTCAAAGTTTGAAGGCTTTTTGAAAGTTGTGAAATAAATGAAACCTCAAATATAATATGGATAGAATTGATTTAATAATCATGACTTTGCATGTTAAGGAGTTCAGATATCCAGGAGTATCTTGGAGCAGAACTGCAGCTCTTTTTCATTGAAAGAACTTATTTGAGGTAATTTTGACATCTGATCAAAAGGCTTCCTGGACGCCTTCTTGTGAAGTTATTCTGGACATGTCCAACAGGAAGATGACCCCAGGGCAGACCCATATGTATTCCCTCCACAATACTGGAGGGAATACTGACCATCTGGCCCTCTAACAGTCTAGGATCTTCTTGGAGGAGCTGGAGGATGTGGCTGGAGAGAAGGACGTCTGGGTTTGTCTGCTTACCTTGCTGCCACCACAACACAGATAAGCAATGGAAAATGGATGGATGGAAAATAGAGTAACTGTTACATAGAAAATATGAGTAGTGTCAGCCAGCTTTCTGGGTAAGCTTATCAGCCATAAGGCATTGGACCACAATGTCTCATAACCTCCACATTTGGACACATGGGGCACAAATGGTTGAACAAATAGAAGACAGATAAGCAAAGGAAAGGTATATGGGAAAGTGTCATTGTAGAAATATTACCTTCACAGGTACAGGACACAGTGACTTGATAATGTCAGTCAGTGATTGGAAAGTAATTGCTTTCTAATGACTTTCAGTTTTTCCCCGGAATGTCATCTGTTGCTTCTCTGTATAAGATAACATGTTGATGTGAAGACCTGCTCTCATTGAAATAATGAAAAGCATTAGACACGTAATTTTAACAAATCTGTGGTGTTGCAGTGATGCAAGCTCTGGCTCAAATTATTTTTTCTATATATTCTATGACCGGCTCTGTTTGGCAGTTTTGGAGCATCAAAATAGCAGGGAGCATTTCTGTGTGCTTCCGGCAAATGAAAATGAAATTGTACATTTTGAAACAGAGATTTGAGAATGTGGCATCAGGTGCCAGTCAGGAAAAGTATGCCAAGGTTAAGTGAAAGTTAAAACTTGTCGAACGTTAAATGAATAGTTTTAGGTATGGTATGTAGGGATATAACCTGTAACCTTGCTGGTAGGGAGATTTTATTACCTTAGCTTATCATAAAGACTGTTTCCAGTCAAACTATTCCAGTCTTGTAAGAAAAACTACATACTCGTGAAAAAAGCGAAAGTTCTTGTCTACAGCCAATGTTTGGTTTGTCCATTCTGGGCTACTGTAGGACCGGTTCAACATGGCAGACTCTGTAGAAGAGAACCCGCTTCATCTTTAAATAAAAACGGCTCATTCTCAAGCAACAAAAATAAAATGTTTCTTATTTTCAGGTGATTACTCACTAATGAAAACATATTTAGGAATATTATATTCCATTTCTGACAATTGATCCTCCTAAATGTTACACACTGGATCTTTAAATTCACCTACACTTCATTTACATATGCATTAATATAAATTATAAACTTAAGTTGCAACTTAATAATTTATTTATTAACCTTTAATTTTTCCACATTGCCAACAAGCAAATCAAATATCACAGAAATATTTTAATTTTATATCCAGATTTTTTAACAAATCGTTCTGTCCTGACTCATTTCCAACCAGGCTAGGGTCCTGTAGAATTTTAAAAAGTTCTGTATCTCACAGGGGCACAGCAGTGCAGACGTTATTTTGTCGGTCCAATCTGGAATTGTTTATTTCTTTTCCTTCCCTCAGCCAGAGGGCAATGTAATGCACCCAATACTCCATATCCAAAAACTGATACAAAAACAGTTCTGCAGAGTCCAATACATGTGATGTGCACTGGTGCCTTAAACTACAAAATAAAACCACCAGCTCATGAAAGCATCAAATTGAAATATAAAACTCAATAGGGAAAACTTTGGGAAAGCAATAGCACAACATGAATGTTCATATAACATCAAAGGAACTCATATTCGAAAAACTGATAACAGTGAATGATGTTTTTCTATTCAAGAGAAGCAAGGTGAAGGACTTTTTCAAAATGTGACAAAATCACGAAAATTGTTATGGCTGTGGCTGTACTCCCTAGTGTTTTCTTGTGTTTTCCCCTTCCCAGAGCTGTGTTCCCAGAGCTTCCCCAGAGAGTCTGTCTGTCGCTCTCTTAGTTTGTGTTGCCGTGGGTGTGGTCTCCCTTTGTCACTGCCTTGCCTTCATGCTCTGCTTATCCTGCACACCTGCCTCCCATCAGCTCATCTACCTCAGCATATGTACCCCTGGCTCTTTTTTCAGTTATATGTCACCAGATTGTTTTTTATATTTTAATGGTAGTAAGCCAATTTGATTCCTATTCCCACTTTTCCGTTTCTGCACTGTGTATGCTAACCTGTTTCTTCCATGTCTCAGGATCATCACCTGCCTACCTGTCTGCCCGCCTGCCACTCCCTTGCTCCCAAGCTAACCCCTGCAAGTCAAGCTTCCCCTGATTCCACGCTCACGCCCAGCCATGTTCCTTCATCATCCTCCCTCGCCCCTGCTGCTGCCAGATTTCACTTCCTGTCATCAGCACCACAGACAAGTAAATGCAGTAATAAACCTCCTTCTACATCTTTATGTCCGTGTCCTGCGTTTGGGTCCTACCTTTCTTAACCAAAAATAACAAAACTTTGGAAGGAAACTATGTAGCTTTAATGGCACCTTGTCTGTCCTTGTGGGTTGATGTGTGCACCAACAAAGATGTTGCTGAATGGATGTGCGTGTGCATGTGTGCTGACACACATCATTCGTGCAATGCTTTGGCAGAAAGCTGATTAAAGAGTGAATGAGGAAGTTGATTTCTACCCCACAGTGGAACAACAATGTGCAGGATTAATCAGGCCCGGCTTCTATCCGTGCAGGTTAATTAGGGTTAAATGATAATTAGGACACCATTAAAAAGGCAAACAACCACAGCGGACCCCTAATCTGCACAATGCTGTGCTGCTGAGGGTAAATTTATTTGTTTGTGGAAGGGTGTGTGTATGGACAAAAGGTGTTTTTGTGCATCCAGTGTGGACATGATCATGGATGTTTGTGGATTGGTTGTATGAATTTGTCTGTAAATTCTATGAATAAGACTTCATCTGTTTTTTCTCAGCATGTACACAATCTCCTCCGTGGTGGAGCCATGACCTAGAACCTTTATTTTGTATCTCACTGGAAGGAATGTTGGTTTTTGTGACTTTGTAGAGATGATGGTCATGGCACATTCTTACCTATAAACCCTTTAAATAATTATTAGAAAAGCACTCAAGTCAAAGTCAATGTTAAAATATCTTTGCAATGGCCCAAGTTATCATAGAAAAACATTCATATATAACATGGTTTTTACACATCCATGTCACATCATATTAACCGCTGCTGTACTGAACTGCTCCCAAAAAGTTCACCACAGTGAAAATAGAATTATGACTAATACCCAGAATGCCTTGCACCATTACTGATGGGATGTAAATATGCCAGGGTTGACCTGGAACATCCTCTTTGTCCTTTCTCAGATACAACAATTTGCTCCCATTTTGTGCTCGCAAATGTGACACCAGGATGTTGCAGTGACAAATTGGAATTGATTGGAGCCTTGGCTAAAATGTTTCAGGTTGTGACCCCTGAAGCTCAAAAGCATTTTCCATATTAGTATTCTGCACCTCACAGCTCCTACCTGGCAGCTAAGGTTTTAGAGCATGAATAGAATCGATCTGTGTTACCATATCTTTTCAGTTTTCTTCAGTTTATCTCACAATTTTAGCTAATCGCATTTTGTATTATTGTTATTATTATTATTCTGTGGTTAGCACTGTTGCTCAGATTTAAACCTCCAGATTTATCTAAGTGGAAAGAGCTAGCTATCAAGCTTTCAGGTGGGATTTGTGATCATGTAGAAGATTGGAACCCCTCAGATTTCTTTTGGTGCAATTCTAATTAATTAGAATAAATGACCAAAAATACGATAGCATCCAATGTGGTGATACGTTTGGATATATACAGATGGAGATGCTGTCCATATCCAGAAGATTACAAACACGGATATTTGATAAATATTATTATTTATGATATAATATATACAGATCTGGATACATTTCCATAAACCTGAATACCATTGGATCTTTCCGGATACTGGTCCTTTTTGTCCAGTGTTATTGTTGCCTTCATTCTTTCATTCATTGTACTTAAAGATGAATATTGTCATTATACAGCCTGTGGCCCTGACAGGAGGTAGTAGTGGTGGTGGTAGTTTGTAATCATCTTTAGGGTTCCTAGATCTTTAGAGCTGGCACTGAACTCCTTCCCTCTTCAACACCCAGATGTACACTAAATTTATCAGCATAAAACACTCTCAGCATGCCTGAGTGAAAGCAGGAGCTTAGCACTGATAGTATGGCTGTACTGTAGTGGGCATTTTATTCCATCTTATTTTATTTTATTTCTTTCTTGGAAAGTTACATCTGAGGGCCTCCTGTGATCTGACTGCAGCCTGACTGAGTAATTCCTGAGCTGCGATAAGGGCTTGGATAAGCATAATGACGTTTGGAGGTGTGAAGTTTTTGCTCCCTTTGAATGGATATGGTGATTCTCTCCTTACACCTCTGTGCTTATTTAGAGCCCAGACTATGGCCAGGAATTTCAATGGAGGTTCTTATTCACAGACAGGTTTTTCCTCTGTGTCAGTGTGCGAGTGCATGCGTTCTTGTGTGTGTGACCTGCATTTTTTCACAGTTTTACCACACAGTGGGTCCAACTCTTTCCTGATGAGTGTTGAGCAGGCAGTGTGTCATTCCTCGCTGGAGTTGAGGGGTCACTCTTTTTATCTGCTTACCCAGTCAGCTGTTTTGGCACTGACTGTGTACAGTATGTATATGTGAGAGTATATGTGCATTTGTCAAGGGCTGTGGGTGGTTATCTTTTTTGAGCACTAAAGCAGCATTGTTCCAAGGTCGGTCACTTTTTTCAGTCCACGACTTTGTTCTTAATAACTATAAGTTGGCTTACCATGACCTTTGGTACAGATACACATGGTCCCCAGTGGATAAATCTGTATGGATTTTGTTAACCCATAGAATTTTCATCTAGTGCCATCATCAGAATTGTTTTGTTTAATGCTAAATACCTCCAAACCTAATGACATTCCTATCAGCCTCAGCTGTACTTTTTGTTTACTGTTATGGTTCCAGCATTTAGGAGGAACTATTGAAAACAGAAATGCAATATAATATTCATAGGTATGTGTTCAATAGTGTGAAATCACCTAAAAATAAGAATCATTGTGTTTTCGTTACCTTAGAATGAACTGTTTTTATCTACAAAGGGACCGGTTTGCTTCAGAGTCGGGGCCTCTTCATGTTGAATTGCTTGTTTCTACAGTAGCCCAGAATGGACAAATGAATCACTGGGTCTAGATAGGGATAAGTGGAATTGCCACAATGCCTGGTGGAAGTAAAGTAAATTTGAACAATGACTGTCTTTTTTTGACATGCAAATTGCATATACATAATCTCCACAGTGCTGACCTTTGATGGAATGAAGAGAATTGGAGACTACAAAATAGAGGAAGCTATCATTGCATGACTCACACGTCACTTCAATACTGTGCTTCGGCACAGTCTGTTTTTTAAGAATCCAAGAATAGATTTCACTATCTACATTCTGATGTGTCTAAGCACTAGTTTGAGCAAAAGTTGAAAGCTGAAAACATAAAATAATTGATTCTGAGAAGCTTTTGCTTAAAATGTAGGGTTACTATAGTCTGTAGATTTAGTTGGTTACTTATATGTATATTTTAAATGTAGTCAGTCTGTATTTTAAACTTTGATTCGGTGTATGCATATGTATAAATGCCTAATGTATAATTAAAATGTTAAAGAAGTTAATATTTTCTCAATTAGACCTGGGGTTTGATAATGACGTGGAAGGTGAAAATATTAGTGAAGATCACTGATGGCGATCATGCTGTGATGACAACAGAATAAATCCAATGAAAAGACCAAAACCAACTATTGCCTGTGTGGTCAATGCTTGATGAAACTCCACTGTGCTATAGACCTCCACTGTTTACTTTTAGTCAATTCCTCAACAACCACCCTTCTGCCATAAATACTCAGTAAAGCATTAAATAGGTGTTACTATGGCTGAAAATAGTTTAATTAACATGCAAAAAAAAAACTGCTAAAAACTATAATGCCCACCTGTTTTAGTTTAAATTATAAATTTGTGACCCAAATGCATTTTCAGAAGGCATAGGGCTTGAACGCTATTGAAGTCAAGTACTGAGGAACACATTGTTGGTCTTAGTATTTTCATGGGATTTCTTGATAAAAACAAAAGTAGAGAATATTGCTATTCTTATCCTTGAAGAGAGAAGGATTTGCCTGAACTTTCTTTCCCTGATAGGTGCATTTATCTTGTGCAACATCCATATTCTCATTTCAGTAAATTTGTGCACACTGTGGCACACTGCAAACATCAAAGCCTAGCTTCTTTTTGCCACTTTCATTTTGCCATTCAAACCACACCATATTTCATTTTGGAGTATACTTCAGAGCCTACAGGTGAATGCCTGGGTGTTAGTGGGGCTGATGAGTCCTAGAATGGTGTGCAGCAGTAGTCAGTGTAGCAGCAGTGGTTGCAATCTGAGCAGTAATGCAGCAACAGTGGCTGTGAGAGTGATTTACTACTACTATTTTATTATAGGGGGGTGTTGGATCTGTGTTAGGCTCAGTGTATCATGTATTGAAATAACTGTCTGCATAAAATATATCTTTTTAAAGGCATTATATCTGAAATGTATTGTATATTTATAACATCAAGGCAGAGCCTAGAATACAATTGCATCCTATGATGTTCTTTGAGAAATAACAAGAAAACTGCACCTGCAACAGCACCACAGGTTTTTATCTATTACTTTTTTTATGGCATCTTTTAGGACTGCATTGTACCCTTCTAAAAAGTCCTGTTGCAGCTTGTAAACCATGGAGTCACATGGCTTTCATAGAAGAAATAACTTGAAGTTGATAAAACATCTGGGCAAATGAAAGAAGAATAGGAGGGGAGAGGCAACAGAAGCAATTTTATAGCTGAAGTGAAAAGAAAAACACAATTACTGGGGAAGGAGAGCTGGAAAGCAGCTGGGTGATGTGCATGAGTGAGGATGTGTGGCCTGTCTGCATTGAGTGAGGTTGAGGTTGAACCACACAGGACTGATTACTGCAACAGAAAATATATTGAACGCCCCTTTCATAGCAGGCAGCTATTGTAATTGTCAATTCCACTTTAGAGGCAAAATCATACAAAATGGCATTCCAGCCATTATGCAATTTGACTTACTTTATGTCAGGCTTGTAACATGAAAGTGTGCATGACAGAATATGTGTTATAACGCTGGTTTTTGCAAATGTGTGTACCTTTAAAAAAAGTACTATAAAGCATAAAGGAAACATAGAGACAGTGAGATTTCATGTATTTGTATTATATTATGAGATACAATTGCTCAAATGTACACTTTAGGGTTTTGGAAGGCTTGGGTGTGAATCCTTAAATTAGTAGTTTGTTTCATTTAAACATTTGATCCTTTAGTCAATGCTGCATGTGCCATTTAACAATAAATTAAAGATGTAATCTCCTCAATGGTCTTGGTTGGACCTTTGGTCAGTTGTCATTCATCCCTGTCAACATTTTGTGTTACATGGCTTGGCAAGTTAATTGGAGTCAGGCAAAGTTCAAAAGGTGGCTAAAAAACACTGTAGCGACTGACATCAGCTGCCCTCGGTGGACCTTGTTCCTCAGCCTTCTCAGGGCGAGGACACATAAAATTCTCTTCAATCACACACAGAAAAAACAACTTCTGTTACAGCTCCATATAATGCAGGATCCTGTTCCAAATCTCAAACTTATTACAGTGCTCAGCAGGGGGTTACAGTTTTCCTGGTGTTTTCTGGAAGCACTGTTGTCCAAATGTTTAATGCCTTTTTTTTTTTAAACGCATTGTCATGCTTCCTGAGAATACATTCCAGCATTTTCAGGCTTTTCACTAAATTAGACCACAGGCCAAACTGGCTGCGTTTGCTGTCTGAATCGCTTTGCTTTGATTCACCTCATTCAGAGCATCCACTCAGAGTGCATTGAATGCCCTGAAGTATTGATTGAATTAGACAAAGAACCCTCATGAGGAGAAAAAAGACTGAATGCAATCATATTCCCATTAGTGCCAGGCAGGATGCGAGAAGCACGTGCTGGCCTTTTCTTCTAGCCTTATTCTTATTCCACATTAATTACTGTTCATTTCACACATTCTGTTCTTTTACTCCCCGCTTTTCTACGCTACACACAATTTTCAGCCGCTGTTCATCAGGTTTCTCCTATAGCTCCTTTGAATTAAACTCTGAATAAGGTATCAGTCAATGGTCAGAAGATTAAGCTTTTTGAACCACCCACTTTGATTTTGAAGGGAAGTCAGGAATGGAATTCATAAGGTTGAGATTTGAATTTGATGTCTGTGCACATAAATCAAACATTACAGGGTAAGAGTGTTTTCACAGAACCATTGAACAGTGAGAAATACATTGTGTTCTGTGAGTGCTTACATAAGGATAAAAAGAATTGTGTCCTTTTATTCTACCAGTGGCACCTAAAGCTTTTGTCTCTGAGCAATTGTCTGGCTGTGTTTTCATCACTGTCACATACCCTGTAGATTTTACTTCGCATGTGCAGCTCATATTCCAAATGTTGCTGCAGAACTCTTCGGCTTGTCGGTGTAACCTTGATGGAGTGCTGATGTGCTTGAAGTTTATTCAGCTGAGAGGGTTGAGGTGGAAACCAGTCTGAATAGGGATAATACAAAAAAAAAAAAACTCAGTGGAAAAATGGAACCCTGGTTTTGAAGGGTCTAAGAGCAAATTGTTGAAACAGTCCAGAAATGAGCTGCTTCCAACAAAAATGAATTTATTTCATGGTGCAACAGTTACTCCAAGTAACTCTGGTAGTGGGATTGCATTAGTTAAAAGGGAACTTCACCAATGTTCACATCAAAGTCTGTTTACAGTACTACTACTAAAAGTCGTATAAAGCTCCAGAGAGAGCTGTGCAAAATCTGATAAATTCCAAATGAAAAAAAATCTGGCTCTGTGAATTAGTCCCTTAGTCCCTCAGAGTCCAACAGTGTACAATACTAAATCTGTGGAGTGCCCTTTTAAAGGCAGCCCATGGAATTATCATTAAAAACAATCATGTTTTCATCACCTCTCACTAAAATGCATTGTGTGTCCTCAAAGTAAAACTCTAACTTTTGCTAAATTGCAGTCACTGTTAATACAAGTGCCACTTAGCTTACAGTAACTACTGAAATGTAGCTTAATAGTTGCACAAGCAGAGGAAAGTTGCACAAAAAAATGACTCATTATGTTTTGTCAGTTATACAACATTATCTGTTTTGCTAACATTAGCCACCACAAGCTAGTATTCAAGCTAAGTAAGCAAGGCTATATAGCAGAAAGTTTCTTTTTGTTTTTCATTTGTAAGACGTAAAATATGTTATTTCTCCTTACAAAAGTTACGTCTTGTTACATATACATGTCATATTTCGAAACCTGCATTGTTTTACATTGAATACACATGCCTGTCATTGCCATCTGTAGTCTGAAGAGGATTGTACTGAACTGACCAAAACATTATATATATAACATTATATATAAATCTATAAACTTTTTAAATTACATTTTGGTGAAGATTAAGGAAATGTGGCAACATTGTGGACCAATCTGAGGCTCCAGGCTACTGTGGTTACTTACCAGTAGTGTTACTTTGGGGTGAGTTGTCAATCATAACATTTTTGGAATGAACTTATTTTGAAAGTTGACTGCTGAAATTGCATGATCTGCAGGCTTGGCTGCATGCTTGGAGTGTTATCCTCCAGCCAACTTTAAGTTTATTTGCTGTAGGCCTACTCTGTACTACTCTCTCTACTTTAAACTGACAAACATTACTATCATTACATTACAGACGACATTACTATCCTTAGGAATCAAAATATCAAAATTAAAATATCCTTCAACTGCTGGAAGCTTGGCCTTGCTGGTGCCAGAGCAGGTGATGGATATATTGCAGGGCTGTTGTTTGAAGATGGAATTCAGTGAAGCATCTTCATCAGTCATTTATTCAATCATGAGTGGGTATGGTCCATGTCCGATTGTAGGGAGAGAACTGTCAGTCACCCATTGAATTGCCTACTTAACTCTTAAATGCACTACTTCAAATTCATTTATTTGCAAAGCAAAGCATTTGTTTTTAACAATTCTTCTGGTATCAAAATGTTAAACCTTTTGAAAATACTTGCTTTTCTAACATTTCTGTCTTTTTTTCATGGTATGCAGGTAGCAGGCAGCACCAGCAAAAAAACATACCCTTGGACTCACACAAGCACACTAAAAACCACACCACCACACATTCCATGTCACAATGTGCAAGAATTAAGTGGTTATTAAGAGTTTTTTCTTTCTTTGCAGAGGTAAGTCAATAATGAAGCGCAATACTCTTACATGCCACTGAGACTGAACCAAACACTACCTTTCTTCAAAAGCTTCAGCGATCAAGGATACACAGGCAGCAGCCATACGTATGACTGTAATGGCTGATGTTAATGTCATGTTTAGCGGCTGAAAACCTTGTTCCTGACAGTTTGCAAACACCTGTCTCCTGATGGACCGTTCGCCTGTTGTTATTGTAATTTAGCAAGCACCAACTGGCATCTATAACCCCTCCACAGAAACTAGAGGAAGCTAACCACCTTCAAAATAGATTTAGTGTGTGTTTTTTCCTCTAGGTTTACCTTCATTATCATCGCCATGAGGCTTTCCATCTTGGGAATGAAACATCTGCTGTTCGGGCTTTTTCTTCAACTGACAATTATCCACGCAAAGATGCTGTGTACAAACATTTTTCATACTAATCCTTCCCCCCACCATCACACATTTATCATTTCTAGGAGTCTATTGGTGCAATATTTCAATATGATGCCAAAAATGTCAGTAATATAATGCATGTGTGAGTCTTATTGTTTTATTTTTCATTTAAGTGAAATCTTTGGCACTCTTCCATGAGTTAAACAGCTCTGATTTGTGAGACATTTTTTTAATGCTGCACAACATTGTGATTTTCGGCAGACTGCAGGGCTGGGAGCTCCGTAACACTAAACTAAGACTAGCATGAGCAAAGAAGGACAGACCTGCAATTACATCATTAGTTTGTGTGACTCAAGGAATGAGAAAAAGTACTAATCTGCAATGTGTCCCATTTTAATTTTATTGTGTGCAAACAGATGCCACTAGTGTTTTCAGGGGTTTATGTGTTGCAAAGCAGATACTGTTTAAACGTATTTTAATGCAGCTGTGTACAAACTAATTTGCTGCATACATACCCAAATATCACACAGCCAGTGAGTACAGCCAACCTATTTAAACTAATATTCTACTCTATAGAAAAGAATAAGAAAACTGTTGCTTGAAACATTGATAAGAGAGGAATTACTTTTCTTTTGTCAATTCGTCAGTACTTCAGAGTCAGAGTGTGACTTTTCTTAATGAACACAGCTTAGGCCCAACACAGCAGGGTAGCACGGGGCAGGCGCTCTTTGAAGAGGCTTTTACTTAAGAGCTTGCATCACTGTGTTGCCTACAGCAGGGATGGTTAGTAACAGAAAACCTAGCTAGCTTATTCAGGTGTAGTCTGGTTACTAGATGATGGCTCTTTGAAATAGTTAAAAGTGAGAAACTCAGAAGCCCATTTTAGTGGTGTTCTCCTCAGTGATATATACTATGAGTGACTGATTAGGTAACAGTTTACAGTTACAGTTCAGGTATCACGCAGGACGTGGACCCAAACACAGACACACACAGACAATAAAGACTTTTTCAAGGAAAATATTTGAATTCCATTTTCATTCCATTAAGGTGAACCAGTTCCAGGGCCCTGATATTGTGGGTGTCAACTTACTGGCATGGCTTACTGGGATGCTTTGATGGAGCATCCTCAATTTGTCCACAAATGGGAGGTTGGTCTACAGGGACTAGCGGGAGAGATATAAGGCTGAGGAGATCAACAGGGCAGCTCACAGTGATGGTAACAATAATCAACAACATGTTGAAAGAAAACTATTCCTTACTGCCAAGGAGTCGAAAGTGTATTAAGGTGCTATCTAAATAAATGGATATGGAGTACAGCTGAAAGAGATCTTGAGCCACCATTTATTTATAGTAAACATTGGTCCTGTTACCGTGACTTTTTACAGGCCCTACACACCCTACACAATTATTTTCACTTAGACCTCGATCCTCACAGGGCTATTTGGGTGTGTACAGACTGAGTTTGATTGACATCTTTATCACTTCTCTGTCAGTTATATGGCACCTTCTAGGGTGAGGACAAATTACACCTTTATCATTATTATTAGTACATGGTGTTTGGTGACATCATGCAATTTCCTGCTTCACCTAACTTTAACCTGAGCAGAGGTCTAATCAGCCAGATTACGTTAATAAATTACAACACTGTGTGGGGAGGACTTTTAAAGATTCCTATGTTCACATTGGAATAAATTCCTGGATGATTTATTATTTTACTGTAAGTCTACATTGAATTCACTTCTTTTATCACAGTTTAACGTGATAGACCATTTTAAATCTTACAGACCTAAGACCATCATTGAAGACATTACTGTCTTCACCTTGTTTTAAAGATGCCTTAGGTAAAAAGTGACTCATCTCACTGCACTCTCCCCTACACCCAAGTGTCAGAGCTGAAAGCTCTATCAAACCCTGATGGGCCTTATAATGTAATTTCTCACAAGGTAAAAGCTTATAATGCATCCTCATATTCGCTGAGGACAGTTTAACACAATAGGGTTTTTCATTTGCACCCCTCTCTGTTCTGTCTCAGTAATGCATCTGAAACTGCACATGATAGAGCACTGGCATTGCCTTTGGGTCACTCTCTTTATTTAAGTGTATTTACAGCTTTCTTTATTTTAATATACAGGCCATCCAAAATTACTGGGGTTAATTTTGAATTATTGTTTTATTATTGACAGTGTTACCTACAAATTACTTCACACTGGAAGAAGTTGAACCACAACAAAGCTACCCTAGGGAAAAATCTAGTTTAGTAAAAAGTAGTTCACACTAGTTTTAATTAAAAACAGAAAGATAATTGACAATACAAAATCATAACAAAATATACAAAAAGTCAAATGCCAGCAAAAAAATCCCACTCATAGTTTATTGCAGAAAGTGCCCATTTGTTCCCAGGTCATCAATAAACCCAAAAAATACTTCTCACTAATTGATATATTTAGGTTTAGTTTTACAAATTCATATTTAAAACATATTTAAAACAACAGCTTAGAAGAGCAATGGTAAAATAACAATTACAAGCTCATTCCTTTCACATTCCAACACATTCATATTATTAAAATATTTTAAATATCCTCGACAGAGTTGTATATTTTAGACTTAGAAAGCATAGAAGAAAAGACTGACTCATAAAGAAAATGACAAAATTATAATTGTATTATGTGATTCTAACTGAAATGTTACTAATGTTAAAACAATACATTTATTATTCATTAAGGAAAATGAATAGATGTTGTAATCCTGATCTCAGCTAAATTTGTGATGTGATTCTCCCAACACATTTCCATACTGTTGTTTTCTCCACCTTGGGTATAAGCGTGTGACAGTGATGGCTGACCGTGATGGATTGACATGGACAGATTAAACACTCGCTGTCAGACTCTTTCCTCTGCAGAAGAGCATCTATCCAGTGTGCTGCCTTCTGCCTCAGTCGATTCCACAGGTTACAAAATATCAAGCCTCTAATTGACTTCAGTTAGTGCAGGGGCATGTTCAGACTGTGTTTGATCATGAGAAGGCAGACAAAGCTTTGACACACACAGACTTACAGTGCGGTAAAACTGGGGTTCAGAAAGAGGTCATTCTCAAGCCCCATGTCGCCATCTAACAGCTGGCCAGCTGTGTGTAGCTGTTCAAAGAGAATCGTGAACTCACTTTACCCCTCAAACTTTACATATGCAAAAGTATGGGAAGACTGTTCTGGCAGAATAAAATGTAGAATGGAGTAGTTTGGGGTGGGCACAAAGAGTTACCTATTTAGCCACCAGGGCGCAGCCATCTTCAGACATCATAAGAATGGTCTTTGAGCAACTGTCATAATTTGGTGTTAACAGCTCATTGTTTTGGTCCAATGGAGTTTGACAGTTTTGATTAGATGGAAATAACTACTGACAAAGTCACAAACACAGCGGCCCATTCCTTTGAGCCAATAAGAGCAAATATAGTGATAAGAGCAGTCCCCATGGAGACGGACAACAGCGGTGAAAGTTAAAGGATTCCTGAACTTGGAAGTAATACTGAGTGATGTCAGTGTGGGGCTTTTATCCTAATATCAACTCATGCAGCGACTGTGTGTTACCAAGAGGTGAACAAGGAGCATATCATACAAGAATGCTGTGGTGTATGGCATAATGACCACATTCAATGGAAAGTTGCTGCTTAGCTGACAAACCACACAAAACATGTATCTACTGCTGTTTCCATGAAGTTGTCAGACCGCAACAACAGTCCAACGTGTCGATGCTAACATTATCATGTCAGAGCTAATAGCCTAGTAAAATCAGTCAAGTTTGATTACAGTGCCATACCTTGCCTAAGGTAAAAATCAAATGAACCACAGTCATATTGTTCAGTGTTTTATCTCCACTTTAAGGTCCTGCTCTCGTCCGCTAAAAGGATATCCGGTTTGCCTTTGCCTGAATCCATGTGAAGGCAGTATAAGACATAATCAAGATGGCCAAATATTTTACCATATCCAAATGATTCACATAATAAAAGCATTCCCAATAACACAAATGAGTGTATCTTAAAGGAATAGTACAACATTTTGGGAAATAAACTGATTTTGATTTCTTGCTGAGAGTTGAGAGTTGAGAATTAGTGTTGCCCGGTCCAAAGGTAAAAGATTCTACCTACCTGCACCTGAAGCTCATTAATGAACACGTTAGCTAGCTATGCTAAGCACTGCCGGCTGTTGGATGAAACTTAATATTTACCTTGCAGACATAAGATCTGTATCTTATCATCTCACTTTCAGCAAGAAGAAGAGCATCCTTTAACTTTTGAGTTGATTTCCAGTCAACTTAAAGAATAAATGACAATGTCCTCAGTGAAGTACAATATGCCTGTCTACCAGACACAAAATCACAATCTCCCACAGAGTAAATAATAATAGCTTCAAGGCAGCAAATTCTGTAGATATTTAAGATGCCTGCCAAGCATCAAAACAATATAGCGGGACACTCGGCTAAGCACCAAAATGACACTAAGGCGTGCAAACAGCCAAACATTATTACATACAGTATCTTCTAGACAGCTTAAAGAATGCTAAGCAATAAGCATTGTCTGCCAGGAGGCAAAGCTGTGGCAGTCAGACAAGTAGCTGTTGATCCTTTTAGGCAGCAAAGTAGCTTGACTTGTCATTTTGCTGCCCAGTGCACTGCCCCAGCATGCTTTGCAGCCTGGAAATGTCGTTACCATTATCTGGTAACTTTAAGCTGCAGAAGCTGTCTGCTGTTACACAGGTCTCTGTATGACTGCAAGACCGACTTTCAGGTATACAGGAGTCCTAGAAATGTGATCGGTAGTAAGATTTGCAGTTATTAAACATCACTTAAGAATGAAGATATATTTTATGGGTAATTTATTGTGTTTATTAGCCAAAATTGGTTTTATTTACTGTATATTTGGCCACACTGCCAAATATCCAGAGACACTGAGAAAAGTTGAAGATTCACTAATGAAAATAAAATTATTATTATTATTATTTAACAACTTTTCTTTTGCAGAGATACAATGATGCACATGCATGGCAAACTAATACCAGAACAACCCCTGTATTATTAAAATGTGTACTGAGCATTGCTGAGTATGTAAAAAATGTATGGCACTGACATTAATGAAAAATGTAGTCAGCTGCCATGTTCATATCTTAATTAGTGTAGTAAAACATAAAGTTGGGATACCAACTATGTATTGTAAATACATTTGTTCATCATTTCAAAATACACTTAAATATATTCACAAGCTTATTAATAAGTTGTCCAAAGCTTTGGGAATGCTTTTACAATAAAGAAGTAAATTATTTAGCAACAAAAGGAAAGTAAGATACCTTTAATGAAACAGTATTACTGTATATATTACATGAGAGGATAAGTTAAATAGCTGATAACAGAGAAGTCTGCTTCCCTCTGTTGTTCATCCTTTCTGCAACAGGTCCGCCATCGGCTGGCTGATGTTCTCTTAGCTGTTACAGTTATGTTCAACACACACTACTATGTTCTCTACTGCCCCTACTTTTTTCACTTCAAATCAAAATTTTTCAGTCATAATCAATGTATTCATCCCTAAAGGGACAATTAAAAAGTAGGCATAAATAATAAATAAGTGCATAGTACATAGTGAAATACTAACATGCTAAGTACTGAGTACTGCAGTCTGTGAAACCAAGGCACATGAGCTCAGGGCAGCCATGATGTAAGTCTTCAGTGTTCATTTCAATAATGCCCAATGTCCACTGCACTGACATTTAGCCACACTGTGGAATGCACAACCATGATAGTAAGAATTTTCCATCCATTTACCATCCCAGCATTGGATGAATGCGCCTCATATCTGCAATAGGGACAAACTGTGACAGTCATAGCTGATGTGACTAAAGAGAAATTTTACAGACTTTATTTGTTAAATTGCATAAACTTATTTAGTTTTGTTTTTTGGCCACATGGGGGCAGCAGGAACAAGCTAACAGAATATTGACACACACTATCATCAGTTGATATGGTGAAACTGTTAACCACCTGGAGAACATAAGTCCAATATTCCCTCTTTTAGCTCTGTTTTTGTTTCTGCCAACTCCTGAGGGAAAAATCTGCCCCTTTACCTGCTAAATGCTCCACTTTGTTGACCCCTAACTGTGCCTGTCTGCCATTTGGTTCTGATCAGGTAGTGTTCAGGGGGTTTTAGAGCTTTTTCACTGAAAACAGCTGCCTGCTGTGGCTGAAAACGATGCCATGAGAACTGTGAGAGTGAATCAAAACAGTGAAGTTGTGACTACACAGCTAAAGAATAAGCTGAAACTCACTATAAAGCTCCATAAAGCAGAGGGGAACTACAGATTTGGGTGATAATTCTCTGTAGGTTTATCACTACAAACAACCTTAAAACAATATCATGTTGTTTTCACATTAGTTGTTACTGTACTTTGTTTTGTTTTTTAAATAAAAATCTGTATTATAGCCACTTTAAAAATAAAGTAAATGTTGCAATGGAGTGAAAACTGTACCTGCCACAATACGTTAATAGGTATGAAGGTTACCATCCTACTATTCATTCCACAAGTGAGACAGAAATGTGGGAAACACAAGGGCTGCAGTTGTTGGTTCATGTGTTTGTTCAGCCTTTCACCAGTGTGGTTGTTGATAGTGACCACCCACCAAACTATTTATGTTCCTCTTTTTCTGAATGGGGGTTATTTATTTGTTTTATTTTATTTTTTAACAATACTGACCATTATGAATCACTACCCGTATGACGGGTTCTAACATACTTAACATGCTTTACATGGATACAGCATATGCATGTCTTGGGCATTAAATTCTGCATAAGAACTAATTGCAAATCCTTGTCTGCATGTTGCATGCATAATATTCAGCTTAGGGGAAAGGAAAGGGAATAAGTTGGTCATTTGCTTCACCACATATAGTAAAGTGCTTCTGGGTAGTGTTGTTATAATGGACTGTGATTCAGCACAAACCCAGACCCTCGCATTCTTCCCATCCAATTCTTTCTAGCTCTCTACCATTGCTCCTATTAGTTAAATAAAACAAAACATATTTATTCTGTCGGGTAAGCCGCAATCATGATTGCGTGTGTATGTGCTTTCTTATTTTACCTTTACATAAAACAGTAAAATAAATTATTATTAGTCCATTTAGGGCTTTATAAAGAAAAGGCAGGAGAAGCGAAGGAGAGACAAAGTGTTAATCATGAATGGTACTGAATCAATGCTGAGTGAAATATACTTTTACTCCACAAAGAGCATATACTGCATGGCACTCTGGTGGTTTTATTAGTCCATGCTGAAAGCTAAGAGATACATTACTGTTCTGTATATGCACAGGATAGATCTCTGCATGTGTGTTTCTGCATACAGAATTAGCTGGAGGAGTTGTTGTTTTTTTCCTCTTCCAGTTGCTTTTTTGTGCCTCACAATTTTCATCACTGTCTTGTGAAAAGCTGCTCAGTTTTCAGCTTCATTTAACAAGTGAAGAATTACTCAACCCATAAAGGAGCAATTAATTCTTCAGTTTATCTTAAAAATTCAAAATCACCAAATCTAGGTTTTTTTCTTGTTTATTTAAACCATTTGTTAACATTTAGAGTGGACAACATATGCAAGAAGATGGTGGCAAAATAAAGGCCCCTACGATCATTTTAAGTTTAAAAAGAAAATCCCCTTTTAAAACAAATGCCAGCATAGCGTTCCTGTTCCGTGCCTATACCTGTATACAGAACACGTTGCTGGAGCTCTTACATGATGTCCTGTAAGGTATACTGTTTGTTACAATTGCCCTCCTCACAACAGCAGAGATAATGTGCACTCTCATTACACTACATCACCTTTTCCAGCCTTTGCTTGCTGTTTTTTTTTTTCTTTAAATTCCATTCGAGTGTAACTGCAGCATATACAGACATGGCTGATTGGTGATATTACCTGATACCTGTATATTTTAGATTCTGAGTGCCACACTAATATGACAGTAGGAATACTGATTAGCTTGATACAGGGATGTAAGCTTGATGTTATGTTAATGCAGTGCCACTCTCCTGACTGTGTCCACACACACTGAGCACCTTCGAGCATTAGCCGTGAATTTTCATAAAATCCACCGATAATAGAAACTGATTTTATTCAGAGGAAGCGGGGGACGACACCAAGCATAATTATGTCGATGTAAATAATAAGCTTATACCTATTTATCTTTTTTTCTTGCTTTGCCCCCTCCCCCCCACACCGGAAACACATTGCATGATGTTTTACAAAGAACAATATATGACCTTTGATTTTGTTCACAAAACGCAACATAATGCATTATGAATCCTTCTCAGGAATATAAAATATAAATCATCAGCATGTGTGTTTAATTTTTAAAGTGCAAAGACAAGATGAAAACCTGCCCTCACTGCGGTTGGTAGTGGTAGGTCAATATCAGAGAGACAAACAATCGGGGGTAACTAGAGTGAGCATCACTGTGGTTTTTATTTAAAAAACCTATTCATTTTTGCACGCATGAGGCTTCAACCAAACAAACCCAGCATTTTAGTGGAAGTGACAGCCTGCTGGTTGGGACATGCTGTGTCTTATATATCCTGATGGAAGACGATGTGTGTGTGTGTTTGGCTGTATATTTTGTGTGTGGGTGAGGTCATGCCTGCTCAAGTATAAAGGCAGCTATTCCATGAAAATAACTTGCAATATGAATGTACACTTCTTTATTTGATGCAATTATTTTTAATCCATTTATGGATTGAAAAAATTTGGATTTTCATAAATGTGGTTATAATTAAATATAATCTTCAGCATATACACTGCAGGTATTCAGTGTTTCAGTTCACTGAAGTTCTACCAAGGAGATGCTGTAAGTTAGCATTTTATGTTGAAAAGTAATAATAATAATAATAATAATAATAATAATAATAATAGGAAGGAAAATACATAAGCCCCTTACTTTCCGTGGCAATGTGACTCACAGACAGCACAAAAATAAATGCAGCAGCCTCATGAGAGAAGATATTGTGAAAACCGTGGTCAGGGAAAATCTTAGACAAATAGCTTCATCTGTAAATAAATCAGGATTTGAATAAATATGCTAATTGGGGTTATCATGGGGGTGTTTTCTGCATTGTGCCAAAACAGCAAGTCAGTCTGATTTTAACTAACCTCAAGATAAACCATCAAAGTTCTCTCCTCTGGCCATTCCTATCGCACTAATACGCTGAACCAAGCAGGAGATGTGAACGTCTTAATTACGGTGCTCTCCAAGATAATGATAACACTTGCATTAGCCTGCTTGAGGAGGGTTGCACAAATGCAAGGACACACACACACTCTCACACACACACGCTGGTGAATAGTTGAATGTTACTGCAAGGTGAAAACATCTTTGAGTAAACACCTCTTTGTGCTTTTTTCCTGCTCAGATTAACACTGACATGGTACTTTGATAACTGAAGGTTCAAGGCTTTCTAATTTAACAAATTAGCAAGGTCAGCCTCAACCTTCATCATCAACAGCCCTGATTTTCTCCACAAATAATTATGATGCACATGGCTGGATTACCCGTTGTGTACCCTGTAGACTCCAGATTCCAGTCAAGCACGGTGCACACTGCAGAATATGCACGGTCCTAGGTTCTCTCTGTCAGTTAGTTTGTGGTAATTTGAACACAGCTTCATTAAGGCATATGTGCTTTTCTGACCACAATATAAACTCTACTGCACTGGTTTAGTATTACACTTTAATAAGATTATCAGACTCATGATGAAAAGTATCAAAATCAATGCAGCATAAGCAAAGATTTTTTCTTTTTTATTCCATACATTCTTCTTCCTCGACCCTGCATTACATTTGGATGAGAGCAATTCGGGTGTGTTATGCTACTGTGTTATGCTTGAGCTGCTATCTTAAAGCAGAGATGAGGAACCGGCTGCAGGTAAACTCAAATCAACACCCCAAAATTTGTTTCGTTCTTAAAACCCAACCAATGCTGAAATAAGGTGTGAAATATGCCACACCAGTCTTTGCTTGCAGTGCTGCTAATGAAACTAACAGTAGGGTACGCAAAGCAAAATGCACTATTTTTAATAGTTAAATGTGTTATGGAAAAATACAGTTGACTGCATTTAGAAAACCCTAATCATTTGTTCTGACTGATGTCATTATAAGACATTGAGGATGTTTCAACAATCAGTGTCCAAATCATATGCACATTTTTCTTGTCCAGTCCAAAAAATTAATTTCTTCCTTATAAGGATAACATAATAACTCCTTTAAACTTTAATTATAGGAACAGTACAATGTTCCAAGTGTAATCCGTATACTGAAGGTAAAGAGGCATTAGTGCATTTACAATGAAACAGTGAATAGCAACTGGGTGAGCACGGCATCTATCAGTATCCATGGTGATGGATACTTCGTACTTATGGTAGAGAGTGTTGTGTGCATCACAGTTTACCTGTTTATTTATATATTCCCCCTTATTCGCACTCACAGCTGTGGAGAGTCCTCCACTGTGAGTGCGACTTGTGAAGGGCCAGTGAAGAGCGATCGGTTTGGTAAAGAGCTTTCGTCATCTTATGTCCCTCAGGATGAAGTTCCAGATTTGATAAATGTACACAATTATGTACTGAAAGACTTATATTTTAATTGGAGTTTTGTATAATTTTAAACTAGGGCAAGAATCCCTGAAACACACCCATCATTTAGCTTCAGGAGTAAACTTTATAGCTTCATATTTGGCTGTGCTGTAGAGAGAGAAATGCTGAAAGGAAGTCAAAGGAGTTCAGCAGCCCCAAACACTGTGAGGAAGAGAAGGCAGTCCAAAGTAGCCCCTTTTTTTAACAAAAAGGGAGGGATCCTGAGGAGACCCCTAAAAGCTGATGCACAGCCACTGACTCACATTTATTGTTAGACCACTGAGCCAACCTCAAGATAATCTTATAATAACTGCATCATGGGAAGACAAAACAACATTTTGGAAAAACTGGCTGAGACCTTTCAGATCCGTCATGTGCTCCTCCGCCAGGCCCTGGCAGAGTGCCTGGGAACCCTTATTCTGGTGGTGAGTAAAGAGTATTTTTGCATCCCTCCTGCAGGATGCTGAGTGGATCTTTTTGTTGAAGTAAAAGAGGATAATAGACTAAACTACTAAATGTTTACCATACCCTGTCTAAAATAGTTATTAACTCAATTTAAAATTGAATGTAGGATTTTCTTCCGATTATTGTCTGCTACCATTAAATACAATGGGAATGTGTGTTATTGTACTATTTAGAAAATGGGGGGAATTAAAATGTACCTTTGGTTACGCTTAAATAAGAGTCTGACATGGCTGCATGGTTAGTGTAAAAAATATCATGCCTCATATTTGGTTCCTTTTGCCATTTACTTTGGCTATTAGTACCTTTTATTGTATTTGTTAAACATACAGTTTCTTACCCACTTGCATGTACAGTATGAGCTTTGCCAGTTTTTTCGTAGACGATGTCAGTGAATGAAAAACAAAAAATAAAATAAACATATAGAGCAGTGTATAGCATATTGAGATGAAAAGTATGCCTACGATCATCAACAAATCCAAAAAAGAGACATTCAAGAAAGAGTTCACACTATGGAGTCACTGCATAACCAAAGCCATCATTAATTAAAGATGTGAGATGGTCATATCACAGGTAAGCACATAATAATGATAATAAATGGTTCATAAGTTGCAAGGTTTTTTCTCACTAAGAACATATCCTAAAGCCTCCCAGCAGCTTTTCAGTTCAGCATGAGGAAAGAGAAAAATATCTTTTGAAAATGCCTCAAGGGATTCTGTGTCCTTCTTGTCCAACATGTTTGTGTAGAAATAGAGGTGAGGGTGCTACCGTGTCTGGCAAGAGTTTAGTTGTTTGATGACAAAAAGTTAAATTTTCCTCAGTTTTTTGTTAGGTTGTTCAAAGCAAAAACACTTACAGTAGTGTTAAAAGGTAAATAAAGTGTAACTACTGCTCTCTTCTCATTAAAGTGCTACTTTCGTAGAGGAGCAAAGACTGAGCAATTTTAACTATATTCATAAGAACTTTAAAGTTGAAGCACCTAAGACTCCATCAATTATCTTCTGTGCTATTACCTTCTTTGTACTTAAATTACATGCATAGAACCTTATTATTTTATATCCATATACTTTGCTAATGATAGAAAACTTCACACAGCATCTGAAGTCCCCACTGACACCTAACCCAACACAATCCACAAGATTCTTTCGAATTAAAACGTTTTTTAGCCTGTGCAAAACAGCCTGGAATCCCTCTGCTTCTCATGAGCACCCACAGACAACAAAAATATCAGGAGAGGGGACCAACGGTGAACCACCAGGCTATTTGTTATTCTGCTCCCCGGCTGTGACTGATCTGTTAATTCCAGGAGACCTTTCAGGTCTGCTGGCGATCAGGTCCCCTCAGTGGTCAGAGCTGGCCCTCTGTGGAAGCAGGCTCTGCGGGTGGAGTCAGATTGTTGTCGGCATCAATAGTCCCACACAAAGCCCAACCATAACATACACATGACCTCCGAGGTCAGAGAGACACACCCTGGATACGACGAAAAGCAAGACTCAGCTAGACACCTGACTCGAGGTCAGGCCACAGTGGGGCTTTATTATTCTCTTTGAAGTTTTTCTACTACTGTCTGTCCACAAAAATAACTTCATCTCAGGGTTTGTTTTTGACTGCATCTTCCTGGTTGGATCTCAAAATGGTAAAAAGTTTGTTGTTTGGGAAAATTAGTAAAAGGGATAAAAGGTAGATATGTACAGTAAATATTTCCAGATTGTTTCTCTGAAGTGTTTCCCCCCTCAATTATCCAAATGTTTGGTTGTGGTGCAGTAGCACAGATGGTCCTAAGCGGAGGCTCCCATGGCACGTTCCTCACCGTCAACTTTGCTTTTGGTTTTGCCGCAACTTTGGGCATCCTTGTTAGTGGGCAGATCTCAGGTGAGGATATACTGTATCTGTATTTCAAGAGGTCCTTTCTGTAAAAATCTCCTTAACCCTTAATCCTTCCCAAAAGTTGTTTAAAGTAAATAAAACATAGTCTAATCATATAGTAGAGCAGTGTGGGGCGGTGGAACCAATATAAATCTGTTCTTACATATGATAATAATAACAGCCTTTTACAAATCATCCATGATAATAAAGAAACTAAAACATAGAAAAGCACGCCAAGGAGAGAATTAATATTATCAATATTATAGAGACCTCCCAAAATTTCAGAAATCATATGTATCATATCTAAAAACAGCTGAGCTCCCTTCGCTTTACTATAATTATTATTATATATTGATACATACATTAACAACAACAACGAGGGAGTAAAACCAAAGTCAACAGAAGTGTTAATCTAATAAAAGGGAAAAAAAACACACTTGTGAGCTACAGTCATTTGCATACCTGTCATTCAGTCTTTCCACAAGACTCAGCTTTTTTTACACCAACTGCCATCAGCATAAGAGAGAGTCATTATTATTGATGGCTTGACAGACACAAAACATCAGCAAAAGGTAAACTGGCAGTTATCTGAAGTGCAGTATTTACCACACTGATGTGTTTGCCAGCTGATGCATGACAGGTAGAGGCGGTAGGGAAAGCAGAACAGGAAGCAGTGGACAGAGGAATGCAAAGTTTAAAAGACACACACACAGACGGTGCGGGCACTTATGAAACCTACGTGGTCTGTAATTGAAAGGAAAGTGAGCGAGTCAATCCTCAATCCCAGTATCTACTGTTAAAAGCAGCAACACTACAAAGGGTTCCACGGTTCACTCATGCTCACTTCTTCAATGCTTTTATAATGAGGCTGTCCCCCCTCTAATACACATTGCAGCTGGAAAAATAAGCTCTTATAATTAGATAGCTCCTACCCTGACACGATTAAGGTGTGAATACAAGCAAGGCACCCACATGAGAGTGTCATCAGAGCAGTTATTTCCCCCTTCAAGGTTAGAAAAAGGATACTTTTCTGAATCTTTTCATCCCGCCAATTTAATTTGTGTTACAGAGACCTTCCATCTTAACAGGACTTACTGAAACCGCAATTACTGAATATTGAGGCTTAGAACCATTTCTACTGTGTCGCTAAGAAAAGGGCTGTACTGCATACAGTAGAGACAAAGCAGCCTCCATGTGTTTGTTTTCTCCACCTGAATCACATAGAATCCTACACACTGGATCTTTAAGGACAATCCAACCTTCAGGGGTAACACATAAAATCCATTAATAAACAAACACAATACAAAATGGCCAATATAAATGAGAAATTAAGGATAGGAATGAATATCTGAACCCAGCGGTGACATTCACACTGTGTTTTCTTGGAAGAGAGCCTTGGAGGAAGTTCCCGTTGTTCTTTTTGTTCCAGACTCTTGGAGCCTTTCTGGGTGCAGCAATTGTATTTGCCAGGTATTTTGGTATGTGACACGGAAGAAGAATGATCAGATTAATAAAAATATTTGTGTTTAACCAGAACCTCTAATCATTTGACAAATCAAGATTGTTGTAGTCTACTCTGCGGTACACTTAGTGGTTTATGCGTTTTTGAACCTTCGATTTAATTCAACAGCAGCTTGGTGGTGACAATTAAGAATTTGTCAGCAACAAAAGAACTAAATGGTTGTTTGCTCTGGGCAAACATGTCAGTGAACAAATGAGCATGTACACTTGCACCTGTTTGCAGCGCTTGACTAATATGCTCCACATTTAGTGGCTTTCTTCAACTGAATCTCTATCACAGAGGATGAATTTAACACACCGATACTTCACCTTTGTTTTTGTAAAGACTCATGCTGTAGTTATTGAACTCTAAAATAAATGATTGTGGTTATACTTTTAAAGAGCTGGATTTTACTGGCAAATATAGGCCTAAAGAATTGAATCAAATTTAGGTATTATGAGAATAACACGCAAAGTTTCTACTTTTTTAAAATATGAACAAGACTCAGAGTCTATAGCTGTGATAGTGGCTCTGAGGCTGTATCTACTTTCTATATGTTTATGCATTCATTGGATCCCATTCAGTGCTGAACCTAGCTAAAGGTAAACAAGAAACTGAGTGTATTACTGTTTGCAGTCGCTGTCAACTTTATTTCTCAAACATACATCATTTAACCAATTTAACCTAAAATTTGCACTCATCTTAATGATATTATTTGATTTGAATGTAAGCTGTAATTCAGTGTGGCAGCAATTTTACCTTTTTAAATGGAAAATGGCAGTTGAAAGACGATGTAGTTCAAATAATCAGCTGAGTTTCTACGAGATTTTAATTAATAATTAATTTAAATCAATTAATTAATTAATAATTGAAGAAAATGTTAAGTTTTATTTTAAGTAAAGTGATTTGTACGTTATTCCACCAGATGCATTATCGGACTTCAGCCAGGGGGAGCTGGTAGTGGGGAAGAATGCCACAGCTGGGATTTTTGCCACATATCCTTCCAAACATCTCACCCTGATTAATGGATTCTTTGATCAGGTAACAATGATGTACTTTTCTTGCATTTCACCTCTAGTTAGTGGGAATCATGGCTTCATCTAAAGCATGGTACACTCCAGTTGAAGCACATCGCAAGTTCTATACGTACCAGTCATTTTCCATCAGTGTCCATTGTCTGTCGTATTAGACAATACCCTCAATGTTATATGCTTCAAACAATCACAGACATTAATAGATATTTGAGGTCACAGTGATGCATGTCTGGTGGAGCTGAATACACAGCAGCATTGCCTCAAATAAAAGTTTATCTTCCAAGAGACAGTTCATAAAGACAAAGTGTACTGTGGACATAGCAGGGCATAGGACTTAGCTCACAGCTGGAAGTCCCAATCCTTACTGCTCATAAGTATTATATAGAAATATGATGATCCAAAATGCCCTAATAACCAATCACATCATATCAGCTCCTCTCATCCTCTTTAACCTTTTAAAAGCAGCGGACAGTGTAATGAGCAGGACAGTGTCACTACTCATTTAATCTGATTGTCTAAACTTGTAATCTGTGTGGAACAGCTTGTAAGTGTTTAGGAAAGGAAGGTCAGTTAGAGCCGGCTGTGTCGGAAGATTCAAATAATTAATGAAGGTAAAATAACGCACTGTGCATCCAAAAGCTGGACACTGCAAATGCAACGCACATAACGCATGCACATAATCCTGCAGCTGATGGCTACACGTAAAAAGAATTTATATTCCTAGCACAGATGTCACATTAAACATAATCTATTGACAGGGTTGGGGCAGATTTCTTTGAAATGTAGTCAGTTACTGAATACAAATTACACATTATATTTTTTTCTGTAATTAGTAACGTAATCCATTGGATTACAAAGAAAAGTAATCTGATTTGAATACTGAATTACTTCAAAATAAAATATTGCACTTACACTAAATAAATAGATGCAACCAAAAAATATGAGTTTCACATATTTTTTCTTCTCTTAAAATATCTCAAAACACTTAGCATTTTGCATATGAAGCATTTACAGTTGGTCAAATCAAATTACCCTTACAAAAGCACTACTGTGTGTATTCTACAACGTGGGATTCTGTTTCGTTTGTGTAAGTTTTAGTTGCTGCTGTTTTTTTTCTCAAAGGCTGCATGGAGGACTTTGCTTATGCAATGCAGGACGAGCGCTAAGTCAAAATCTTGATCTTCCATTTTTAATGTAAATAAAAAAGTAAAAAAATAATTGTCCATACATTATTATTAAAACAAAAACAAATATTAGTTAAGTCATCATTAACAAAACTAATAGAGCAGTAGGAGAGCATTGGCTATGGAAAAAAAAGTTTAATAATTTTAGTTAGTTAAATATTTTAGTAGTCAAGTAATTCTTGACTATGTAACTATAATATAATTACACATTTTTCAAAATATAATCTGAGTTGATAATAGTTCAATATTTTTTGTAATCCGTTACTACCCAACCTTTTCTGTTGACAACACGTAGGGCGCTTTTGCAGCAGCAAAAATCACGACTCCAAGTGTGCTCTACCAAGCAGTTGAGAAGACATTTACAGCTATATGCTCACCACGCCACATAGACATGCTTACTAAACAGCTTTCTTGCTCCTGTAGACTGACTGTCTTTCACTTTATCTTAGTTTCAAGACCCCTGTTGATACGGAAACAGTGCAGTGCCAGCAATGCAATCTCACAAAAACTGCAATACACATGGCTCAACTTTTCAGCTCTTTGCAGCTCTGTTGCAACAGCAGTGCTGACCCTGGCCAGCAGGGGCCACTAGCTAGCACTGCTGCTGCTGCAGCGCTCATATAGATCGTGACATGTCACAGCATGTGAAGTAATCTATACCATATCTACAGTGTACATTTACTGTGAAAGTGATTGCTTTTAAGTACTGACCTGCAGTGATGCAACTATGCGAATTGAAGAAAACACCCAATCTTCAGCTGAACTTTCTTTGTAGTGTTTCCGTTTCAGAATACATCAGTGGACAGTGGAAGTCCTATGATATGCTGTTTTCTGATGAAAAAGTTGACATGATTGCCATATTTCATATTTATTTTTCTTTAAGAGAAGTTTTTAGTTTACGGCATGTCAACAATTTTAGAACAAATTTACTGTAAATATCATAACTTCTTATAGGCGAAACAATCTTTAATAATAATAATGCCTCAGGGGTATCACAGGACAAATTAATTATAACGTGAGGTTTGGTGATTAAAAGGGCTTTTTAATATCTCCATGATGAAATATCAAAAAGTTCTTGATTTGACAGAAATCAAAACAGAAGGAGTTTTTGTCTCTCTTTCATTAAAATAATTAAAGATCACATCAAATAAATGTAAATACTAAGTATTAATAGAGCATTCTCCCTACTGTATCTCAGATAATTGGAACAGCAGCACTGATTGTGTGCATCCTGGCGATAGTGGATCCATACAATAATCCAATCCCTAGAGGTCTGGAGCCCTTCACTGTTGGTTTTGTGGTGCTGGTCATCGGGCTGTCGATGGGCTTCAACTCTGGCTATGCTGTCAACCCAGCCAGGGACCTGGGACCACGCATCTTCACGGCTCTTGCTGGTTGGGGTGGAGAGGTTTTCACGTGAGTACAGTGCTCTTCTGGGCTAAAACAGTATGCCAGGTTTAACTGTAAGTAGCATTGACGTCACCCATAGGTGGCCCAGGAGATGTAAAGAAGACTGGATGAAATGTTGTGGCAGAATCATAAAGCAAATGTCTCTCGAAACCAAGTCGTGTGATGAGTAAAAGGAACATAATCTTACATACAGTATTAAAGGTGTACTCCAGGGATTTGGTATATCACTTCTATAAAGTTGGGGAACTCACAAGCAACAATATTGGTCAATATCAAAGCAACAGAGGCAGCAATATCATGATCTTTAGCCCACCCACAGAGTCCAGCACTAAAAACACTGGATACTACATTTCCCATAAACAATGGCATATTTCCACCCTCTCTGCATCCAGATGCACACTTTTATCATAAGGATTTTTTCAAGAAAGCTCCTTAGGGGACATTATACAATTGTTTCATCCGCTGAGTAGTATTTCTTATGACAAGTAAACTGAACTTCATGTGTTAATTTGGTGGAGTGCCCCTTAAATATAATAAATAAATAAATATATTAAAACTAGAATGTCTCACTTACTTCCTGACCCACAACATTGCATCTGTGTAAGTTCTGATATAGCCTCTTATTTTAATAACCTGCTACAGTAGGTAAATTGAATAAAAACTGTAAAATGACACCATGCATGCATTTTATTTGTTTTTTTGCATTTAATTTCTTACAGAGCACACACCTACTGGTTCTTTGTGCCCATCTGCGCCCCCTTCCTGGGAGCAGTGGTAGGTGTGCTGATGTACCAGCTAATAATCGGATATCATTTGGAAAGAGAAGTGCAAGAGAAGCAGAAGAAGGAGGAGGAGGACAGGTTTAAACTTTCCAATATTACAACCAATGAAGATGCATGAGCACTGCTGGATTACGTTTTACCTCTACTCTTATGACATGTCATAATAGACAGGAACAGTTTCTCAGGAAAATATGGCACATGTTTTCTGAATTAATTCGCACGTAACTCTATTGAGCTCTTTCATTTCAGCTTGAACCACAAAACTCGTTCCTTCATGCTGCGTGTCTGACAAAACAAATATATCAGCTAAAGAAAAGACAGTTTAAGTTGAAAAGGTATTTGAAAGGTGTCTTGTTTATTTCTGTCTAAGGTTGGAGAAACCTTCGAACCACCCATTTCTACAGTTTTATTAATTTGTAAGAAGTGTAAAGAATGCCACCTCTGGTACATTTTACACATTTTAACCCTAACCCTATAAGTAAGTAAAGTTGTTAAGAATGCAAAAAATTTTGGAACTGGAAAATCATATATTTCTGAAAAACCAGATGTTTACCTAATTAAAAAAAATCTGTAAAAATGTAATGCAAGCGTGTGATCCTGTCTGTTACTCTGACTTACAGGGACTTGTTTTACTGTAGGCTATATAAAATGTCATGAATTAAACTGAATATGTGCAGTATGTGCAGTGAACAAGCTTAAAATCCACAAACTTGGGAAATATGCTAATTTGCCGTTTTGACAATAGTTAGATGAGAATATCAATACCACTCATGTCTGTATGATATTTAACAGACAGATTAACGCTTATTTTCTATGTGGACACGTTATGTATAATAATAATAATTTGGTCAGCTTTTAACAAGACCAATACTTGGATTCTGAGCTATTATTATTATGAAAAAAAAAACAAATCTTAGATTTAGATTTAGATTTGACAGCTTTTTGGATTTCCAAGAGTAGATTAAACCATGCCATTGTGTGGCCTAGTTTGTCAAGATCTGCTTTATAATCTGCTTCCACACATTTAAAGAAGAAATCTAATCTGACTTCCTCTGACAGTTCAGGACAATTGAAGCCTCCAGGGAACTCTGCTCTGCCATCAACACTTACCATATCCTGCCATATGTGCTGACCGTGGGGTATTTCATGATCTTAAAGCAATGTGTTGAAAATGTGAAAATGTCCAACTTTGGTGCCCCTCATGGTAGCATCAAAAAGGACACTGTAGCACACAGCAATGTGATTAAAAACATCAGTGTACGGCTCTTCCAAACTTGTTTGCTCCTCTTGTTTCCCAGCATCCTCTTGGTGCGCACAGGTTTCAGATGGCTTCTTGCTTGGTAAGATTTCATCATAATGGATGGTTTAAAATTCACATAATATTTTCAGCACCTATTTGTCTGTGTTTAGTCACGTGTTGCACATGGATGACTGTACCATTACCCCAATTAGGCAAGACAAATAGAAAAAGGTTGGTATATGAAGTGAAAAACGAAAAAGAATATTCCTTTATTGGTGTGGTTGGTAAACAGAAGCCTCAGAGACTTACCGGCATGCAAATAGTGACATTTGCTACAATATAAATGCCCTCCAAACTATTAATGTGCTGCTTTTGGTTTATAGTGCCTCAGGTGGTTATCACTGTTAGAAATTCGATCTTGGATTGAAAGGGCACTAAGGGCAATAAAGGTCAGGGGTATTTGCTCAAAATAACACTCCCACGACCGTTCCAAAGCAAAGCACACATTGCACAACAAAGTGCACACACGCACATCAGAAGTTCATATCACTAAGCCAATGTGTTTCACAAACGTCCATCAATGCTTAATTACCATTATTGGAGAAGCAAACGCACATTCTGCATCAAAATATCAGTCATGACATTTTTGGAGTCTGGAAAAGAATATCAATCCATCAGATCTTACAAAGGCTTAAACTTCAGAGACGGGTGTTTGACATTTGGAGTCCCTCTTTGGCATGACCTTTTCAGCAGTTCACCAAACATATCTAGCGTCAATCTAATCATTTGTCTCTGAAATTATAATTTATCTTCCTGTTGACTTGCAGAAGAGAAACCGAGCAAGCAGCAGGATTTTGCTTTTGCTTTTATAGTATAATGTTACAATAGAACAAAAGCGAGGTTCAACCATCTTTTCAGTGAAAAAGTTTCATTATAAATATGATAGGGTCTGATGATCTGAAAAAGCTTAACCACAGAGGAAATCCGAACTCGCTCTTCATTTCCTAGTCAGTCTTCTATGGATGCTGGGGCAGAAACACAAGGCAGAAATGAAAAATGTTATCTATGACTAGAAAATAAAATCAGCAACATGAACTACAAGAGTAATAAGAACCCTCTCCATGGTTGAAACATTTGGTTTTTTGCCTACCAACTTGCTGCAACATATATAGGGCACTCTATTAAATACAAAAAACAAGAACAGCAGGTTTTCATTTATTAAACATATGGAATATTATATGCCATAGTCATCCTAATCTATGTCACACAGGCATTCCAGTGCAAGCAAAGCAATATTAAAGCTTGAGCCACAGCTCCACTGTGTGGTGAAGTAATGAACCTTCAACACTTTAACCCCTGAGCAGTAGTTTCAGGAAGTCACACATGAGAACCTCTAGTAGATTAAATGGGTGCCATAAAACACAAAATCCACTGTGCAGCTGTATTGTTCAATAAAACTAAACTGATTTTAGAAATGTTTTTTCTGGTGAATTTTTTAATGACGTTCCACCTGACTGACATGACTAATGACAATGTCATGCACACTCATTAAAATTCTTATCCACACAAATATCTGTCCTTCACTGCTATTTACTTTGGACTAAATCATATTACAATTCTGGTTAACACATTATTCCAGCAACTAACAGCACAGGTGGATGCACATAATAGCGATACAAACAAATGAAAACAAAAGACACATTGTCTTCATATCCTCATTTCATATGACTTTCATTTCCTCAACTGTCTTGCAATGCAACAGGGCTATCATATTGCACTTCATTCCAAACTGTTACAACAACAGCCTGAAATGGAATTTTTCCCCACTAAACACAATACAGGTCCAAGAAAACCTACTGTAGGTAATTACCCTGATTGTCACCTGCTGTATTCTTTCCTGTTCACGTGTTACACGTTAATTTTGTCACACTCTATTAGCCTTAGAGCGGCATTAAGTCGAAGTCACACTCTATTAGACTCTGTCTTTCACTTCTATTTCCTTATATTATTTACTATATTACTATTTACTTACTATACTATTTACTTAAATTCCACATTATCGACAGCCAGACAGAGAATGAGACTAGAAGAGTCATTTGTTTTGGGTTTGATAAATAATAAAGATTTTGGCCACTATAGCGATGTAGAGCGATGGTTTTAAGTGAGGGTTTTGCAGGGAAGAGTGCTAACATTGATGTAAACAATGCTGATTTTAAACTCATGAGAAAAATGGGCTTATGAGGAAGAAAACCTATTCAATGTGTTAGTTAGACCTCTGAATATATATATGCATTACATTAATGCACTCCCGTTTCCTGTACAGTTTTGGATCTTTCTATCCTTATCCTTATCTTTTTTATATTTTAAAAAGTCCTTTATTTTTGTGTGATTTATATATTTTATGCACCAATGCACCAAGACAAATTCCTTGTTTGTGTGAAAAGTTACTTGCCAATAAACCTAATTCTGATTCTGATTCTGAATGTAAACAGAGACTTTGTTTGTTTATTGTTAAGGGTATCATTCAAATTTTAATGCAACTGCTCCTAACAATGCTATTTATCAATCTATCAGTCTAATTTAACAGTACTCTTATTGGTTATTTTTGTTATTAAGAGAAAAAAATAATCAAGAACAGATTTATTGTTAATTAATATTTATTAATTTAATATATATAACAACAAATAATTTAAAATTAATATCAGAATTAATGAGTTTGATACATATATGTATCATATTTGTATATTTGAGAAAAATTAACTTAATAGATTGTGCACAAATCCTAAATTTTTACTTCATTAAACATGCATTTGCCACCAGTAGTGAGACTAATTTCTCTCCATGGAAATCCCCTATTACAAAAGTGCACCAGTGCCAACCAACAACCACAGCCAACTCTTGTCAACGTCATTCTCATTCTCTGTGTTCATAAACCCTTGACACAGGTTCTATCTTCTGCACAGCACTGTTGCACCTAGCTACATACATTTCAATCTGTAAAGCCCTCAGGTCAATTTCAACATACCAAACACCATTGTGCTATTCCTGTACATACAGTTCATAAGTTCCTTATCTGATGTTCTCAATATGCTTGAGCATGCGTCACGGTCTTGTATACATATACCCCACCCACACACGCATGCCTGCATTCCAAAATTGTATGCACTGCTTGTATTTTTACAAGTCATCATTGGATAGTAGAAAGATCTAAACACAAAAAAGCTGATTAGAGCAGTTTAAGAAGACGATATAGAGGAGCCACACCTGAGACAGCTATGTCTGATATGACAGTTCGGCTCAATTCCTTGCACTCATGAAACAACTCAAAGTCAAAATTATATTTGCTTCCAAAGCTTTTAAACATATCTTAAGCAGAGTTGTGCTGTTGTCACGGAGAAGGTTTAGTTGTCGTGTCATAAATAATTATGTTAGATTTTATAACAGCTAAACCTTTTCCATGATAGCAACCAAGCATGTATTTGACTCTAATGGTAAACAAGAAGTATGTTGAGACTTTATTTGTAAAACAAATCAAATAAATTTTTTTGCTGAAGCTTAAATCATATTCAGTTCATTTAAGTTATGAACACAACATTAAACATGTAAGAGTATGTCCTATTGGCGTCTCTGTTGCAGCTGATGATAAGATAAGATGATAAGATATGCTCTATTGTAACATCAATAGCCAAAACACTATACATATTGGTAAACTAAAATCTGTCTTTCTAGTGTCAGTTTGTTTTACTATTAAAATGTATTATGCCATTTAAATGTATTTAGATTCCCAGTAAAAAGGTGTAATGTAATACACAGTCTGCTACATCAGGTTAAAGCTAGCTGATAAGATGTCATTGCTTGCCTTACGTAATACTAATTTGGCTATTGAATTTTTTCAATTACTTTTTGCCCGCATGCCGCCCAAGGAGCAGTTGGTGGCAGCCCACCTCCACCCACAGTTGTCGGCTGCGTCATCCAGACCACCTGCTCTTCCCTCCAAAAGCCATAACCATAAGAGCTTATAGGGCAGCAGTCTTGGCGGTGGGAGAGTAACCTCCATGTTGTCAGCTTACTAGGCGGAGCTTTTCGACGACATGGTTGACATACCGGACACTTCTGATTACCACAATTGCAGATATCAGTCTGTATGTCCAGCGCTGCGCTGTCCAGGCTGTGGGTAAGTGGATGTCTATGTTGGTGTTACAGGACAGGGCGAAATGGCTTAATCTGACCAACCTATCAAATAAAGCAAAGGAAGACATCTTGGACATCCCAGTCATCCCTGAGGGCATATTTGGCTCCACTTTCGCCTGTATGCAAAAAAAGTGCGAGGCCAAGAAAAAGGCCCCTCCCTGAACTCCCGTGAGTCAGTCAGCCATGGCCCCTACCGAAGAAGAAGTTTTAGTAGTCCACTCCACTGCTAGGGAAGGTGACAGCTGTTGCCTGTTCCCTGGCCACCCCAGCCCAGCGTTCCAGTGTGCCAGGAGCCCAGTTTGTGCGTCCCTGCCAAGAGGAGAAGAGACTCAGTTCAAGTGTGGGATTGTTCAGTGCCATATTTAAGTCTCACAAGCACTCACACACACACTGTGGAAATAAAAGTTCAATCACTGTCACATCAATTATCAATAAAGTAAGATCATTTATTAGAAAATGTTGACAAAAATTAGATGCAATCACTTTAGAGTGAACCAAGGCCAAATTAATAAACAAAACAGAATTATCTCCTCAAAGAAGTGCCGAGGACAGAACCAAGATGTACTGGAAAATTCTTTTTAAAATGCAAGATGTGGCGGAGGAGCCAAGCAGCAGTCAGGAGTAGACCTATAGGGGGACATCAAAGATACTCACAGAACACGTTCACTTCACCCCAACTGAAAAGTCAAAGATCTCTGTGTGCATGGTTACATTCAGTTACCATTAGCTACAGAAACAGCCAAGTACTTTTTATGTTATAGGATTTGAGATTGAAGATAAACTCTATTCAACATTGTATTGCTCATTATATGATTAATTACTTTTTAGTAAAAAAAATTCCAATGACTTCTTCTGGTTCTTCTGGTCATAAAAATAGAGATTGGGACAGAAGACAAAGTTCTTAGTTTGAAATTATGTTTTTATAATAAGTTATGTTGTTGTCTGAACATTTTACCACTGCGAATAAATAACTAACTTCAGCAAGGCCGTAGTCTGAGCAATGCTGCCTTACATGTCACCAGTGAAATCCTGCACGCCTCCCTGAAGACTTTAAAGTGTCACAGATACGGGAAGCTTTCCAGTACAGAGAATCTAGGGATCCAAAAGTGGCATCTGCTAGCATCCAGGTTTGAACAGACAGGGAATTGAGTGAAGACAAATCACTGGAAATGGCTGAGTAACGGCTGAGACAGAACGCATTGGTGGCACACCTCCTTAGCAGCTGCCCAATAGAGTTGAGTTGACTGGATACGGCCGTTATTGCTGACACCATAACCAGGTGCCTAAGGCAGTTGCTGAGAGTGCTGCCAGGGCCATTAACACCAGCAAGGGCCACCACCAGCCAAAGAACATATTGTTCCTTAGAGCCAGGAAAGAAGCCCCACCTACAACCTAGAGCAAAGTCAGGCCTCCACTGCCACCAACTGGCAACAGCAAGTGGACCTGTGCAAGTAGCTGAAGATGGCAGCAAGGTTTGCATCAAACACGGTCATCACTTCAAAGTCCACTAAGCAACTGATCATGCTGACAGGGTTGGGTGGGTTACTTTAAAAATGTATTCCGGTACAATTCCTAATTACCTGTTAAAAAATTTAGTAACCTAATCCAAGTATCCCAACATTAATGTAACATAACTTGATTACTTTACATGTGCCTGCATGATTTAAAAGTGATGTTCAACAACAGCTTACTTGTCAATGCAATATTTATGGTCGATCCATTATGCTAGGCAATCTTAATTACCTTGCTGCATTCCATGACTAAGTACGTAGAAGTGGAAGCAAGTGAAATACACACTATATGACGAGAAGCCCCATGAGAAACACTTTATAGCTTATTTGATTTAGCTGTCTGTCTGTTTTTATTATGATGTTTTATCACAGCTGACTTCAATCTTTGTGTTTTTGTATTTTATCACTGTGCAAATAAAGTTAAACTTTGTCAGTGAAAGCAGAATACAACAGTGAAACTAAATCTTACTGTAATATTTATCTAGGCTAACTCAACTATTTATTTTAGTGATTCATGCACAATTAAACAAACATATCTCTCAACATGATCTGTCTGATGTAGACAGATCAGTGTTTGATCTCTTCTCTTACAGGGTTAATTACAGGCTGTGATTTATTTATTTATTTTTTACTATTGATGCCAAGATGAAATCTAAAGATGAAGTCTATTTTTTTCTCCTGCACTGTTAGACTTCCGTAGATCTTGCAACAATGCAACTATTATTTTCACAGATACATTTAAAGTCACAGACATTGATACCTTCCCATGCACTCCACCAACTTATGTTTTATACTTGATTTTCACACTGACACAATTATATTTGGCCACTGCAGACTGACGTGTCATTGCAGGAAAAGCACAGTTGTAATTAATATCATTAGTAAAGCATTTGTGTCCCACTTCCAGGGAGGCTGTTGTTAATGTAATTAGTCAACACCTACTGCTGTGACGAGACAAAACTTATCCTCTGTGCAATTAAAGTAATATTAACCGGTTGACTCTGATGGATAAAGGTGACACATACGTATATGTGTATTTTGTGACACTGAAATAAATAAATTAAAAGAGAAACATATTTAATGTTTGTTTAACACCATATGTAGCTAAAAGTCATGCAATGTTATATTGCTGTGGATATTCCTCTATGGTTATCTTACTCAGTAGACTTTAATACAAATTGTAAGAGATGTGACTGTAGCTGGTTGGTCATTCAGAGCAAAGAACATCCTTCAGTTTAAATGCATCTTTAGGAATGTGTCTCATTCTCAATTGATATTGAAATGAAACATCAGAAAGGAGAATATTTTCTTTTTTTCTTTCTTTCGCTCTCTCTTTCTCTGTAATTGTGATGTCTATTTTGTGAAGTCACTTTTTAGTGTTGGGTCAGTGATTAGGTTGTTTCTTTGCAGTAAAACAAAAAAATAATATTCTTAAATCTTCTTAAATTCTCATGTTTTGTCTGATATTAGGTGTACTATTACTACAAGAAATTCTTGTCCTGTCAGTAAACCTGAAGGCTCTAAATCTGTGTAAATACCAATACGAATTGTCTCACTGGAGCAATGATCTGTAATGGGATTATTGACTCACTGAAGAACATGTGTGAGGTATTTGTAGAAACAACTTTCACATTTTAAAGGATTTAGTTTTTCCACCAACAATTCAGAATATTAAAGGAACACTTGAAGATTGCACATGAAACATATAAATAAGTATCATTTACACTGATATAAACAAATCTCTTTCGATTTTATTGTAACTTGGAGGAAATATCAGTCAACCTAACATGAATAAAAGCTTGTCACTCAGCAGGCTTCCTTGGTTGAACTTGTAAAAGAGGTTTTTTCACAAGCTGTGTTATTAAGGAAATGTCTGCAATTTTTTCCCCCGTTCTGCCTTGTTCCCAGTAAAGGTGTGTATTGTAATCCAGAAGCATGACATCAGACAGTAATTGTTCATCCCTCTTGCATTCTTTCAGCGCAGAAACTGTCTTGTTTTCTAGGCTGTCACTTGCGAGACTCAGACTGGTGGTAGCTGGTGGCCTGGGTTGTGTTGGATGGATGGCCTGAGATGTTTTAATCAGAGAGAAACAACACATGAATTTCATTATTTTTTACTTCAGACCCTTTGAGGTCAACCAGCAACACATATGTGCCACGTGGCAGATATGATAAACAACCTACTGTGTGATCACTTTAGAAACAGGCAGATAAAAAAATATTCTAACAATACTATTGATTTCTCCCACATGTGAAGCTTGTTTGAGCTAAATATTTATTTTATGAAAGTATGCAGGCTTTGGTGAGTTTTATAGCTTTGGTCTTGTAACGGCGAGTTTTTGTACAAACTGTAGTGGTGTTATGGTGATGAAAGGCTGAGGTGGAAAATGGTAATTTAATGCTAATTCATTTGTATTTTAAGCTAATTCCAGTTGTTTCAAAGACAATGATCTGAATGAGCTAAAACACGACTAGAGAATAGTCATAAAATCAGGGAACTGAGTCAGTAATGTCAGTTACACAACTAAGTTTGTTACATTAGGTGTATTCCACTGAGAAAGGGTTTTATTACTACTGAAATCAATTTTTCTTTTGTGAAAGGAAGACAAAGAGTCCACTTTCTAACATTACATAGTCTTGCTTTAAGTTAATCAAATTAAATGTACTTCATTAATTACATATTACTTGGTTGAATCTGTTGTTCATCTATTCTTAAAGCCACACTAAATTATTGTAGGAAGAAAACCTCAAAAATAAACGCATAAAAGTGTGCCTGAACCAAGTTTATATGGCTAGTATGTTAGCAAAAATTCCCTACTTAAAAATATCCAAAGAGCAAACTGGGCACGCACATTTTTGCTGTGGGTGTCTGCTAAAAAAAACATCTGAAACAAACAAATCAAATGCTCATACTATAATTTGCCAGTGACAGATTTGGCTTTCATCATTGACACGGTGTATGAGATAGTCTGCTGGGTGTGGTAGCTATCACTGTCTGTGTAATGGTAGCTGGTGAAGAACAATGAAAGACAGCAATCTATTTATTAGCGGGGCTATTTGTAGTAAATACAGGAATAAACTAAGCTTTGTGCAGACGTGGCATTTAACAAACATAAACACTACTGATGATTCAAAGTGTGTGTGTAGACAATTGTAGTTGACTGGTAGACAGAGCAAAGAGCAACTTTGGAAAACTAACAAATGATATGCAGAATAACTGTGAAACTGCACCGTTCAAATCTCAGCAGACCAAAATATTGACCACATATTTTAGCTCGTACCAGGTCTAAATGAAGTTTATTTACCAGTTCCTGGTTCCTGGGGGCCGGGATCTTTCCTCTGGCTGTCAGGCAGCTAACAGCTAAAATTGCTTACAGCACTGCCATGAGTGAGTTACACCGGAGAACTACTGACCACAGTTGGTCCTCCTCTCTCTTCCTCTCTTTCGACCCCTCCCTCGACTTTCTCATTTAAATTAGTGTGTGGTTACTCTTGACAAGGTGGTTTGATGGTGACCTGATGAATTTTTTCTTGACCTGATCGACATCAGCTCAGCCTGTAGAATCCAGTGTGTAGAGGATTGTTATGGTAGTTGAGGCCACTATTGGACTTAAGCATGGGAGAAACAGCAGCCGAATAAAGGAAATCAGACAGGAGTTTGAATGTCAAATGTAAATTCTGGGCCTACGTACTGCCGATTGGGCTAAAATCTGAAAATAGTTGCAGATTGATGTGTGGGATTCGCAGTAATGGCAAAGAGTCATGCTACAGGAATCTGTTTGAGTCAGTGTTAATATGAACAAAACGTATGCAGTTTTAATATACAGGGAGGGGCCCCATAAGTTGCATTAAATTTTTTGTATTGCGTCACTGGGAAGGGCCCTGTACATGTTGGAATCATTGTCAATAGATTTGCATCAGTTCTTTTCTCTACATACTGTATAGACATTATTGTCTGGATTGGATTCTTTTTTCTATAGCTGTCTGACTTGTTTACCTCAACACCGGTAACATAGGGAACTGTTTCTTCCAAGCAAGTTCATAAACCAGTAGCCTTTGAGCTACATGCATTGTATTCACCCTAACTTCCACTAAATATTAGTCCAAATATAGAAATGTATATGCTGTTTCAGCGTGTTTATTGTTTCTGATTAGCACAATCATAAGAGGACAAACTGAGATATCTCATCCCTGCAAGATATACAATATTAATCACCCAGAGCTGAGCAGGATTAACATAACTTTCCCCAATTCATCTGTCTTCCAATATACATGACAGGTTCTACTTTCATACTGTTGCAAGTTTTACAATGAACACACAGTTGCGTACGGTACTGTGTTTTGATAAGTGTAGTGCCACACCCAGAGTACGCCCATAACCATAACACAATGAAAATAGGCTTCAGCGCAGACAGATGTCATATTCCAATGAAAACACACTGCTGTATCCTAGAATAATTCCAAAAACAGAAAGCATTATTATAGTTCCTGTTGTAATGGTCATTTTCCTTGCTGATTTTTAAAATGCACTCAACATTTTTAGGATGTCCGTCCTTCCCATTCTTGTGAACACAATATCTCAGGAATGCCTTGAGAAAGTGCCCACTGGGACTGGGAAAGATAAACTGATCCGATTTTGGTGGTCAAAGGTCAAGGTCACTGTGATCTCACAATACACTTTTGGAAATAACAAGAATCCATATGTTTATTATGACAACATTTCACATAAATGTCTAACAGGATAAAATGAAAACTTCTGACCATTAGTCAAAAAAATAAGGGAACAGAAGGGTAGACTGTGACTATATTTCACATTTTGTCAGATACTGAGTTTGAGATCTTGCGTGCTCACCTTGAAACTGTGGTGATTGTATAGCTCTTCTGTGCTGTCAGGTTGAAGATGTGTGAAGCGTTCACCTTTTAGAATTTGTAGCTTCTTTGCAGCAACATCTATATTTAAAGCATTGTCCGATGTTGTGGCTATAACTTTGTGTTCTATCATAATCTGCTTTATTGGCCATGCATGTGAACAGATACAAGGAATAAAAAAAAATATATATATTTTTATATCCCTATATCATAAATCAAAACATTTCCCTTGACGGCTTCACAGTCTGTACAGCAAACAACATCTTCTATCCTCATTCCCTTAACTCGAATGAAAAACAACCCCCATTAATGGGCAAAAAGGAAGAAACCTCAGGAAGAGCAACAGAGGAGGAATCCTTCTATCAGACAGAAGAGTCCAGCATTATGGTAAACAGTAGTCCACCACAATCAGCCTTCTCTACTCTCCTGTGTGAAAAGCTTTTAAATGAAGACAGCGTGTTTCTCACTGGTGATTATTTACTGAATTCATACATGTCAATATAGAGATAACTCCCACTTAGCTAAAGATTACACTTAATACCTTTTTATTAAACTATATGAGTCTGGACAGACATGGATGCAAACTGCTACTTTAATGGTTGGCAGAGGTATACAACCATACGGCAGTAATTTCTAGTTTCATTTAACCCAAACATTTACTACAAACAGTGTTGCCAGATTAGGTAATTTAATTTGAAGTTAATTGTAAGTAAATAATTTGATAATTTGGGATAAGAACAAATGAAGGATGTGTCTGACTAATAAAATACATTTCAGTTAATTAAAACCAGGACAAAACTTTTTTTCCGGTTCAAATCATTATTCAGTCATAGCTGTGATAGAAATCTATTCTGTTGTTCAGCTTTGTATGTAATGTGTTCCACACACTCATTTAGACAACCATCAAAATTGAACACATGCACTACATAGCTGCAGCTTTCCAATAAATTGGCCACACCTCTCCTTCGAAAAGTATGAGAGATTGACAAGACACATAGAGACTGTTAATATAACAATGATAATGCAATATTATAATGCACAGTGCTAAGGACTTTTATCTGCTGTTTTTTCAGTGTTTGTTAGACATAATGTCCCAATGTTGAAATGAATAGCAACTGATGTATTTTCTGGGCTCTCATCTGACACTAGTGATTGTAAACGTATACTCAACGCATACTCAAAAGTATTAAAATTTGACTTGTTTAAACAATGCTCTCTGTTACTTGGATAGGATGGATACAAATTTTCAGTTTTCTTTCATTATTCTGCAAATTTATAGGGGAGTATTCCACTAAACCGTTTTTAGCTGCATACTCAGGAACAGGTTCAACCGGTCTGACAATGGAAATCTCAGCAGGAAGACGTTGGAGTAAACACCCCCTCTGTCAGTTGCCCACATTGTCACACAGATACTAACGACAGGTGTGTGACTGACGTGACGCGACATTATTAACTGGCTGCAGTGATTTCAGGTCTCTTTTACCGCACTGGAAGGGAAGCTAACCTGTACACTGCTTGTTCTCTGATCAGCAAGGCAATGAGATAATATAATCCATACTTATTCTCTCAATGGAAACACAGGTGAGGAACAATGGAGTTGATTGTTTTTTATTCATAATAATTGTATAATCTATGATTTTATTTAATTGATATTTGTCATGTACTAGAATTACACTTGCAGTAGCTCTCTTACTGTAAGTATGCAGAAATAAAATCAGGGGAGTGAAGTGCTTTATTTTGACAAGCATTATGATATTAATGCTATATTGTTGTGTTTAAAAAGCATGAATATGATGACAGTAACATGGTAATAGCAAATTAATAATAGTAAATGATATTGTGATAATTAAATGAAAGTAACAGATATTGTCTGAGAAACATATAGTAACATTTTAGTTTAGTTCATTACAGTATTAGAAAACAATGGAAACTATAGAGAATGAAGGAGTGCATTGATGCCATTTATGTCATATCAGTGGTATGTTGTCTCAGCGGACAGGGTTGACTCCACCAAGGCAAGTGCAAACATGTGATATATGGTCAAAAGTGTTTGACAATCATCCGTCAAGATGATGTGACCTTGAAACAGTGAGGCATTGTCCCCAGGATATCTCAGGTTCAGATGTGTGTTTGGTTAAGTAGCGCTGTACATCACATTTCACCTCTAACAGAAGCTCAAAAACAGAACAGTGTCATTTTAAAAAACACCTAAACATTAAATATGAGTCACGATAATCAGCTGAAACATCATCTTATCTGTTAATTGTGTTCTTAGGCACACGCGACTATGGCAAATGGCGAGACCCAAGAGGAGAGAACCAAAGAGTCGGTCGAGGAGAACAGAGAAATGGAGAAACTATTCCTTAAAGATCTCTACATTTTCATGAAGAAAAGAGATACGCCCATCGAGAGAATCCCAAATCTGGGCTTTAAACAAAGTACTTATATCATTAAATATCTATCTATATATTATAACATAAAATATCATTCATTTTATCACATTTGGTGTGAACAAGCTGTTTTATGATGCATTTAGCTTGTTTTATGCACCAAAACAGACCTCCATTTTATATGGTACAGTTATGGATATAACTTGCTATATGGACATAAATAAGACTTTTGGTCGGGCTAAACAAACAATTTGAAGATGTCACTGACATTTTATAGAACAAACAATAAGTTAACTGAGAAAATTATCTGCACGAATTGATAATGCCAATTCTTATAGCCCTACATTATATGATGAAGTGTATTTGATTATGTGTATTTTCTCTATTTTTCAGTTAATTTATATGTGATGTTCAAGACGGTCAGAGAACTGGGTGGCTACCACCAGGTAACCAAATATTTCTAATTTAATATTTCTATTATTATCATTAGTTGTAGTGACAGGCTGTAGGCTGACTTTAAACACTTCTTATATTGATGATGCAAATGATCTGCAACTATAAATGGAATGTGGCATTGGCTCAAATAAATAAAATATCTTGCTGTCTTCCAGGTGACAGCTCAGCAGCTGTGGAAGCAAGTGTACAACATGCTCGGAGGAAACCCTCGAAGCACAAGTGCAGCCACCTGCACCCGCAAACACTATGAGAAGTGAGTTAAACAATGCGAGTTCATTTGTCAGGCAGCAAGTGGGTGCTATGTTTTTAAATCGCTCTAATCTGATGAATATGTTTTTTGTTCAGGCTACTCCTGCCATACGAATGCCACGTAAAAGGCATATCAATGAATATCTTGCCTCATCATCAGCCGAAGCACTTCCCATTTACCAGCTTCAGCAATGATGATGATGATGGCCAGAGACCGGCTAAACGCAAACTGTTATCAATACCTCTGCGCCAGGTTGGTATCATTTTATACTCAAACAATATAAAAAAAAACAGTTTTTTCTCAACTGTTTTGCAGAAACAGTTATTCATTATAATAATTAGTAAACAAGTACATCCGGCTGTTTGGATTTTATATATATATGTTCTATTTTAATATATGGTATTATACATTAATATTATTTAAAATAAGATCCCAATAATGTTCCAAGTTGGTTAAACTTCTTCAATTTATACTGCACTGAACAATACATTAAAGCAAAATATGCTTTTTTGCTTTTTTGAGAGATAGATGAAAAGATTGATACCACTCACAGGTTAATACGTAGCTGAAGCCAGCGACTTGTTGTCTAGCTTAGCATTAAGACTGGAAACATGGTGAAACAGCAAGCTACCTCTAAAGTTTGTTATTTTATTTTTTAAATTTTTATAAGTGAGCTTTAGGGGTGCTGGAAGGCTAGCTGTTTTCCCATTGCCAGTTTTTATGCTAAGCTAAGCGGTTGTAGCTTCATATTCAGCATACAGACATGAGACTGGTGTCAAACTTTTCATCTAATTCTTGGCAAAGTAGCAAATAACATCTAACATCCTTTAACATCTGATGGACCACTTTCTATTCCAACAGAACCCACATATCCCCCAGTCAGACCATCATGTGAGAACCTTTCATCTGTCGTTCCCCTACACTCATGTCTATCAACCAAGGCACACAGTTATGCCCCCCTATGTCCCTATCTCGTCCTCAGTGTTGACACCCCTTGCCTCTCAGCCCCGGTTTTCTTTTGAGCCTTATAATATAAACGGAACAGAGAGGGTTAAGGAGCCACTGGAACGCTTGCGCTCCCTGGCAGAACGGTACAAGACCTCATCTGGATTGACGGAGCCTCTAAACCTCAGCGTTAAAGCATCAAATCGGGAAACCAACAGCAACCCTGCCTCATCGTTTGCCCCACCTTCATCCAACAAGAGCCCAAAGTTTTTGAATAAACCCTCCCCTTTGTACACTCCTCAGTGCCAACAAAGGTGTGAGATACAAGATGGTGAGGCAGGTTCAGGAGACACAGCACATTCATATCATGTGAAAGCTAGGGAGACATACGCCGTTGATGTCAAAGCTACGACAGCCTCAAGCAGCCCCACACATGGCCCCACACTTAGAACAGACGAAGGCCCCACCACAACAGTCCAAAACCCTAGCTCTCCAAAAACAGACTTCACAATTCAACCAAAAGAAGGAAGAAAGGGGAGTCCAGAAGTAAAGGAGCCTAATCTCAGTCATATTCTGCCCAGCCTCCCTCGAGAGAATGGAGGCGATGTGGAAATTGAAATACCTCTGTCTGTGTTCCATAACTGGCTCCGGCTGTGCAGATCTTCATCCATGATGCATGGAGATAAGCAACTTCCTACTCTTCCTACTCTGGAAGAACAGTCTGGACAGAAGTATTGTCACAATACAGATGTCCTCCCAACTGACCTCAGATGTCGCATTAATCCCAAAAGCCAGAGCTCAGTCCCCGAGGATCTACGGCTGAGGCAGAGCCCGACACCAGCCATCCAGACAACTGGTAATCACCACAATACAAGCCAAAATCCTTTTACCAGATACAGTTCTTTACCTTCCAGTGGCATTCTGAAAAATGCAGCCAGCCAGGATGTCTATCCTTTTGATCAGCAGGATATTAATAAGTCATACATCTCCAAACCCCCAAACTGCAGGGATGCATATGACCAAGAGACCCAGGGTCCCCTCATCCAAGTGAAAATGGACTATAATCCCCTCACAGTTCAGCAAAAGTTTGCATCGTATAAGTCCTATAATGAAGACCTAGTTCAGGCAGGGAAGTCACAGATGGGTCCCTCAGCTGTGCTAATGATGGATCCCAGCTCCACTTCTCTGTTGCAGCTCACCACTGAAGAGGTGATGAAGCTGAAGAAAATCATCTCGAGCTCAACGTAAAGATCAGTTCAAATCATTACACAGACACTCCAACACCACATTGAAGCTGACTCACATGCCACTGCTCTTTCATATATTGTATCTTATTAAAGTTTTACACTGTGTATATATTTAAATATATTTGTAAAAAGTGTGACATTAACAACAATCATAATTTTATCAATAATTAATTCACAGGAACACAGCTTGATTGAAGGAGAATGTGCTCTGTTTTTATGGTTCCTTATGCTATTTTTTATGTTTTTTCTGTGCAGTAATATTATTTGTATTATACATTTAATACCTTTAACCTAATTATAATGTAAATCTAAATAAATTCAAATGAATAAAACAGAAGTTTCATGACTCATTTGTTGATTGGGTGATCCTGTCATCTTTATTTCACACGACTATGGTGTTTTTTCATGAATCCGTTCAAACAATCAATTACTTTTTATCAAGCTTATCAATCTTTCTCTTTTAAGAGTAGATATAAAATGGTTGAAAAAGGCAGAACAACCATTACTGCACATTTATGCCATCTAATACAAGAATTACAACTTGTACGGAGGTAGTGGCCTCAAGCTATATTCTGGACGAGGTGTGGTAGTTATTGTCAGACATACACGTCATTTTATTCCCAGCAGAATCTGCCAGTTTCAATTTCCTCACTAATTAAATAGCCAATAAACATATTACATAATATTTATAGCTGCCTGTGTGCGTTCAGATTTGTGGTCATATTTAAAGGGAGCGTTCTCTAATTTTCCCCCTTTTTGTTTAATAATCAAAGTCTTCACTTCTAATCTTTAATATTCAAATCTTAAATTTGTTACTTCTGCCCTTTATGAACATTTAATGTGCATAGAAGAACCATTAAAGCAGTTAAGTTAAAAGAACATACGTCAACTGCGCTTGAGTCAGCTTTGTTTTTATTTGTTTGTCAGACCAGCATGATTGAAGCTTAGTCTACTATTACGTTATTGTTATCGCCATAACTATTTATTAGATTCAATAAATAACATGGAATTTTTAGGTGTGACAACATGAAAATAGAACTGACACTCCTATCACTGTAACTTTAGATGCTGACTATTGCGTGCAAATTGCTCATTAACATTACAAAAGTCCTGTGATAACTATGATGGGTTCATTGTCCAAAAAATGTATTTCATCTGAATAGGGCTTTAAACCATTAATAGAGAGAGACGTACTAAAAAGGTATCGGCTTACAAGCTAATTCCACGTCATTCTTGGGTTTGTTTTGTTCACTTGTTTACCTGCTCTTTATCACATGAGATGCATCACTGAGGTTTCTAAATGCTAGAATTATAAATGATAGTGGTGATTGTAAGAAATCAATGTATGATGACATTTAAGCAAGTGTTTAACTGTTGTTTCTCATCGCTAAACTCATTCTTTGTTGAACAAGTTTGTTCGTAAACAAGTTAACACCTTTGTTTTGACTTACACAATACTAAAAGCATTTGAATGAGAGGGATTTACTGAGCTTACTATAGACATCTGGCCTTTATTTAACGGCTAGGAAGCTCTCAGGCATTTCATAATATGACACTTTAAAGTTGTAAAAATTGTCTTGCAGAGCTGGAATAGTCAGACATTGACATTCAGTTGGGATTCATGCCCTTGAAAGATCGTGATTACGGCACAAGAACATTCTGTACCAGACACAGGAAGACCTGACCTATTGGCTAGTTCTAAATAATATTATTTAGTTTTTTAGTTAGTTAGTTAGTTTATAACTGAGTAATATTGATATATTAATATTTAACTTTCTGCGTTTTTGGTGTAACAAAAAAAATTGTAAAAAACTTAAATTGTAGCATATTGATATTTATTTAATTTACTTGCTGAGTACCTGATAACTCAACTCACGCAGCATGTTGCTATCAATGTGACACCTTTACAATACTTGTTTTGTCCAGCCATAGTTGAAACCCCTTAGAATAAATTAAAATAATTTCATGGTTCTAGCTTTACATTTGTGAACTCATTAATAAACTTATCAAGTAAATGTAATCAAGTAAAAAGAACAATATTTCCTCTGAAATGTACGATAAAAATGGCTCATTCTAAGGTAACAGAAACACAACAATTTTCAAGTGATTATACACTAATGAAACTACTACATTACTGGTGGTAACAGTAAGTGCAGTTTAATACTATGGGTCAAAACACTCCTGGAACAGCTACTTTGTCAGAAATAACTACAACATAAGAGCAATTGTTTTTTTCATTTATGGCAGCCAAACAGACTACTGTCTTTTTAGTAAAGAAGTCAGGCAGTAATTGGCCTTTTCCATTATTCTATGAGCAACTATGAGCTGTGTAATTCTTTACAGCATGAACCTGTGAACAGCAGGGCACAGTGAAAGGAGTTGGTTACTTCGCTGAGAGGTTCGAGGTGTGCAGCCTGTCGCCTGCAGCTCTTCATCAACCACCTCCCTGTGGCTGCTCCTTTTTTAATTCATTAATCCCTGCAATATTTCAACTGATTCGCTGTCAAAAAATGGCCGTTGGTTTCTTTTGTAGACATATTTTTGATGAACGATAGCGATCACTGAGCTCACTGACTAGCACATTACCTGTGACTGCTTCATAAATAAAGTCAACTTGTCCTTTGCAAGTTAAGTGTTTTTAATGTGAAGCTGCAACAGGAATGTCACCACCAACAAACATTTCGTAATACTGCACATATAAACACCGATCAGCCACAACATTATGAGCACTGACTGATGAAGTGAATAAGACTATCTCATTATCATGGCACCTGTTGGGTGGGATATATTAGGCAGCAAGTCAACATTTTGTCCTCAAAGTTGATGTGTTATAAGCAGGAGAAATGGGCAGCGTGAGAATTTGAGCGACTTTGACAAGAGCTAAATTGTGATGGCTAGACGACTGAGTCAAAGCTTCTCCAAAACTGCAGGTTTTGTGGGGTGTTCCCGGTCTGCAGTGGTCAGTACCTATCAAAAGTGCTCCAAGGAAGGAAAAGTGGTGAACCGGAGACAGGGTCATGGGACTCACTGATGTACATGGGGAGTGAAGGCTGGCCCGTG
>NW_023339774.1:18863837-18869213 GCF_004916995.1 Morone saxatilis | reverse complement strand
ATGCTGCTTCTGATAGAAAGGTGTCAGAACACACAGGGCAGTTTGTTACATAAGGGGCTGCATAACATTATGGTGGTCATAATGTTATGGCTGATCGGTGTATATATTGGTTGGTTGGGTTAACAGTTTAGCGTCATGGAGGCGAGGTAGGAGATTGTGTAGAAGAATGTGCCCTCTGCGGATTTTGAAATAGCACCATTTATCATGTCCATGTCAGTTTCCTTGACCAGGCGTAGTAACCACTAACGAATAGAATAAGGACAGGTCGTCACCCCTCCAGTGTGACTGTGGCAGGGTCATCAATAACTTTAAGAAAAAGAGAGAGAAAAAAAGAAAATATTAGTAGAATGTAAAAAATATATGCCGGTGCTCTAAAATAGCACCATTTCTGTTTTGGTATCTGTCTGGGTAAAATTAACTGCAAGGCAGGTATATCATAATGGAAATTGTTCCTGCGTGACTCACACACCACAGTGCACATCCCATTCCATCATCACACCTTACTGACAGTTGAAACTATTCATGCATGTATCTGTTAAAACCACAGCTCGAGGTTTGAGCCAATTTCTTATCTGGGAGTTGACTGGAATGAGGATATGGTCCCTTTACTTACCAGAAAACGGACAAAACATTATTTGCCAGATCGTATGACAAGGACATAAGTCATCATTACTTGTAGGCTACATTAATCTCCAGGCAGAAGGAAATGTATGACAGTTTTTTTGTTTTTGTTTTGTTTTAATCTATACAATAATAAAACAATGCAGTGCCTTGATTATACAGCATTTTATAGTACAGTATTTTATTTAGCTAAAATGGCCTGATTATCCAGCTTGTACTCTCAAATATTCCTCATAAACACCTTAATAATCAATCTAAAAATGTCTGTACTACTTTTATTATCTCTGTGAAGATATTGGAATCCCTAAATATAAATTCACAGCTGGTAGCAAATACTTTCCTGGAGATTCAAAGAAATTTGATTTATTGCACACTGTATGAAAAGGTTGGTTGGACATCTGTCTCTAACAGGAACATTGGTTTAAATGTATTTATAAAGCCCTTAATGGAAACTAATCATATATCCCCTCCTTACAAAACTGGTTCCATAGTTATTGTTTAACTTGAAGTCCTGCGTGCAAGCGCTGAATCGGGGAAAGCTGCTTTTAGTTTTTGTGCTGAACACACTTGGAAAACTTTACAACACACCTTAAAACTAGGGCTGCCCCCCAACAGTTGACTAAACCGTTAAAAATGAACAGCGTCAAACTCTACAACTTTTTTGTTTGTTTATTTTGTTTTTGTGAAGTTATTTATTTCACATTTTGTGTGATGTTATACTGTTTAACTAAATGCTCAGCCTCCTTGCTGGTTGTTCTGTCACATTCAGAATTAGGATTTGAGAAGCGGCTGATATATATATGTGTGTGTGTATTTAAAAAATTCAATTAATATCATACATTTCCGATGATAAGTCCATTATTGGCTTTAACTAATGACTACTAAGTGTGTTAAGTATTTTTTGTGTGTATTTATTCTGTCGTACTCTCAGCATCATTGAAAATGAAGGCAGGTTGAATGAATGTATATACATTGTCCATATCAGAAGAAAATCATGGAAAATAACAGCTAGGCATCTAACTAGCATCTAACTGGTGCCTGACTAATAGCTGTATAGAATATGGTTATGTTTACAATACAGAGAGAGGTCTGACTCATTCCAAGTGTACTGGAAAAAGAACATTTACAAATGAAGCAATCAAAGTTTCACAAAGCCAGCATTGTAAAAGCATCACCCAGTCATCTTCTTAACTTGTGACTTCACATATCAATTATCTGTCTCCAGTACAAACTGTTCCTAAGGACATCTTTGACCAATCTCTGTCCTTTCTCTGTACACAAACCATGACACTGCTGAACAATATATGTATCATTTGACACCCAGGTGCATAATGTGCAGACTTAAACTTGTAACTTTGATTGTTTGCCATTCTTAGGAGTCAAATAATCTGGAAAACATTCTGTGTTTGAGGACATAGCCCACATTGTATAAGAAGACTATTACGTGTTTGAGTCAAAGGGGTGTTTAACTTGCTTAGCTCTGATGTCACATGATAAATAATGACACTGCTGACCTCAATAGGTGAATGAAAGAACACTTTGTAAGTTATAAATAATAACAGTCGGAACAAGAAATTCAACCCTAATATGTAATTAAAGCTTGTTGTAAAGCCTGAATATGAAAAAAAACTTTCACCCATGGTAGTTCCACAGTAATTGTAAGTGAGCAGTTAACCCCTCACACAACCAATAATATAAGAGTACTTATCCACTATGCACGCTGGAATTTGCTTTTTCACTCAACACCTTTTCTAGTCCAGGAGTGTCAAATTCAGACACTTTTGTTCATCTGTTGTACATTTTCATGCCTCAGAGTCAGTGGTGTGTCCTATTCAGAGTTGCAATGTCAAACCTTGTTGGACTGTCACAACAAACAAGCATGATGAGCAGAGGAAAGGTGAGGGGAGGATTTTGTATTTAATACACCAGGAGACAGTCAATCATACTGGCAAATTCATGCGGACGTGAAAATGTGATTAGCGGAGAAAGCCTACCTTTCCTTGTAGTAGGAAGAAAGCAAAGTGCGGATCTCAACAGATAAATCTGGAACCACAAGACCCTCTCTGGGGGCGGAGGGTGTTACTGAAAAAGGCAAACAGGAAGAGGATTAGCATTTTTTAAAGATATAAAACTCTCAAGCAAATATTCTAAACATATCCTTTTGTGAGTGGAATAATTTTCCCCAGGATGATCAGTGAATGATAACGGGGAATTTGGCGAAACATTTTTATTTCCGTTACTGCATTATTTTGTCCTCTCTTCCTTGTGAGAGTTTTTTTCTTGCAACCTGTCTTAAAGATAGGAATGGTCTTTAAAACATTTTGTCATTCAAACGACACTCTCACATTTTCGATTTTCAATACCAATTTGTTCCACTTGGTTGCTGCTATAGAATATAGGTCTATATTTTTCTGATCGGCATGACTGATGTTTTTGTCAACGGGTGGTGGAGATAATAAGCCTATTCATGCAGACAGAGTCTGACCTGTTGTTCCAGGTCATTGTTGGGCAGCCTTATTTATCTGTTTTACATCCTGCTATTTACTCAAACCCGTTTGTCAACTTATGTGAGGTGTCGCTCCAGCTTTCTGCCGATGAAGACAAAGCATGTGCAAATGAGCCATTACATTTCCCTTTTCATTATATTGTCTGAATTCCTGGCATGGAAAGATAGATGTACAAGTGTAAGCAGGCCATAAAAAGCTAATCTATGCATAGATATATATTGTTTATTGTTTGTATGTTGTAGGTTATGTATGCCATTTTTAGCTCCTTAACTACAAACGGTGTAACATTTTTGGATGGTATTGCATATTTCTTGCTGTTCGAGGCACCCATTTGTTTCTTTTAATTTCCACATGGAAATCAATTAACGGACTAATGAAACTTTCTCAAATTGTGTAGTCAGTCACAGTGAAGATTAAGTAGTGCAGTAAGCAGCTATAGCCATTCTTTTCATATTAAAAATGGATCACATGACCGCATCGCTCGTCATATCAGTCGACTCTGCATTTCCCCCCAGTCCTATGGATCTGATAGATTCATTTTATTACTATTTTGGTTTTACTGTTATGGTACATTCTGATCAGCATTTTGGCAGCAGCATGCAGCTGTTTTGACTGTATAAAAAATTGTAAACAATCCATGGTACACTATCTGCCATGTAACACACAGCAAATACCTGGTGAACGTAGTGCTGCATTTAGCATTGGCATTTAGACAAATATTTTCTTCAGGGGTTAGTGGTAAGTAAAACCAGGTGGTAAATTATTCAAGGTGAATGTTGGACTTGTTTGGGGGGGGACACAAACAAGACTCCAAATGAATGCTAATGTAGCTTAGTATCTGCTTTATCTTTAACTATACAACCATTTGCTAACAAGTTCATCATGTTTGTTTCTGCTGCCCCCAAGCAACCGAAAAATCATTTGTTGCAGCTTTAACTTATGCAGTTATGCAGTTTAACAGCAGATTGATTCGAAAAGTCTTCACTGTATTTTTAATGTAACTCTGACACAAATAAAAGCAGACTTGTTTTCACTGTAACGGATTGCACAACTCTGTCAAAACAGATTATGTCTACGTGCAGAAATGAATAAAGCAAATAAAAGACTAGCAGATGTACATTTAAATAGCAAAACCATTTTTTGCAAAATGTTAGGGGGTGAAGTAAGTGAGCGACTGAAAGCAAACAGGCTTCTGCTCGTGTTACTCTACCTATTTCGTGGTAGAGCGATCCCTGCTTTCCTGCCATGGGTTTCCTGGAACTCAACATTTCGATCTTCATGAGGCAATCACAACACTGGTTCCACTGGCCTGCAACAAATTGTATAAGCAGTGACTTTCAAAGAACATGAATGGCAAAGCTTTTGTCAGCAGTTAATCTTCTGTTGCATTATGTCTCTCTGCAGACAAGCAGATACATTGAGTTTACATTAATGGCCAAGCTGGTATTATCTCAATACTTATGCTACCTTGTGAATCTGTGACAAGACATAGAGCATGAGACGATGTAATAACTGTACCACATACCACATACCAGACAGGATTAGTAATAGAATACCTTTCCATGTTTACTCAGTATTCAATAAATAACTCTTTAAGACTTACAGTAATTATGGCAATAACTATTTGTGTTTGTGTTGTGCTGGTGTCCTGCAGACTTACACCTGACCGAGCCACAACAATTTCCTTGGCAAGACAAATATCTAGTCATCTAAACACTGTAAAGGATGATAACAAACCAAAGCTAAGCTCCCATACACCCCAGAAATAACCCCTTTAATTAAAATTAAATTAATTAAATTAACGAGCACTGTGATGGGAAATGGGCTCCCTGCCGTACAAGATAAGTGATCTTTGCGCACCTGTACGCAGATAGGTGTGTAAAAGTACCAAGATTTAGCTCCCATACATCATTTCTAATTGCCTGAGGAATGTCGATGTGCTAAAACAATTCAGTAAATCTATGTTAGTGTGCTGTGCCATTGTACAAATTTTCCTGTACTTTGCAGTTTGCACTAAGAACATACACATTATTTATTTCCAGTAAAACGATAGGTGCAAAGACAGTTAAATGGTAAACACAAAACTGCTTACAATCACACCTGTTGGGTATTGAACCCTGAAACTGGTGTGTGTGGAAACCGGCCACTACAGGGCTCCGGTCAAAGAACACGCAGTCATCAGTTCGTTTATAGTCTTTACTGCCAGAATGAGAATATTACAAACGATGCAGTATGATGGTGCATAACA
>NW_023339774.1:18861599-18863737 GCF_004916995.1 Morone saxatilis | reverse complement strand
ATTCTCATTCTGGCAGTAAAGACTGTAAATGAACTGATGACTGTGTGTTCTCTGACCGGAGCCCTGTAGTGGCTGATTTCCACACACACCAGTTTCAGAGTTCAATACCGAACAAAGGTCCTTTGAGCTGGATTAATTGGCTACTGCAGAAATGTCATCAGAATATAAGCCAGCGTCTTTATCACATCACGAGGCCCACCAGCGCCATGTGAGGCATCACTACCCACCCAGACATCTTGAGGACTACATCCTGGTCTACAATACTCAGCGACCTGCCCTTTTCTCCCGCCCTACCGAGAGAGAGTCAGAGGAGCAGAGAGGAGCAGCAGCCGCAGCAGACAGTGGCCATATGAAGGTAGCCTCTCATCTGGACATACACGTAGCCTCACACAGCCCGCGCTCAGGTGACACGCTGAGCACTGCTTCACTTAAAACACTCATTGAATCCATCTCAAGGAGTGAAAGGGAGGAGAATGATGAAGTAGCCAAGCTCACCAACAAACTCCAGCAGTATGAAACACAACAGCGTAGCCGCCAGGAGCTACTGGAACACATTGCTTCCTTCTTAAAGGAAGACGAGGTAGATGGCGATCATCACAACAGGGAGAGTGCTACACCCCCACCAACTCTGTCACCCTCAGCGCTTCATCCCCATACATCCTTTGCCTCCCCAAGCCATTCTCCATCGTCACTAGCAAAGCAGGCATACAACATGGAGCCTCAGGCTGGTGGACTCATTAAAGGTCCGTGGGACCAGAGAGTGGGACAAAAGTGAGAGACCTCACCCCTATGGCGAAAGGTGACAGAACAAAACTCTGCATTCACACCAATACATCCAGCCTTGACAAAGTGTCCAGACTCCCTCTATTCCACCATCTCATCATATGCTGTAGTAACGCCAACGCTAGGAGTGCAGCACATTACCAAGTCAGATTGGATCTTGCGAGGAAGGCAGGCTGTCAGACACCACCAACTCAACTGCCCTTCCTGCCAGCGATGGAGAGCTCAGCCAAAGGTCCCACGGATGGCGGACCTGCCACCGCAGAGACTTAGACTTCTCTGTCCACCCTTCTACTCAACAGGTGTGGACTGTTTTGGACCTTCCCTAGCCAAGATTGGTAGGAGAACAGAAAAGCATTGGGGTACCATCTTCAAGTGCCTCACGACCCATGCTGTCCACATTGAACTCCTCAACTCCATGGATGTGGATGCCTTCCTCCTTGCTCTTCATCGGTTTATCACCAGACGTGGCCGACCGAAGGCGATTCTGTCAGACTGTGGTACTAACTTCCACGGTGCTGAACAGGAACTCCGCAGAGCCTTTGCAGCCATGGAACCACAGTTGAAAGAACAACTGACAGAATCTCAGATTGACTTCAGGTTCTACCCACCAAATCCTCACTTTGGTGGTGCATGGGAGAGGGAAGTTCGTTCAATCAAGGCTGGTCTTAATGTCGCGGTGGGGAGTCAAGCAATTTCAGAGGACATCTTATACACAACCTTGGTGGAAGCTGAGGGGATCCTAAACTCTAAACCACTAGGTTATGTGTCAGCGGATGTCGCCGACCCTGACCCCATTACACCTGACATCCTTCTCATGGGGCGGCGGGATGCGTCGCTACCTCAAGTGGCCTATGTCCCAGCGGACATGGGGCAGCGCAGATGGCGCCACTGTCAGGTGCTTATAGACCAGTTTTGGATCCAGTTCACACGGAGCTACCTGCCAACTCTTCACACGCGACAGAAGTGGCGGAAGTCATCAGAGAACATGGCTGAGTGTCCTGAGATAACTTCTGTTATGAATTGGCGCTATACAAATAAAACTGAATTGCAGCCAAATATGTTTTAACAAGAATGGCAGTTATGTGCTTATGTATTTTCTAAGTAATTTTTATGGCTTAAAAATCATGACCAATTTGTTGCAGTTAACATAGCTAGCCTAGTCTAACCAGTGGTTCAATAAATGTCACTGCTTGGCTGCAACTATTTGAGTCAGCCCTTGCTGCACGTCCACAGACCACTGTATCATGATCATGATTTGAGCATTGAAGAATTAAAATGTACATGGACTCTCTTTGTTCTGAAAACCACAGTGAGCAAGTTGCTGCAGCCAACGTCCCAAAAAGAAGTGCCTAACT
>NW_023339774.1:18829616-18861499 GCF_004916995.1 Morone saxatilis | reverse complement strand
TTCATTTTAAAGGTGCCTCAAGGGTTAACAACACTGAAACATTTGAAACCAATGTAGAACAAATCTTTGTTGTTGTTTTTTATTCACACATTGTTATGATTTAATAAGGCGGATGACTAAGGCATGCTATTATCGGCAATATTCGTATGTAGGCAGTTTTTAAAAAATGACTCATGGGTTCGGGACAAAACATGCCTTAGTACTGTGACTAATATCTTTACCTACTGTCACTGTGCTGCATTTGATCAGCCATAACATTATGACCACTGACTGATGACGTGAATATTATCATGGCAGTGGGTGGGATATATTAGGCAGCAAGTGAACATTTTGTCCTCAAGAAGTGGTAGAAGCAGGAAAAACGGGCAGTATAAGGGTTTGAGTGACTTTGAAAAGGGCCAAATGATGGCTAGACGACTGGGTCAGAGCATCTCCAAAACTGAAGCTTTTGTGGGGTGTTCCCGGTCTGCAATGGTACGTACCTATCAAAAGTGGTCTAAGGAAGGAAAACCAGTGAACCAGAGACAGGGTCATGGGCGGTCAAGGCTCATTGATGCACGTGGGGATCGAAGGCTGGACTGTGAGGTCCGAATCCAGCAGACAGGGTGCCCAGGTGGTCATAATGTTACAGCTGATCGGTATATATCAAAATCATTCTCAGCTTAAAGCAGTCATCTGACAGATGCACTATAACACAATTAATTATCACTTGATTCGTTTTAGCATCTTTTATCTTATTATTTTGTTTTTACGCAACTTTACTGTTTTGGTTCACATTCAGTCTTATCAGCATCGATTTAAGGATTTGCCTAGCACCAAATGGCGGACAAAGTTAGCAACTAACTGGTGAACACAGGTGAGCATTAAGCAATTAAAAAGTCAGACATTTTTCTCAGGAGAAGGTGGAAACAACAAAGAGAGCTGAAAAGAGAGTGAGTATAAATCTTTGATGTTGCCCAGAGATGGCAACTGTATCCTAACAAGTTCATCATATTAACTTAAAAGTTAATATATGTCAGTATTTTTTTTTACAGCTTATTTCACTGCCCCCAAGTGGTCAAAAAATCGCAGGTTGCAGGTTTAAGACTACTCTTTAGTACGCTTGCCACTACCTAGTGAACTAGTTCATTCATACAGGTTGTGACTCAGAGCTCCAACAAACACAACTGGCAGTGTCCATGTGTGGGAAGCCTGCTGGGGATCAGTTATACACAATAGGAGCAGGGGCAGGACATTAGGAGTTGCTAGTAGTTATTTGCCAATATGTACATTTGGTTTTGTGTTGTCTTTTGAGGTAGTAATATGCCACTTTTACACAAGATCTGCTGCTCTGCTCAGTTTGGTGGAAGTTTGTAGAAAAGTAAAAGTTAAAAATATTTTAAACTACCACATGCCACATTGTCTAATGATGGTGCTTGGGCGATACTTACTTTTGCATTACACTTTGTTGTAGAATAAGCTTGAAGGTACAGGAGAAAACTATAAAATTGTTGGCAGTATGAGTTGAAGTGGCCCTTTTATTTTTAGCATTGATATTATGTATTTATATTTATACTCCAACACAATGGAGACTGATTTAGGAGTTTTCATTATCATGTTAATATCACACAAGTATGTCACACGTGCAGATGTTGTCCTGAGACAAATCAAACAAATTCTAACTCAATCTTTTGTCACCCGTATGTAGATAAAAAGATTATTATATTTTGTTCATGTTCGCCAGATGAGGAAGCACATGCAATGAAATCTCATGATCTCAGTCAGACAAAAGTCAAATATTTCCGTTGTCAGACTCTATTCATGAAAAGGCAGGCATGTCTTACTGATGCCACAAAGATGTCATTAAAGAATGCTGTCTCGCAGGTATCAGCAGGTATATTTATGGTCCCTTTGAATTACACACACAAAGCCGATAAACACCCCTTGTAACCATTTCCAGTTATAGAGACTTGGCTGAGTGATGGCTGTAATCAAGTGTAGATTGTTTCCCATGATCTTTTAAATACAGTTATGATTATAACACATCTGCTCAGTAACAGTATTACTTGCAGTGGTGTTTTGCCATCCTAATTCACATGAAAATACAGAAGATTCAAGACTGAGACAAATGGAGTTAAGTTATACAGTATGCAACAGCTCCAGCTGGAACAGTTAAATACTTGTAAAAACTGGGCACAATAATGACAACTGAGACTGAAGGTCTGCACTGGCAGTTGCAGTCTGTTACACCGATGATGACATTAGACAAGCATGTGCTGCCTGCTGCTTGCAGATTACTGTGGATCGAGGAACATATGTCAAATGGAGACAAGATTGTTATTGTCATATCTTTGGAGTTCAGAATAGGCAATATTCACTATGAAAAAGCCATCATAGAGAGCCCTATGGTGTTCTGGGACCTGTATTTTTTTACAAGGCCTAGTGAAGCATTTGTTAAAATTCTAAATCTCAAATTTTTAGTATCCATCAGCATGATCAAAAGAAGATGGAACAATGAAGACAGCACCAACTCTGGGAGCGACTTATAATTGCATGAGTTGGTGTGAACAAAATAATTTGTAGCGCTTTTGAATAGACTGCATTATTACCACTGCCAACGAGGTTATGTTTTCAGTTCTTTTTGTTTTTCTTCTGCCTGTTTGTTTGTTAATCTGCCAGATTTCTTTAAATACTCGTTTATATATTTCAATGAAATTTTGGGTACAGATGTTGATCAAAGATTTCCATGACCTCATGCATGTGTATTATGATGTAGATTCGACGTTGGTTATTTTTCGTGCATTACCTGTACTTGTCAATTTGCCAAAGCACTTTTTAATTAACATTAAAGTTGCTGATGCTTTGTCCTTGGCCCAATTTACACCTGAAAAAATAATAGGGTAAACAAAATTCCTTATAATTATTGAATTATAATTATATTTAATCCTACTTAAAGTTGCTTTGCTAGTAGCTAGTGTTAGAAGCTAGTGGGGTTAAATAATCAGTTTTGTTCATTCAGGACTCACTCATGTTATAGACGTGCTGCCAGAGGGCCTCGGCCCAGCGCTGTGTGTCTTCAGGGGTGTGCGTGGTCAGCATGTAGGTTACGTCCTCTCCTTGACGCTGTGTACTGATGTATATATTCCGGCAATGGGCAGAATCTCTCTCTGACACACAGACAAGGGTATCCTGACACAAAAACACACAGACATAATAATAATCATTTTCAAACCTAATTATTCAGATAATCGGGTTGGATTTTTGCAAACACATGACAAAGCACCAAATGAGTGTTTCAGACAAACATCCACATAGCTAAGATATTACAGGTAGCCACAACACTACTGAGTAGTATTAATAGCTAACACATTGATTGACAAAATCAGTTTTAACTGCAGTTTGACAGAAGCTCAGAATAAATCTGCTGCTGATGATAACATCCTTTTTACAAATATATCAGCTGTAGGAGTACATTTGAACGTTTTATCATCTACTATCAGGTACTTTAATCCTGTGGTTCTCACAGGTCCCCTTCAAAAGGTAAATCTGGGGAACCATGACAGGATTAATGAAATGAAAGCAAAGTTCTGCATCAAAGATTTGTATTCATTTTTTGTCTATTTAACAGTTATTTAAACAACACAACCCATCATTTAAATAAGGACAGAGGGGAAGTCACTGCTAACAACTCATAAACATCTGAAACTGGCACCAAGTAGACACAAACCAAAAAGATTTGGAACCACTGGTTTAATGCGTTGTATCTTATAAGATTGTCCAGTGTGTAGTAAGTAACTAGTGCCTATACCATAGTTGTCAGATGAATGTAATGGAGGAAAAAGTACAATATTTCCCCAGTTAAGTTCAAGTGCCTCAAAATAGTAGCAATATTAGTAAAATATTTGAGTAAATGTACTTAGTTACTTTTCATCACTGGATTGACACTATTGTTTTGTGTGCAATAAGCTGTAAATCAATGTCTGTAGATAGAAAATAGGACACTATTTATATGACATATTTTAACTATAGATATATGTCTAACAGACTGTGACAGAAATGAATCCAGTTAAAAGTGGATAAAATATTCCAATCTTCAGATGCATACCATTACAATGTGTTTCCTCTCCTTGGAAATTCACTAGTGCACTCTGGTGGCTTCGGAATGTTATTGTAATCAACATGGACTAAACCATAAATGAATCCATCTATTTATTCATTTAGAACCAACCTTTCTAATGTGGATTACAAGTAATGGCTTGTCCTCAGACTCCAGGTCTTCTTGATTCTGATAGCAGAGAAGACTTTGCCCCCTGAGGATGCCACAGACATTTTGCCAGCAATTAAGGTCCTCTTCAAGCTGAATGAGAGTGGGCAGTAAAGTGATACAGTGAATGATAATGTGATACCATTTTTTTTTTATCACAAAGCAGGATAATATATGACAGTCTAGTTACCTTAACCTTGAGTTGGCCACTTATGACTGACTGAATCATGCACAGAGGCTGAGCAACTAGGCGGCAGCACATATTGCCATACAGAGGCAACCAGAATGGACTATCCTCTGGAAAAAAGAAAAAAAAGAGGGATAATAGCAGAGGAGAAGAGACAAGAAGAAGAGAGGAGAGGAGAGGAGAAGACTTACCTGTTGCTGCTAGTGACAAATCATGTGTCTTGAAACTGTCCTGGACGTGTTCGATTCTTAGTGTTGTGTGAGCCAGCAGGTTATACTTAGGCCCCCTTCAGACAAAAAGCACGGGGCAAAATCAAGCTTCATTTTTCTAGCTGATACTCAGTTAAAAACTATTTTCCTTTAGTGTGTGTTTCAGTAACAATTGGCATCCTCACAGTGTAGACAGGTCAGGTGATAAAGGTGGTGACACACTTCTAGGTCCTACATCTCCACAGGATCCACAACCAGTTGCAGACTCAAACGCAGCACGGATCTTCGTCCCAGAGGAGCATCCCAGAGAGCCCCCCAGACGGCTCACTCTCCTGGGTCCTAGAGCTGGTGAGAAATCCTCAACCGCACAACTGCTGTACAGCTCAACACGGAGCTGAAACCCTGGACCTACCTCGTTGCTGCTTACACACAGACACATTTATACCAGGACATAAAGAATGTCTTTAAAGTGGGACTGCACAAAGACTAAACCTAAGAAAAAATATATAATTAAAAACAGGTGACTTACAAAATTATAGTGTCTTCAAAACAGATGTCAGTTAAAGTCCTGTCTACCATCACCAGATCAGTGTCATGGATCTCTGTGCCACACTGTAGCAGGCAGAACACAGCGCAGCGTTGTTGCTCTGCAGGTAAAAAGAATAGAGTAAAAACTGCCTTGCTTAAGTATATTGTATATTTGATTATTTCCGATGATGATATACACGACTAGGCATTATGGTGAGGTTAACAAGGTTTCCATGCAATCAAAGTCTTTATTTTGTAGCAAATTTTCTCTTGTGCAACCAGCGCAACCAGCCCCCTTGATCACACTATGCAGACTTACCTCCTTTGTTTTTGAAGTACTCTGAGTCTTTCCACATCAGTGGGATTCGCAGATCTATAGAGTGCAATTTTTTAAAAGTTAGAAATATAAAAGATTCAAGTATTTTTATGAATTTGTGGCAAGATAATTTGTTAACACTCACCTGAAAGTGCTACTTTTCCCATACATGACACTAAGTCTTCAGATGGCCTGCAGTAAAAGAAAAAGATCATCTATCCAACATACCATACATTCATACATACTATACATACTGTACAGAACAATATGTATATGGGATGCACAAAATAACAGGAACTCGAGTGAAATTTTATTGTACTTTATTGTATTTCATTTAAATGTAAACACAATAAATCAGGTAAACCCACACGTCTAAACAAAACATAAATGTTAGCTTGTCTGGCCTCTGGTGGCTAGTAGGAGGTATGGCACTGTCCACAAACACTTCACTTGCTTCACTCTCTTCACCCCACTGATAAGGATCTATTATCTGTCTCTTTACCCATACAAACTATATATATAGAGAGAGATATAGATATATATCCTTGCACTCCATCTGACCTGCGCCCCACTCTCTGTAGGATTTGAGCTTTCCTCATCCTCTGTAGTTGGCTGAGCAAGGCCAGAATCCGGGAATTGCAGGTTAGCAGGCTCTTGGAGGCCTCCAGGGCCTGCTCTCTCCTGGAACAAGCTGCCAGTAGCTTACTGGCCCCCTCCCGCATCCGCACCTCCCTCTCAATCTGCTTCAGCACCTCTTCATCCTGTCCGAGATTAGTGGAAAATAGAACATTCCTTTGATCAAAACTATCATCTTTTTATTAAAGAGAAAGACAGATAAACAGCTTAGATTGTTTCAAGGTAGGTACTGACAATTATCTGACTTCCTGGAACCAACCAAACAGTCAAAGCATGAGTACAATGCGTTTAGCCATGCTGGAGGCATAGCTCTAGGGATGGCAATGTTGGTCTTTCAGTCTTCCACCACTTTGGTGCAACCTGACATATATTTTACCAACTATTGGATGGATTGCTATGAAACTTTGTACAGACATTCACGGTCCCCAGAGGATGACCCCTACTGACCTTAGCCGCTTCCATAGCAGGAACTTTCCCCAGGGACTAGGAACCTTCCACCACAGGGAGTCTTGACAACTATTGGATGGATTGTGATGAAATCACCACTAAGTACAGCCTAATGGAGCCACTAGCAGGCTATGGACTCTTAGTCTTGGTATTTAATGTGTCATAAGGTAAGGGAGTGCAATTAGTCATTCCAATTTCCAGTTGTTGTTGCTGATATACAGTGATAACTATGACTAGGACATTATATCAGGTGGTAGTCACTATTACCAGCCTTGTAACACTCAAACACACTGACCCAGAACTGTTACATAAGAGCCCAGTACCCATGAGGTGACAGTGTTGATCTAGTGCATCACATTAATCCCTGGATATAGTCCAGCTGTCAGAGCCCTAACACTGATTTCAGGTAAGTTGATTTGATCACAAAGCAGTAACAAAGTACATGCTGTTGGAATTTACTTCCACACAATAGACAATGTTGCCTTTGTCTTTGTCTGTAAGATTTTATGATCTTATGCTTTGACAGGTAAAAAACAACACGGTGTGTGGAACTATTGAAAAACTCTTCCAAAGTCCACATGCAGTAGATTGAATCCCTTGAGGGAATTCTTTGTTGATAATCCACTTAGTAGCATGTTTCCTAATAAAGCTTTTTATAGCAGAGTCTGTAGTTCAGAGGGCTGTTCTATTTATAATTTCATTATGTGGACATTATGATGTACTGAAATGATTATTAAGATATTTTTACACTAGTAAACTTATTAAAAATAGTCATGCAATATGGTGTTTGCCAGATCTATTTTTAGACATACGCTTCTGTACTTTGTGGTCATCCAAATGGATCAGTGAGTTAATACACTTCAGGCGATTCTTCAACGACAACATCAAATTTTCCCATCATTAACACAATACGCCTCAATACGAATGTTATATAATATTTTTAGACTTGTTTCACAATGTATATAATTAAGTAGTGTTGTCTTTTGGTTAATGTCACATTCTTGGGCAGTCTTTTGAGGTTTACCATGCATTAAAACAAGCCATATAAGTAAAGTGAAGTACAGCTTTAGGGATCAGAAGGTGGTTGCATAATTCGATCATGTTTTCTGAGCCTAAGCCCTGTTGATATGTTGCAATTTTTCCTACATAATAACATAACCTGTCGTTCACTCAACTGGCATTGCAAAAACCTTAAAAGCTTCATTTGTACCATATCACACCTTTCAAAAAAGTAGAGCACACCTAAAACTGATGATGATGCTTGATGATTAATCCAATATATTGATTTTTCACAGAACCACTGTATGGATTCAAATGTAATCTATTAAGAAACCATCATGTTAAAGTGCAAATCACTGTAGATCCTTGGTCTGCAGATACTTCTCCTAGCTAGTATGACAATTACCTGAAAATGACTTTTCTTTAAAGGTTATATTTACTAAGTAAAGTATTTATTTTACTTTTAATAATATATATATATATATATAATCATACATACATTCATGCACTGAACCACAATATAAGCACGTATAATTAATTATTCACAAATGGAAAAATACAAAAAATACACAAATCCTCTTATTTCACTAACCTGGGTGTTATCATTCATGTTCCTTCTCTGCAGTGCCTCAGTGGTGTGCTCCAGCAGTCAGCAGGCAGTACAATGAGTGGACTGACTAATCTCACAGCTGACTGGAAGAGTGTTTGAGTGGACCTGCAGACAGAGCAGTTAGTTACTCAACAGAGAGCTCAAAACGGTCTTAAGCCTCACCACAAGAGGTTGCAGCATGGGGGATTAGTGGAGTCTTTTATTCCGTCAGCTCTGTCACATGATATACAGTGAATATTTACATTATCCTAAAACACTTAAAACATACTGTAGTATTCCCTTTTTGAATCACAGAGGTGGCTTCAATCATTTCTGAGGTAACTATTTGTGGTGCTGTGAATAAATTTCCTTCTGTGGCGCACACCTCATCCTTAAACACAGCATTTCAATGTGTCAGTGGTGATTGTCATGTGCTGTTCATAAAGGCCAGCCAGCCATACATTTCAGTCCCATTTCTGTCAGAAAATGCCTCATTGCAACAAGGGGTTTTAAATCACCACCACGCATCAGTATCCAAAATGGCCAATGACCTTCTTAATGGCTGGTGGTGATTTTTGTCTGGCCCTACTAGCAATATGTTCATAATAGTGATAGTTTCAGTTTCAGCTTCTGTTTGTTCCTCTCAAGTAATGGGCATCGCATTAGTCACAGAGCCAAGCATTTGCTGGTCTGACAAATGAAAAACCTACAGATTTTTTAAAGACTTTTCTAACCATCTGGATGGAAAATATGTGTTTGTTATGGTAAAAAAAATATATAAAACCAGGGTGTGAACTACAGGGGAGCCAGGGTGAGCTTGGCTCCTCTTAATAAGACACAAGCTCCCTTAAAAACACGATTTGTGAAATTTTGAGGGGGGTCTCTAAAATACTGACAATATGCTATTTTTACCATGCATTTTGTTGTATCTTCACCATCGTGGATCATGTGTATATTTAGGATATAAATGATGTATGATTCATGTATAAAGGTGATTCATCACAAATTCACAAAATTAAATATTTTGTAAATATAGTAAATATTCATGTTGCATTTGAGACTGCTCAAGGTTGAACAGTTCTGTTAAGAAGCCAGACTGTGCATTTAATATTTAATTAAACAAAAGATGTTGACAAATATTCTACAAATTTACAGTGTGGCAGCAATCTGGCAGAAGACACAAAGCCAATATCAAAAAAGTAATTATAAATTCATTCTACAGGTCTGATAAAGACACATACAAAGGTCATTTTTGATATACATCTTTAGAATTTAAATGTTTTCTCATCATGAAAACAGTAAACTCAACATTCAAAAGATTAGCAAACTTGCATCTAGATGAAAGATTGGATCAAGTGTTGGTGGAAGAATACATTTTATTCAAATCTTACATAATTCCACATTTTATTTTTCATGAACTAATGAAACACATGGTAGAGAACACATGATGTGTTTTCGTTTCAAGTATCAAACATAATCTGAATGCCGTCGATCTGTACAAGGACCTCTTTGAACATTCAAATGATCTATATACTATATACAGTAAAACAAAATTTCTGCTCTGTATGCGGTGAATTTCAGAATAAAATAATGCAATATTACTACATGAAATGAAAGGCCAACTTTAAGACATCCTTTTTTTTTTATCACATACAACCAAAAAATAGTTTCAGGTTAGAACAGGTGATTAAAAATTAACACAAAAATACTCAAAAGAGGCATTAAAAAGGTAAGACATTTAAACATGCAACTGTACATGATAGCAAGTAATGCAGTTTTTATTCCTGAGACCAATGTTGTGGTCTGTGTTAATGGAACAGGTATCGAAAAATGACAGAAACAAAACAAAAAACAGTTTACTATTGTACAATATGTACATGTTCACAGGTAATTATAATCAAGTTAGGGAATCTGAACATTGAATAATTGGGACAAAGCTGTAACCTCTTCGAGTCAAACTAGTGTTTTACCAGTGTTTTGGTTATTGAGTTACAATTCAATATTTATTATTCGAACTAATGGTCGTGTAAAAAGGCATTTCAGTAAATTGAAACTACTGTACATATTCAAAGTGCTTGTGAAAGTAAAAAATGCATCCGTCAGTCTAGTAGATTTTGCTTCACTTAATTGCAACTGACAGCAAACACAACAAAAACTAAATCTTTTAGTTATAAATTAACCTTTACAAACATAACTTAACACAAAAAATCTTTTAAAAAGGCAAGCCCACAGGTTACTCCTCTCACTCCACCTCTCTATGGCTTTTATCCCTCTTCAACTTCTGTAAAAATGTCACTTAAGAAGTACTGAGACACGCTGGTGGGCTCCTCTATAGAGGTGCTCTCCACATCGTCACTGTGCCGGGAAGCTGGAACCTACAACAAAGGAGAACAAAGGATGAGCTGTAATCGACTCTAAGTGGGTGTGTAATAATTCCACTGACTTAAGATGACCCCCCTGCCTTTATACCCTCCTCACCTCAGCTGGACACAAGAAAGTGTTAGGAGTCGAGCATAGTCGGCTGTGCTCAGAGGTCTGTTCCATGTCCACCTCAGTTTGTGTTGGTGATGTAGTAGAGGGTGTGAAATGGGTGTCCTCTGGAGGCTGTGTGGGACTGGGTGAGGGAGCGACATCATAGGATGTTGAGGCTACAGGTGCTGGGGTAGATCGTTTCCTTGCTGCACGCGGAGTTTTGACCTTAGAGCCCTTGGAAGCTGCTTTGCAAGATGGAGAACTGCTTGAAGGGTCAGTGATGTCTGTCTCAGCAAGGGAGGAAGGGAAGCCTTTGGGATTTCTGTCAGGTATTGGAAAATAAAAATTAATTGATATTAATTGCAAATCAGATATCAACATGAAAACCAACAAACTACTACTGTCCTCACCTATTCCGACTCCTAGTGCCCCTAGTCTGTGTAGTTTGTGCTCCAGAGCTGTGATCCTCGACCTCATTCCCACTCGTCAGAGTCTCCTTTTCAGTGTCTTCACGATCATCGCTTCCTTTCTGTGGCTCAGTGACAACCTCATCAAAGTCTTTTGGCTGCACAGAAGGCCCGGGACGCTCTGAGTCCTGGGTGCAGATAGGCTCTGCTTCCTTGGCAGTGAGGGTCTTGCTGGCTTGTTTTTTCCTTTGAGTTTTGGGCTTAGCCTGCAGTTTGGCTGGTTAAAACAGAAACAGGAACACGATGAAAAAGATGTGCCAAATTCACTGAGAGTGCATGCGATGAGTAAGTATTCATTTACTGCATACCTGTTCTTCCAGTGCCCATTAGTCTTTGTTTTGTAGGTGGATGTTCAGTCTTATCATTATTCTCTACAGTCTCTGGTAATATGGATGACTGGACTGTAGTACTCTCTGTTCCATAAACACAAATAATGCACATTTACCATTTCTAATACGACAATAATCATAACTTTAAATAAATGACAGAATAATGCAGTCACTCTACCATGTGGATCCACTGGATTCTCCATGATCGAACCCTGGTGTGGGTGAGAAAAATATACGTGTGACAAATACAGACATTTTATCACATTGCAGCTACAAGTGGTTCCTTACAGCTTCACTTACTATATATGTAGCTGGGTCTGGTCCAGTATCTTTTGCATTAATGAGGCCTGTCTCACCACTCTCCTCCATGGACACAGGTACAGCGACATTAGAGAGCCCATGTCCTGCTGCCGCCAAACTCTCTCCAGAAACACTGCTGAGGGGTGAGGAAAGTTGTAAAATAAAAGGCTGAACAAAACCAGACCCACGCCTGCATGAACAGGTGATAAAAGGCAGGCACTAACCTCTGCTGCTGTATTGATGCATCTGCCACGGGAAGATAAGGGAGAGGCTCAGACACACAGTCTACCACCTCCCCTGTTGAACAGACTGGGATCTCAGTCAAAGAGAGGATGAAAAACGGTTCATCTGGATCTGAAGGCACCTGCTCTGACAACACTGAGAATGAGAATGAGAGGGAGAGGGGTTTTATCCAAATCCATGGTGCATATACTTAATATAATAAACAACACAAAAACAACTTAAGAGAGTGGAGTGATCTCTGAATGACTTACGGTCTGGAAATATTGTGAGACTCGGATGGCTTTGGATCCCTCCTGTACTTGATGCTGATGCATCCTGGTGAAGAGTATTAGAGAAACACATTTGAGAATTAACAACCAAGATTATCATTTTGTACCATGCAGTGTGGAAGCATCTGCATTCATTGTGTTTCTCCACTACTTTATTGATATTTTCCCTTTAATTTGTCACCCAGTCTGTACATGTCCACAAGATATGCCTCCTCCTGCACACATTGATTAATATCTTACCTGAGCAGAATTGTCAGGCACTTCTGTCACACAGCCCAGAGAGGCTCCAGCAACTTTTGAAGGCGAGTCTTGTTGATTCAGTTGTTCAGTAACTTGTGTCAAGCAGCCAAGTGAGGAAACAGCATCACTTGGAGGGCAATTCTGACTACTATGTTGCTCAATAGCTCCCTCTGCTAGTTCTTGAATGTCAGGCTGGAGTTCAGACACAGGTTTGTCGAAAACTGAAGCATCCGCACTTTGTGCGCAAATACCAGAGTCTGTGGAGAAAGAAGAACCTTTAGTGATCAACAGCAGTGCTGCAGGGCCATAGATGGCAGTAATCTTGAACATCTGCTTAACATTCTTTGAGATAAGGAAGATTTCATATTTTTTCAAACCTGCTTCTGCTTGTTTTATATTCTGGACTTTTTGGGGTTGTGAAGGTTGGCTGCTGCGTCTCAGGTTGGGTTTGGGTTTAACAAGCCGACCTCTACGAGTCTGAGGAGCTTTTCTTGAGGACTGGGATGAGTCAGCTGACTTCGACGTATTATCATCAGTGCTTTAAGTGAAAAACAAACTGTTACAAGAGAAACTAATAATTGCTTAATACTTCCTTAAAAACATTAGGCTGTAAATAAAGCATGACAACAATTCTTGTACCGTGTTATACCTTTCAGAACACAGAATCATAAAAATGTCTTACCTTTGGGTAGTTATTTGATTAGTGGCAGGGGTTTCAGAACATTGTTGGACTGCATCTTGACTTTGTGCCTCGGAAGCATTCTCTGAAATTGGAGTGCTTTCTTTTGGAGCTGGTGTGGACTGTGTATTAGTAAGGAGTATAGATTTAATTTTTGACTCTGTTGACCCATCCTCTGAAGACTGGACATCTGAAATTGCAATTGGATTATCTGATGGTTGGGTATTTGTCTCTGTAGTTCTGTCCTGCTTGCAGTCCCCTTGTGAAACACGTATAGTCTCCACCTTGTCCCCTGTGGATTCTACTTCAACTGTGGGTTTTTCATTGGTCTTATTTTCAATAACTGAGTCAGTCAACTCAGACTGATTCTCAGCAACCGAAGATGTGGTTATGACGATACCATCAGAGGACGTACCTTCATCATTTTTGCCATCTAGTGATTGTCTCTGACTGTCTTCCTCTGCAAGTTTTAGCTCTGTTTGTGCATTATTATTGTCCACAGGCTGTTGTTCTGAGGTTACACTTGAAGAGGTGTCCATATGGTGCTGTTCTGATGGTGTACTGACAACAGTTGTCCGCAGTTTTGTCTGTGTAGTTCTAGTGGATGGTCCTAAATTAGGTTTGGGTTTGACTTTGGGAAAGCGTCGCCTCCTTTGAGTTGCATTTTGTTCTGAGCCTTCTGAGCTTGAGTCTAGTGCACTTCCAACATTTGTCTTTTGGTCACCAGTTAAAGATAATTCTTCTTTGGGTAGAGTAGAGCACAATACCAATGATGGTACTGAAACTGAAGTGCCAGTACTTTTAATTTGGCATGGTTTTTGAGTAGGGGTGGTACTGCAAGTTGGCTGTGCTTCTACCTCTGCTATTGTGTTGTCAGTAGATTCAGGCACTGAAGCTGGGCCGGAGGGTTTATCCATAAGTTGCACGTTTGTGACAGGATCTTTTGTGGATTGAAGTTTGGACTGCTGGCAAGTAGATGTAACTTTACTCTCTTCTTTCTGACTGACAGATAACTCCTCTACATGTGTAACCCATGGAGAAGGATGGTCGCTAATCTCTTGGACGGGGGCTGAGTGTATGTCTGACTCTTGTCCAACTTGTGATTTTGGAACTGCTGAGTCGGATGTCAGTGGATAACTACTGTCATCTGTCTCAACATGAGACACCAGTTTTTCATGTATGGACTCAGATGTTGGCCTTGTGATCTCGTTCCCTGAGGCACTCTGATTTGATGTTGCTGCATCTGATTCTACATGAAAAACATTTCCATCATCTGTCTTTTTGTCCACAGTTGTAGACAGTTCCTCTGTGGGGGGTGTAAGAGTAGAGCCTGAATCCAATGATGGTATCAAATCTGAAGCAAGACCAGTGCTGCTTTGACTTGGTTTTTCAGGAGAGGTGGTGCAAGTTGGTTCCGTTTCATCCTCTTCTATTGTTTTTTCATTGAATTTGGGGTTTGGAGTTGGGTTGGAGTTTTTCTCTACAGTGTCTTTTTTGGTTTGAAGTTTAGAATGTACAGCTCTTGATGTCTGTGCTAGGCTGGGTTTGGGTTTGACCCTCTGGAATCGACTTCTCCTAGTCTGGTGAATAGATGCTTCTTCACTCTCTTCTTTCTGACTCGCAGGTAAATCTTTTACAGGTGTAACACATGGAGCAGGATGGTCGCTGCTCAGTTGGACTGGAACTGAATCCATGTTTGTCCCTTGCAATTCGGTGACTGCTGTGTCAGATGTCAACAGATTACAACTACTCTTGGTGGTCCCAACATGAGACATCAGTATTTTATCTGTGGAGACTCTGGTGGAGTTGCTGGTGGCCTGTTCCAGACTGGGTTCAGATGGAGTGTGACTCTGGTTTTCTGAGGCAGTTGGATCTGATGTTGCTGCACCTAATTTTACTTGACCAACAGATCTCTCCTGACTACCAGATGGCTCTTCTGTAAGGTTGACTTCAATACAAGAAATTTCATCCTTGGATAATTTTTGACAACAGTCAACAGGGGTGTCTTTGGCAGCTGATAGTGTCTCAGTGACTTCAGAAAGTTTGGGAGCAACTGTGCGGCTCTCTTCAGCTGTCCTCCCTGTTGATGTGTCTGGTTGGGATTTTGAGCGAGCAGTCCTTGAGGCTTGGCCTAGGTTAGGTTTTGGTTTTACCTTGGATATGCGCCCTTTCCTAGTTTGTGGAGAATTGTTCTGTGAGCTCTCTGGAATATCCGAACCAGTCTTCTGATCAGTGGTTTCAGTAATGGGCAGGTTACTATTCTCTGTTGTGCTGTGTTGTAGCTCCACAGTGGCAACAGTTTCTGATGTTTCTGGGACTCCTTCACTAGAAGTTGCAGACATGAGAGGAGTAGCACTGTTTTCCTCTTGTGCAGCAGGCTTTGATGCAATCTCTACTTCTAGGTGTTGGCTGGTTTCGTCCACACTTATTGATGTTGTCCCTGCAATTAAACATAATGGCACATTTGGAATTTACTGCTATTTTAAATAACAAAATCAAATTCTAATTTAAGGAATGTTGTGGCTTCTGTGTCTCTTACCTGTTGTGTGATCTTGTATGGTTGTTTGATTCTGTGCTGACTGGCAAAGGTGAGCCAGGTTGCCAATGGTCAACAGGGTCTGAGCAGCCTCATTGTAGCTCTCGTCCTCAGATTCTAAAACAAAAAGAGCCCCAAATTTATATTTGGAGATCTAAATATTACTAGTTTTCCACTGAGAGCAACCCAGAATAGTTCTATAACTTACCTTCTGCAGGTTCTGAAGAAAGGAAGTCTATAACATCCTGCAAGGGAAACAAATATATTTTAAGTCTCATCAAAAACTTGCCATATAAGCCAGACTAGTAGGATGTGATATACATGGTAAACATATATTACAGTTACCCCAGTTACACTTCTTTATCGTTTTCTTTCTATTTCAGTTGATTATGTCTAGTCACAAAAAGGTTTCCATGAGATCATCATGCAATTGATGAAATACCAAGACTGCATGCTGCATTATACTACATTATCATCAACTTGTCTTCACCTAAAGTGTGCAAAAACCAAACTTAGGTAGGAATAATGAGTCACAATGATTGTAAACCAAATACATGCAATTAAAAATGACAAGGAGGAGACACTGGAAGAAAATAAGGTTGCATTTATCAATGTTGACGCATTTGTAGATCAAACTAAGCAGATAGAGCAAGTCATATTTTAAAGGTTTGATCTCAGAAATGATAGTAAAATAAGAAGTGTAACTGGGGATAATGATTCAATTTCACTGTTACTACATTTTAAGCATGGGACACTTACAACCAGCAGGTCAAGCTGATGTTCACAGGATTCAGCTGTGCCTGTCTCATTTTGTGCCAGCTCACAAGAGGCATCGGGGCACAGAGCATCTTGGGAGATGCCCAACACATCAGGCATATTGGCCAAGATATCAAGCTATGTGTGGGATGGGGGAAGTGAGAGTGGAGGGTTTGAATTATGGAATGTAAAACCATGCACAAAAAAATAAACTAATTTAAAAACACAAAAATGCTTGTTATGAGAATTGTGTAAAAATAAAATTAATGGTTGGTATGTATCTGTGCAAGACGTGATGGGAAACAGTTTCTCATACCTCCTCCATAGTCTCTTCCACCTCTGAAATTACAGGATGTGGGGAGCGCAGGCTGGCAGGCACAAACGCTGGGGCAATGCTGGAGTTAGATTCAGGGTGCTCATCCTCCTCCACTTCTTCTTCCTCCCACTGATTTTCATTTTCTTCATCACTGTATTCTGATTGAGAAGCTCTGAGGGTGACTAGTTTGGGCTTTTTCGACTCTTGGGTTGGTTGTGGCTTCGACGTTCGTCCTCTCTTGGCTGTGCATTTAGGTTTAGGCTTGGCAGCAGAAACAGTGGACCCTGCTGGCGAGGCAGGAGTGGTTTCAGATGCAGAGGAGTGTGCATCCTCTTTGGCAGGGTAAGTCAAGGGCTTGGTGGGTTTGGGCACTCTCCCATACCTACAAAATACAATCACACACTGATGAAGCACTCCTATCTTGTTATATCCAAAATATTAGGAATTGTGAATGGGAGTGTTTCTGAATACAATGTTAAAATTGGAGTCATGAAATATGTGAAAACATAAAATATTGTACCTGGTAGGTCTCAGCGGTTGAACAGTGGCATCTTCTTCTTCAGAGGAAACATCATCCTTGGCTGTTGTCTTCTGCTCGGCTTGCCTTATAGGTGATGCATCTTTATTAACCTAAAATGTTACCATAACTTTCAGTAAGGCAAAGTAACAATGTGTAGAAAGATATGATGATGCTCTGAAACTGAAATAATAACCTGCTCTTTAGAAGCTCCATCACTCGCACTCTCGTCCCCTTTTTCCGACGCAGTATCTTTGGCCTTTGAGGAGGGTGGTGGAGCCTTTTTACCCCACTTCCGGCCCAAAGGCAGTAGCGGTTTTGGTGCTCTGCCTCGTGAGAGTTTAGCTGGCTTGATTGCGGTGTCCTTGGCTGCATTCATATTCTCAGTCTTTTCAGACCTGAGTAGTAGGGTACAACAGAGACTTTTAATGTCAACTGCAGATGCAAAAAAACACACTTCAATCTAAAATAAAAATGTTAAAGTCTTATTACATGTCTGAATTTGTATGGTCCTCAGGAAGTGCTGCCTCTGCATCTTCGGGTATGTATGCCTCATCTGAGCATATAAAAGCAAAACAAAATTAAGAGCCACACACACAGAGAAACTGGGATGACTTTGAGGAAAGATAAAACCTGAAATATCTGAATGCACCTGTACCTTGTTCACTGCTTTTTTCCACCGTTTTGTTTTTTTTGTCATTTGGTTCCTCGGTCGAGGCGTCCTGTGTATTCTTTCTTTTGCGTTTCTTCTTAGGCTTAGAAACAGGGGTTCCTCCCTCATTGCAGAGGTCCTCATTCTCTTTCTCACCCTCCTCCTCCAAGTCAGGAATTCCATTCTTCCCCTCCTCATCTTCCTCCTCCACATCACTTAGCTTATTTGCAGCTTTTTTGGCTGTAGAGGGAATTTCAAACACACAATGATTGTTGAATTGAGACAATGGGGAGAACAGTTGTTAAAACTGTATGGCAGAACAATATTTAAGTTATGACTAAATGGAACTAAACTCAGAGACTATTAAACATGAAAAAGCATAGAGATAGTTACCCTTTGCCTTTCTCTTCTGCTTCTTTGGGGAGTTCTTTTCAGCGATTAACTTGAGTTTCTTTCTGTTTTTCTGAACTTCCAGAATCTTCTCTAACAACTTAGAAAAATACTCTATGTCGAGCTTGCGCCTCTCTCCTACAAAACAATCGCCAAAAATGTAGCATCAAATTACGCAAGGAACATTAATAATTTGATGTTTCATTAAACCAGCTAAACATATTTTCCTACTGAATACTCACTGAAAGCTTTGTCAATCCTCCATGCATTCACACGCTCTTCTTTTTTGAATTTGTTCTGAAAGTATAAATCAATGCAATTAACACAAACAAATTGTGCTGTTAGTGAGGCAGTGTGTTGCTTCTTCATACCATGTTCTATAAACATGTGTGTATGTGTATAAATCACTGACCTTTATCTCTGATCGAGCTCTGTGAGGAAACAGTTGACATATCATGGAAAAGTCTGTCCCCACCATGCTAATTGCCAGGAAGAACATGTCTGTCTCTGATGGAAAACAGCCAACAATGATGGCATGAAACACCAATATGAACGAGGCATCACAGCAAAATGTGTCCTATAAATATGTCATAATTCAGGTATCTATGTCTACTATCAGTCCCACCTTCACTGGACCAGGGTTTCGAATAGGTCCCCTTCCTGAAGCTTGAATAAGTTGTAGTGGAGCCACGCTCAAAGATGGGGTCTCGTTCTTGAGCAGGATTTGGCCCTTTGGCTCGCAGGACTTCCACTGTCAAGCTGAGACACAGGTTGAGAGGATATGAGGGATTATTATATTATATAATAATATACAATAACTAAGCAAAAAGAAGTAGATAAACATGAAAGAAAGCAATTCATAAAAATCAAGTCCACTGACCTCTCCTCATCAATGATCAGTGAGCCGTCCTCTGCTACTTTGACCTGAGGAACCATAAGAGCATCTTCCTGCTCATCCTCTGCTGCCACATCCACCTCTTCCTCCTCCTCCTCCTGCCTTGGGCTTGAAATTTTAGGGGTGACTTCAGGTTCCTGCGCTCTCTCTGGTGACCTGGAGGGATGAAACTGGAAACATCAGAAGAGGCCTATACGATGTCCACATAAAAATTCTAGCTGTTGATAGAGATATTGATTATAAATGCAGTGAATTATCCAGACTTTAATTTTCATTCATTTTATCATTTAGATTAATTTATAAAAACATCAAATCCTTTTCAATACTGTGTTAATATGGATACAAATAAGGGAAATCAGGCTGAAGGTGTCATTTGTTACCCATTATGTACAACATCAATAAACTTACTCTTCTCTTCCTGGAGAAAATGGTACCACAGTCTCATTTTCCGGAGCTGGGTCTTCTAAACTAGATCTGGAAAAAATGCAAATGATTGTCACATAAGACAAATAAGAACAGAAAACCCTTCTTGTCAAATAAGATCCAGGATAATCAATAGAAAACATCATCTCTAGAAGTAAAGATTAAATGTTACATAAGCTTGACAAAACTGCAGAGGAGACACTTACGTCATTGGGTTAGACACTGGCAGATAACGAATAAGGTCCCTCATGGTCATTTTGGCAGGATCTAAAGTATATTCCTTTGCACGTGCCTTAGCTCTCTTGCTTTTCTGCAACACCAAATAATAACACCCTTTTACTGTAATGAATTAAAATATATCGAACAGTATATGTCTAATCAACATTAACATTAACTTAGAGAGTGAAGAGAACAATGACAAATACGCTTACTGAATAATCTGATCTTACCTTTTCTTTGTGCATCTCCTGCCTGAGCAACTCTCTGAGCTTTCGGGCCTTTGCAATCCTCTGTAAGTCCGATGGGTCATTCAGGAGTCTACTCAAGGAAAACGCTGGTTGTGACAGTGAAAGCCCACTCTTAGATGACACTAGAGTCTTGGCTTTCTCCGATATCTCAATAGCTTCTTTATCCGGTAGAGAGGGGGGGACTTTATCTGGTAGTCTGGGAGGAACTTCTTTAACTTGACCGTCTGACGTGCTTTCTAATTGTTTGCCACTTTCTGCTAGCGGTTCGGTTTGTTCTCGCAAGTCCTCGGCTGGGGGAACAGCTGAAAGTCCTGGACTGTCAGAAGGGATGAGGGTGGGTTTAGGTGGCACTTTGGGCTGCTTGCTCTCTTCTGAAGCCCTCCGCCGCCTCGGGGACTGGAGTCCTAGAGGGGCTGTTGAAGTTTCACCTTTGCTGGACGTTGTTGGCTTGTCAAGGTCTGCGGCAGAGACTTCAACAGGAGTTTCAGAGACTGCCTTGACAGGGGACTTTGGCGTCCGAGCAACAGCGGCGGGGCGGCCTGGGGCGACTTTGGGCTTGATAGAAAATCGTTTTCTTCTCTGAACTGCTGCTGAGGAGCTGGCACTTTCCCCATTTTGGTCATTGGTATCCCTAAACAGAATTAAGAATAGTTGTTATGCATAACAAAAGTTAGTAGAAGTAAAATACATTTTAGAGGTCATGTAATGCTTGTTACTAACCCTGGGGCTGTACGTTTTTCTGATGGGGTCACAACAGACTTATCTGTCACAGCGGTAGCAGTGCTGCTCTCACTGACATCTTTGGGGGTCTCACTGGCTTCCTGGTTTACAGTGGGAGCTTCCTGAGATGTTGCTGTTGTTCTCCCTGCCGTACCGACATTAGGCCGAACACTGAATCTTGACCGACGAAACATTTTGACCTGAAGTCACACAGAGAGTCATCGGTATTGCAAAAATTCAACTGAGGTTCTGACTTACTTACTTACTTAATAATCGTTTGGTCTTGCAATGAAAGTAGGATTTACTTTACTTTATCATTTAGCCGAAATACCAATTTATGTATAGATTTGCACGTTTTTTTCTGGTTACCATTTGTATAATTTTGAGGAACTAACACCTGCAGACTCTGTTTTGGTAAGAATTTCTTTGTGGTACAGTACGTATGCAAGTTTTTTCTTTTCCATTTTATGCTACTTTATATTTCTGCTCCATTACAATCGAGAGACATTTATTTGACACTTACTCAATCTACCTAGTAGTGTATATGTATATATAAAAGTGGCTCCACATTGATGAATTACAGTATTAAAAAGATCAAATGGATATATATAATTATAAAACACCGTTTTGCATGACGACTACTTTTACTTTAAGTACATTTTGCTGATAACTTCTCGATGTTTACCCAAGTAACCGTTTGAATATTTGGCCTGTACCTCGTAATGGAGTATTTTCAGACCATAGTTTTTCTACTTTTAGTTAGCTTAAGGATCTCAGTACTTCTTCCAGCACTGGAATTTGTTACTCTCTGTGACCATTTCACTCAAAATGCAACAATGAATAAAGTTACTGTGATAAAAACATATTGTGATGACCCATTCTGATAAACTTTTTGCCTGATGTATTATTTTGCAGATTGAAACTGAGTAACTTGTAATTGTAAAACACTCCATATACTATCTATACTATATACCCTATACTAGGTAGGACAGTGGTTTAAGTACAGCACATATATAAAAACACTATATTCGCTATGCAAGTGTAAGTTTAGTACTACAAATGCTAAATACAGCAGCAATGCGGAAAACCATCACCTACACCATCAAGCTCACATTACCTTATGTAACTTAAAGTTACTGTTACTGCAAACCTCCACTAACGTTAACTGACAGGACAAGTGACGTTGACAGCTGAGAAGCCGTTAAGTCTGACCGGAAAGAAAATCACCAGAAAAACCAGCAGAGGTTTAACACGTTATTCAAACGAATGCAAAACACAGATAAATGCGTGAAAAATGGACTAAACAAGTAGAAAAGTGCACAAAGCTGGGCTCAAACTCGCATGTCAACACTTTTAGTGTGCGAGTCTCCCTGCCTTGGACTCGTCCTATTGTTAATATTAAGAAGCCTAAGCGGCTACATTTATAATTTTATAATGTCTACATGTGTTATTGTGCTGGCAACAACGTACCTGTCCAAGAATGTGTCGTTTGCTGCAAGAAATAAGCTTTAATTTATCGACGACGGGTGGGAAGTAGCGGTCCCCATGCACACACTAATCCGCCATGTTTTTCATGACGCGTTATTTTCGCGAGTGAAAGGGGTTATGGGAAATGTAGTCAGGTTGCTGCAAAGAACCGGATGAGGCAAGAGTGTACAGTCTGTAGGCAAGATTGGCCTTTGCTCTAAACAGGAAACTGAGCATTACATTGGAACGGAAGGATTTCAAAATATTGTCTGTGGACACAACACCAATCTAAAAACACTTTTACATAAAAACACTAATAAAACTGAAAGCATAAATTGTTTTAGTTAAGCTAAAGTAGAAACGTATCAGCAACAAAATGTAGTCCTACTTAAAATTTCAAATTATTGTATTATTAATTATTATAAATCAACATGTAAGCAACATTTTGATGTATTTAGTGAAGCTAGTTTTGATGACTTAATACTGACTGATAATCAAGTTATTATTATTTATTCTAAACTTTTGTATTTAAAATATAGATTTTTGAAGTACAGTATCTAAAGTCAGATATCAATAGTAAAAAGCAGAAATATTTATACTTTATAGAAGTATTAAGTAGCAGAAAATGGAAATAATCACGTAATGTATACATTACTCAACTGTACATCAATATGTTTTTAGTTACTTTACACCACTGGTAATACATGTCATTTAGTTTACTCAATACTGAGGTATTTCCTTTCCTTCACTGATGCATAAATGCAAGGATTGTTATCCATTTTATACTAATTTATACTGCAAATATTGTTCTTTTTGCACAACAAATTGTATTTGACAGATATGTTAGTTACTTTATAGATTAAAACTATATATACAAAATCAACAAAGCATTGTTATAAAAACCCAAGTAGTTTAAATAACTTCAACAAATAACCAAAGTGATTAGTGGTTGCATGTTTAATAATAATAATATTTAATGTGGAAGATTAGTAAGTGGAAATAGACTCCACCTAGGGTTTGTTGTAATTAAATCTAGTCAGGTTACTCCTTACGTTCTCTACATGGCTATTCCTGTTGATGACATATAGATGTAAATTCTTGAACTTCTAAAAAGCCAGTTAATGCAATTGTAAGTCACAATTATTTTTCTCTCTTTTAAGTGGCATACCAGTGGTTCACCCACATAATATTTCATTCCAGCTACTGCATGTGTCCAACATTGTATAACAAACAATAAACAAACATGTTACATGAGTAAAAACAGAACAAATTGACTGAGACCATCAGTGTTTGGGCATGCAGCCAGAACTCCTGACCTTCTCATTTCTGGAATCACACAGTATATCTTTTTGACTGTCGATCCTCCACTGGACTGCAAACTGTTGATGAACTAATTCAGTCTCAAGAAGGCGATGGAGGGTTATAACTGAATTATTTTATTTCTTTAACACAGACAGCATCAGCAGTGAACCTCTTTGGACGTGCCTTCTCTCACACACCACATTTCTTTCTTCAGCAGATCATGACATAACATTTACTTCTTAGATCAGTGGTCTTTAGAAATAAGGGAACTACTGATTGGACAAAAAACAACAACATCAGAGGTGGAAGTGTAAAAGAAGGGTGGGTCAGGGACAAGAGTTAGAAGAGTTCATAATCTGGATTGTCTTGCGCACACTGTAGCAGCTCATCCCAAAGATGTTGTTTGATGTGAAGATCTCCATTTGCTCAATTTACTCCATTTCAACTGTTAGGGCAGAGAGAAGACAAAACATTGAAATAGTGTTTATCCTCTATAGATGAATTCATTCAAGAAATAAACAAATATAAACACCTACTTACTTAAGGTCAAGCAAAGGGATTTCCAAAAGGATCTCCAAAAGCGGCTGTTGAACCAGAAGTCTGACCAACAGGGGCAGTCTGCTGTAAGATCAAGGAAAAAAGACCAAAATTAGAAATAATTACTGTGATTCTTGATTTGGTGTAAATATACGTCTGTGCGAATCTCTGTACCGTAGCTACAGGTGGCACTCCAAATGGACTGGAATCTGGGGCCCCAAATGCTTGATCAAACATGTCCTGATTGTTTGCGTTGGGAGCAGAAGAGAAGGCGGCGTCGAGGAGGCCAGGGTTAAAGCTTGGGGGTGCAGCTGGAGCAGGGTTAGCTGGTTTAGGAACATCTAAACAAGCACATTACGACAGGACACAATTAGTGACAAATATCACAGTCATGTATGTGTCAGCTTGCAAAATTTTTAATACATGCACTGCCATGTCTTGCTGCAGCTGGTTTACCGTTAACTGCTGATATTTGATTGATAACAAAGTCATCATGATCTGCAGTTTCCTGAGCCAGGCCCACTTTATTTGAAAAGTACTGATCAAATGCTCCGGCTTCGTTGCTGCTGGGGACTGGACCAGAGTTGGACACTTGCTCCCCTTTCCTTGCTGGGATGGCAGGTGGTTTGGCAAGCTGGAAGTCCTTGAACATGTCCTTTCCAGTCTTCTTCTCTTTATCTCCAAGGGGGTCCAAAGCTGTGAAGGCACTGTTCTCTACCTTTGGATGGGCCTCCTTAGCAGGTGGTCTAGGAGGGGGGCGTGACGGACCTTGCTGGTCACCCATTCCAGGGAACGCGGCAGGGTGGAAAGGGTTGGTCATCGCAGGCTGACCCCAGCCTGCAGGACTGACTGGTGCACCTGGTGGAGGCTGGCAGAAGATGTGGGGTGGGGATAAAGGCGGGACAGGAAACTGAGATGGCATCTGGTGGCCCCAGGCTGTGGGTGGTATGGGTAGACCACCAAAGGCAGATGGCTGTGGGTAGCCTAGCGTAGTGCCTGGAGCTGCCCCCCCTGGCATGGGGAACATGGAGGGTGCAGGGGTGGAGGCTCCCCACATGCCTGCAGCAGGGATACTTGTGGTGGCTGGAGGACCTAACTGAAGATTCCCTGAATATAAAGAAAATAATTATGAAGGTTTACAAAGGGAATGAAATGTAAAGCCAAATCAACAGCTCAATATTTGGATAAGAAACAAAGTTCCCCTCTAGTGTATTACCCAGAGCAGCTATGGAGGAGGGAGTGGAGTTGGCAGGTGTACTGTTGAAGAGGTCAGCTGAAGCAGATGGCCCTTCAGACTGACCAGGAGCAGCGAACAGCTCTGCTCCAAACAGGTCACTTGCTGTGGACTTTTCACAGAAAATAAAGCAAAAATAATAAGTATTATTTCACCACACTGACATCATTTTCTACATGCTAACTCATGAACTATGCAGTACTTAGAAATTAAGATTAAACCAACCTTTAACAACAGAAACAAATGATTTACCCTCATTATGTAGTCAGAAATAAATGCTATTTATTTTCCCTGAACATTGATACATATGCATGCTTTGCCACTTACCCGTGCTTTTATCACTGAAGCATGAATGTTAGAAAATAGATTAAGAGCAGAGATGACAAACGGTACAGTGTATGTTTCAGCAGCACAGTCAAAGTGTCATTTATTCAAGCCAGATAGGGAAGCATGTGACCACCAGTGCATGCATAAAGACAGAACAGATCCAAACAACAAGCCCTTAACTGCAGTCCTTAATTATAGGCCTTGCATCTTATCTTAACCATGTGCATCCTTCGGCATATCCTGTCATACACCAATGCATAACCAAAATGCTAAGAAAGGGAGATGTTAGCAAACTAATTATACTCTGGAAAATGTGCATCAAACCCATTTTTAGGCATCCCACATGCAACTCTACTGTGATTCATCTAGCTATGGAATTTCACCTTTGCACTCCTTCGACCTCGTCCAGCCTTAGAGCTCTGCGGAGGGGGGTTTATGACTACTGAATCCTTGCTATGAGTCACTGGGGGTTGTTGGTGATGAGTTATGCCATTAGAGACAGGGACAGTACTCAAAGGTGAGTCAAAAAATGGGTTTTTGGTTGAGAGAACTGGTCCAGATTCATTCCCGTCCATCATGGTAATTGTGTTGCCCTGAGTTATTTTGCCCCCTAGTGGCCACTGTCCGTTACTGAGAGCTAGGATCATGGTCTTACTAGATAACCCATTTATCTGCTGACTTAGGTGTTCAGAGTCTCCATTCAAACCACTGTTAATAATTGTCTTACTCGTGTTGCCAGCAGTGCTGTTTAGGTGATTAGTGTTGGTGAGGGAGATGTGTGAATTATCAGGTGCTGACAGAGTGGATGATTGAGAAAGGGGGTCATCTCTGAAAGGGTCAGTGTCTGGGGTTGGAAAGTAGCCAAATGTTGAGGAAAAAGGATTCTCTGTCTGGGGAGATGCCCTACGGTCAGGGGCACAGGAAGTTACAAAGGAGTTTCCCTTTATGCAATTCTGATTGCTGTCAACTTCAGCAGAGAAGTCCAACAAGAGAATATCATTAGAGTCCTGGTTAACATGAGAGGGACAGTGGGAGAGAAAAAAAGATTTATGAATCAGTTCTGCAGAGGAAGAAACAAAATGAAAAATGAATCACATAGTGGAAAGACATGACAATTTAAAGCTGCTACCTGTAGAATATTTACCTCAGAATGTCACTGTCATATTCAATTCCATAGTACATCACAGTCTAAAGTCCATCTTTCAGCTTGAAATAGGAAGTGGTTACTCAGTTCACAGTTGGCTTGGACATATATGCTACAGTCAGCACTAGCTTGTTGATCTGAAACTGAGCTAGTGAACTGGCACAGCAGTGTCAATATAAAGCACTACCAGTACAAGACACAAGGTGTCACCAAAGTCAACAAAAATATCTCTTTCATTTTTCTACTTGTAGCAGCTTTAAATGGTTTGATGGACAACAATGAGATTGGTATACACAAAGCATAAACTCAATTCTTAAAAGATCATTTTGATTCAAGTCTAAAATCTGCAATTGATTCAATCTGATACAACCAATAATTAAACACAAAAATGGTGGCCTTTTTAGAATTGAGTTCACACACATGGAATGATCTGAGAAGTGCTGAGGTTATTCTGTGGAGCCTTTTTTTCTTTCAAACACACTAAATCAAATCTTAGAAACATGTTTTTGACAAGAAGCAGCATGTGGCAAACCATACCAAGTCTTCCAAGATGTGTAGTAATATACACTATATAAGTATAATATAATATAAATGTTATAATAAATATAATATAAGTATAATAATGTGAATACCCAGCTATACTTTATTGACTACGTATAATTCCGCTATGTTGCCCAGATACAGCGAACATTTTACACTAGGGCACCACACTTACATTTGGAGCCTGAATGTCTGGGGGGGTCGACATGTCTCCAAAAAGGTCAAGCTGCTCCACTGGCTGGATGTCAAAAATGAAACAGAAACATACTGTATTTATTCAGCTACTTTAAAATAGTGGTGTTTTTTTTCAATGTTACAAAAGTATAAATTCTCACTTGGGCAGTTTTCACTTCACCATCCATACTTAGCAGGGCACCACTTCCATTCTAAAAACAACATAGGAAAGCAGAAGGTTAAAGAAGGAGTTGGAGGAACTATTTGAGTGACAAGTGCTTCCAAGTACTTACCTCAACTACAGCGCTGCCATTTTCACCCTGTAAACAGAGAGCAGACTGTTAATGATTATACTTGTTTTCTTAATTCACTGAGGCATGTGTCATTTCACATCATTTCAAAGGAATGTCTGAAGATGTGATTCATTGAAAGAACACAGAGAGGCAGTGTTGACATTCAGGAGGTACATACAGTGTGTGCCCTGTCCACGTTCCCAGATGACCACACCAAAATGCTTTTCTTTCATTAAACAAAAATTTTTCTGACTGTCCAACTTATGAAAAACAAAACTTTTTTTCCAGTTTAAAGTCAAATGCCTCTGAACCAGTTACCTTCTGTGAGGCCTCTGTCTCTTTCTTCCTTATGTTGAAGATGACCTGGAAGAGATCTTTCAGATCAATGACCAGGGGCTCTGCCTGCAACAGAGAAGACAGCACATTCACATTATTGTCCATTTGCCTTATGTATTTACAGTATGCACGCCTGTGACAGAACGTGAATGTGTGACTGAGTGTTACCTGTTGTCCAGTCTTTATGGCGAAAAACTGATGCTGCCCTTCTGCTCCGCACACATATCCAAACGCCCTGTTATCTGTTACATCTCTGGCGATGAAGGAGATCTTATTCACCACATGCTCATGTTCAATCACCTGAGTTACAAGGACAAAGCTTTCATTAGCAGGCCAACCACATTATTAATGAACTTCACAGTGTGGTGTGATGGGAAGGGCAGAACTCACTCCTGATCTCTCATCAATGATCTTGATGCCCGACATGGAAATGTTGACCCAGATCCTCTGTTTGTGTTTGCCTTGGGACCGAGCAGCTACTGCCATACCCTGGTGTAAAATATATAATATAAACATACTGTTTTCCTATATTTTGTAAGTAAAGAAATTTAGAATTTAGTGCTAATATCTGTTTTTCACCCTCTGCAGTGAGGACACAACTACAGCAAGAATGTTGTGCTTGCGGAAAGCTGCTGTTGATGTGCCCGTATGTGTGTCCATGATACCCACCACACGAATTAATCATTCATTGAAACACACTAGAGATATAAGCTTTAAAACATCACTAATTCTATTACTATTTTCAAAAAAAATATAAAAATAACAGGACACACTCCAAGGTCCCATGTTGCACCTTCAGCTTCATCATGGAGTCCTGACACATCTTGTCTCCTCTGGCCTCTGGGACATCATCGACGCCAATCAGCTTGGCCTTGTACCTCACGCCATCCCCCTGAAACCTGCCCAGCAGGTATTCATCTGTCTTCTCTGGAACTGTAAAAAAAATCAGCAAAAATATAATTTCTACAAGATTAGACCAGAAAATCTTGACATTGAAAGTCAATCCTGATCACTGTCATTGTCACTGCGTCCTCTGTCCCTCACCTCTCTTCTTCTCTTTCTTGAATGGGACCTTGGACGTGGCAGGGGAGGTGGGAGGGGTGTTTGAGGTCGTGGCTGTAGATGGGGATGCGATGTTGGGATCGGCAGCAACGGGGACGCTGTTCTCCACCTCTGCAGACATGGTGTGGAGTGAGCCTCACTGGACGAGTGGAAAGGCGGGGGTAAAGCAGACGGCAGCTCCGTGTTCAGGGGCAGCGAGGTCAACCGAACAGATGACTCTTAACACCCACACATGCTTTTCTCGTTGTTTTTGTCTGGAGCAAAAACAGTGAAGTGGGACAGTGTGTGTGGTTAGAGAGAAAAAAAGGAGAAGGAGATGGAATGTTAATACACACTGTTTCCTGGTGAAACTGCAAATGAGATATTGGACAGTAAAGGGCTACAATCAGAGTCCTTTGTCACCTTTGTCACTGCTAGACATGTTTTGTAAGTAACTGCTGAAAAGGTTTTTTGCACATCATAAACAATCATATTCTTTTAACAATCCACAGTAAACATTTACAACCACAGAAACACTCCTCCGACAGAGAAGCGCAAGAGGACACATGACCCATAAAACAGTCTCATAAGGATGAGAACACTTATCATCCTAAAATATCCTTAAGGTCCCGCACCACTTATATCTATTGTTCTCCTGCCACCCAATATTTATTTAGGGAGGATTGGGAGGATTTAAGGAGGAAGACGAATAACTAGGTATCACTATAAATGCGCAGATGGACAAAGAAAAACACATTTTGTACTCATACACATAGTCATGTGATTTGTCAGACTCATAAATATCCCATCGAAAAATCAGTGAGCTCTACCAACTGTGGCTCAGAAGCAACATGCTAGTCATACATTTCTGCACATCATAATCATCAGAAACATCATGATCAATTTTTCTGCCAGCATATTCGACGTCAGTCATGAATACAGTCTGCATTTAGTTTGCAGGAAACACAAGTCAATGTCACATGAGGCAAAAACATCATAGTGGACTGCAGCGTTCGACCCAGCAGCTGAGATTCTCCTACATCTCCTCTGCAATAAACTCCTTTCATGCAGATCCATCTCCAACACCATTTAGTCACTTAATGAATCAAACAATCAAAACATAGTGGTAACAATCGCATTCATTCATCCAGACAAAAAAAAGAGCCATAAAGGACTCTACTCTGCACAACTATTGGAATACAACCAATACAAACATGGCTCTGTGTGGGACCTACATACCTTTAGGACCAGTTCCAGAGGCTACACTGGCTAGAACATCAGTGTAAAGAGGCTGTGAATAATGTAGGAAGGACCAAAGGTTGAAAGTGGGCAAAGGTTGAGCAATTACCTGAGGTTAATCTTACGCTAGCAGAGCAAAAGATCTCGTGATGCCCAGCTAAGCAACTACACATGGAAATTGGAACCCTGGAATGATCATTTACCCACAATGTTTCTTTTTCAAGCTTTCTATAAAACCTACCCTTAATATACTGATTATTTGGAATCAGTGTAAAAGGATCCTAAAAATCCAAAAGCAACTTGCAACGTCCAATCCAGAGGTATTGTTTAAGATGAACTCTATCAGGCAGGTCATTTGTTTGATGCGTAAAGGAAATGAGAGCCATAGAAGATCAGATAAGATGGGAACTCTGAAGGCTACTGAGTGCATTCCAGGGTCGTGCCAACGGTTTCCTCTCTAGGAATAAAATCTGACCATATCAGAGAGTGACACAACTACACTATGAGGATTCTGTAAATGAACACCTATTTAAAATGGATGGTGCAAAGTTGGATTTTAAATTGAGAATGTCTTATAATGCCAATAAGTTATATCACAAAAGCTACTGTACAGCTGTAAAACAATAAAGACTCCACTTCAGCACCAGTTTTGAAGTCAAGGAAACGAGAAAGGTAAGCCGTTGTATGTTTGGTTTCCACCGTGGTGACATTTAAATTCCTTGCAAGGCACAGAGACACACATGCTGTTTTTGTTGCTGTGCCAGGAAGCGTAGAAAAACAAGACATAAGCCTAAACACTTGTTGATGCTCCATTTACATGGGTGTGACACATGACCGTACTCGTCCAGTAACTTACAGCTGTGTCAGAGTCCCACTAGTTGCAGGGAAAGGCTAATAAAAAAGGGTGAACAGTCAGCTGTTCATTGCAGATTTGAATTAAAGGATTACATTTTAACAACAAAAAAGGTACTACCCAGAGATGGATGGATTGAAAAAGCTTTTCTACAGCATCCACCAGTGTCATAAACACAAGTGACAGTTAGCCATAGAACACAAGTGTAAATTCATATTTGTCAGCAGAATAACTGCAGTGCAAGGGCAGAAATGTCACAATCCTGGGCCGTCAGGAAACGTAAACTACTGCACATCTGGAGGAAATCAGAGGGAATGACTCAGTCTGCAAGTGAATGAGATGGTGAAATACCACAGGCCCACTGTGAACACAAAGGGCATGCAAACACTTTCATACAAAATTTAAAATTGTTTTGCACCAAAACTAGGATGTAGATGGGTGTGTGGACAGGAGATGCAGCTTAAAATCTTATTAAAAATCATATGCTGAAAGATTAATAAGTTATTTGTTAATATGCTTGCAGCTAGAAGAGTGTGCTGAAAGGAAAAACTTAGAGAGAGAGAGAGAGAGA